>NW_022170596.1:42407244-42705774 GCF_008802855.1 Photinus pyralis | reverse complement strand
CTGTGATTGAAAATGCGCTAAAGTTACTCTCCTTAGAGCGAAAATCTTTTTACTTGTTCTAGAAATTTTCCATTTGCTATATAAGCAAATTGAAGTGTGTTTAATAGCAGTTCCAACATCTATGCCGAAGTGATTATTAATGAAGTTCGCGCTCGTATATGATAAATTTACATTTTATCAATACTGTTATAAATTCATTAATAATTAATTGTAAATAAATCGCGTAATTAAATGTACGTTACAATTATTTTTGGTGTTGGGTTCTACTGAACGCCCAACCTTTCAAATTCAGACTTGTTTGTTTTTTATTTTAGCAGCATCCCGTTTTGGTGATCCGTTTACGTTTTCATTAGTTAAAACCGTACCAGCCGAAAGGATACTATAAAGTAAGGTAAACATAAAAATACAAAATTTGGAAATGTAAAAATTCAGATCAGTTTTGAAAATTGAAGTACATAATATACATCCAAACGTTAAACAATCAAACATTCACAAATTTTCAAAACTCAGAAAATTCAAAAAAATGTCATCAATATGTCCCCAAGAATACGACATTACTAACTCAATAACGATTTATTTTCGTCAAAATCTGAGAGGTTTGGCAAAAAAAGCGAGAATATTGTGAAAAAGTGCATTTTTAAAATTTTTTTGGCTGCATATAAAGAATAGAGATTACTTTTTTTTTGTTTCTGATTTAGAAAAATTGCAACAATTTCGTGAAAATCATTTCGCATCATGTTTGTTATCTTAGTGTATATCGTCTTGGGGAAGAATTGAAAGAAAATGCAGATTTTAGTACTTTTTTAAGAGCTATCCGGCTCGTTTCATGCACATCTGATAGTTACAATATACGATATGCCTGTCTTTAGTAGAAGAATCTCTGGTTTAAATTTCCAAAATATATCTCCATAAATAAGAAAGATGACATTGCGCAGTTTGCGTGAACGTCAAGATTTTTCTTGGTTGAGGTGCCAGAGCTATAAGCTACCGAATGCAAAAGGACGAACTAAATATCTTGAAAACTGTAGGAATAGTTAAGGCCTCAGACGGACGGACGGATGCAGTGGTCATAATTGAATTGGAAAATGCGCTAAAAACAAAAGAATGCCTGAAAGTAAATAAGTGTCGCAAATTAATTATTTGCTGTAAGTGTATTCCCTATTTCGTAGTGAAATAAGATTGATTAAAAAGGTTAATTTAAGTTTAAAATAGGGAGTACACTTGCAGTAGATAATTAATTTGTGGCACTTTCGGTCACAAATGTTAGATGTTAGAAGAGTGGATTTATTTTTGATAACGAAAGCGTACTGGGCACACTTTAAATCGTTGGTGATCTTGTATGTTAATAAATGTGTTTTATAATTACATTTATCATTCGTTGCATGGTCAAACTGGACACATGTTAAATTCTTGATAGTTTTTGCAGAAAGCGGCACATACCTGTTCTTTATGAGTAGTATTTGTAAGTCGGTGGTGGAGTAATTTCTCCCACCATTTTCTCCTAGAGTTAGTTAAGTATAAATGTTTTTATAAGCTTTTTTACAATGGAGAATAAAATTGATTTGATTTGATTTTGTGTATTAAAATGCTATTAGGCATGTGTTTTTTTACATGGAATTAATTTTCCGATTATCATTTTGCCTGTATAATGTCGTTGCATTGCGTTTGTATTATGATCACAAACGCCAATCCGTCTTTTTGTACTCGAATAAATTGTAAAACAGCTGTGAACAGTTCAGTGGGTGAGACAGCATATTTGCATTCGTACCAAAATTGGTTTCTGGGCAATCATCTGGTACTTTTGGAACGATCTGTACGCGTCATAAAAGTGAGACTTGCTTACGGAGAATTATTCGAAAAAAAAATTAATAAGGGCAACATTGACACAAAGTAAAAAGTGAATAGGTTTGAATCAGAGGCGGATCCAGACTTCGATTTTGGGGGGGGTCATGGAGTGATTTTTGTGACTGGGTGGGGAGTGGTGTGCACATCAGAATATTAAAAAGACATTTTTACTGCATATAAGAACAATATATTTATATTACAAATTCAGCAGAAAAATCTTCCTTAAGTTGTCGCCGCCCTTTAGGCTTTAAGTCGGCCGCCTGCGTGGATTACACACATCGCCCCACAAAATATTTGTTATCGGCTGTTTAATTATACATAATTTTAATAAAAATCAGAAATTTCGAGAATAAATAAATCAAACAATAGTTTTTAATCGATAATCATCTTAGAGTCTTATGGCCGTTTGCACCAACAAATTTAAGCAGAGCTTAGTTAGCTTAAGCATCACTTAAAATCCATGGCAGGATTATTGGAGACAATTGTTGCCATGGATTTTAAGCTATACTTAAGCTAAGTTCAACTTAAATTTGTTGGTGCAAACGGTCATTAGATTTTTAGATGGGCAATATTTAAGAGGGGGTCATGACCCCCCCTTGGATCCGCCACCGGTTTGAATGTAGAGGTTAAAAAATGACATCGAAACAACTAAAAATATACAGGGTGTTCTATTTAAAAAAATCAGTTATTTTTATAGATGCTTAACCATATACATATAGTTTACATTACAATGGTGAAAACAGAAAAACAATTGACAATCGCATTCTAAAAATATCGACGAAAACACACCTTTTTCTAGTGAATGATGTAACATTTTATATAAAATTTTTTAAATGGGTAAGTGGCATTTTGTTATGTCTCAGAGTTATGTGCAGAGCTGAAAATTATACTGTTACTAAACCACTTGACAACTCTTTGAATACCTTATTTTATTTTATGAGAACGAATTCATATTTCTGTATCAAAGCCACGTTGATGAAATTTAATAATTGACAATAGCTTCCTTATTTTTGACTTTAGAACAATATGACATGTGACAACTTTTTTTGGCAAAATTATTCTATACCTCGTGATGATATCGTATACAGGGTGTTCCATTAGAAAAAGTGCGGTTTTGTCGATATTTTGAGAATGTGATTGTCAATTGTTTTTCTGCTTTCACCAATGTAATCAGCATAAAAAACGCACAAGTTGTCAAATTTAATCGACCTTGTACCTAGCCCTTATAATAAGGAACCACTATTTCCATCTTTCTATGTGTTATGGTTGCTGACGAGATTGTTGAAGTAAAAATTTTATTTTATTATAATTTTGGTCTTTATTTTTTTTAAGTAGGCCGATACCGCTTTACCAATGGAAAGGGAAAACTTTTATTTCAATCGACAAAAACTAAACATTACCATATTTTGCTTTTCTTTGTTTACTTATTATTTGGTTTGGTGGTATGGTGACAGCAAGAAAAAGGAACCAACCTCGATATTGCGTTTTTGCAAAAGCCGGGACCATAAAGAACCGACATAATAATTTTCACACCATTTTATCTGATAGGCATTAACGACTGTTTGCACAAACTCTGAAAATAAACTCCTACAAATGCGGCGACAAAAGCGAATATTTACTTAAAGCATTTGGAATGATGTTCCGGTCGCTCGTTTCTCTTCATACGCGTTCCGAATTTGACACACGCCGCAGTTTTGAGTGCGAAAGAACGAAACGCCTTTTATCTACGAATCAAGCCAAAACAGGATTATGCACATATTATTTTTACCCGTAGGCCTGCAAAAAATTATGGGAAGCTTTCTACGCCAAAGCAAGAGCGAAATATGCATAATTGCAAGGTGGCTATCGATTTTTCCATTAGAAAAAGCGGTAAAACTCACGTTTAATAGTAAGATATCTACCACTTATGGGAAAGTAGGAAAGTACCGGTATACGCATTTTCTAATTATTACGCTCTATGCTAATAATATATCGGAGAAGTTAAGGTTTATCATACAATGCACTCAAACTGCACATATAATGTGGATTACAACAATTATGATTAGAGATAAAACGCTGCCGTACTTTGAGTGTTTTTTTCCGAGCACGGAACGGTAGAATATGGGTCGACTGTAATAAAAGAGATTAAAACGAAAGAAAGCCTTTTAATACATTCTACAAACAAAAGCAATTGCCACCCGCATCCTAACACAATACTTAATTCTCTCAATTGCCGAGAGTTGTCGCTTTTCTCTTAGTTTTTATTTCGTAAGATGAAACCCAAGTTGATGACAAATGATCAATAACAATAAACGATATTCCCATTTCGACGACCAAACTGCTCAACACGATTTCGAATTTGAAACAATGAGAAATCGAAAGCTAGAAAGTAGTACTGACGTGACGTCTTACAAAAGATCGCATCTTCGATAGTTTGCAGTTATTACTTTAAAAAGATAATAATTATACAGTGTCCGAGATGAGGAGGACCACTATGGGTATTATCTAAACTTAAACGAAGAGATTTAGAAATGTAGTTAAATTGGTGAAAAGTTGCGCAATCAGAAGTGTACGAAGATAGCGTTTAGAAATCTGAAAAATTATTTAATAAACTATTTTTTTCTTACGTTAATATTTGATCCCGAGCAAAACCAATTACACTTCCCCACGGAAACTTTTAGCACCCTTTAAGGTGGCGTTGTTAATTTTTTAATACGACGTGTCGTCTGTGCGGAACCATTATTTTTTAATGCGTAAACGCTATGCGACATAACGATGTATCCTATGGTGTATTGAAATTTCCGGTTAAACCGAAAGTCAATGCAACTTTCGTTTTTTAAATGCAATACCTGTGTTTTTTAAGATCTTTGAACAGAGCAATAAATTTGGTGAAAAACCAAAAATGAAATCTAGCATTCCGGGTGCTATGGCAGGATGCGCCATGTCTGTTGTGTTTAAAAAAAACCGACATTAACTTGCCCAATGTGCCGTTTTGAAGATTTACTTTTGCGCGACATGATCTCTCCGTGTAACACAACAGACACCGCGCATCCTGACAGCACACGGTATGCTACATGTAGCACGAATTTCTCCATTTTGTTGTATACAAACCATATGCATATGTTATGTTGTTTTTCATCAAATTGAATACTCTTTTTAAAAAAAACCTACACATTGCATTTGAAAAACAGAAGTTGCTTCCAATTCCTGTCAAGCGGAAGTTTCAATAACTTGTACAGTAATTCAAAATATTCACCGAATATAAAAAAAGAAATGTCGACAACGCAACAGCCATATGAACCGGAAACTCGAGAGTATCCCCCCCCCCCCCCATTATTTGTTCATTGTTTCTAAAGCAGTTCCGTTCCTTCTTTGATTACACACTATTGTGCTCTTAACTTTTGATTATGTCTTTATGGATTATGGTAGCTTTATGTATACAGAGTGTAATGAAACGCATCGGGCGTTCTATGAAAAAAAGGATCTCCAGACCTAGAACACAGAATATTTAACGCGAAATGCGGATAAAAACTTATTTCTAAAATGGTGTATCGTGCACTAGGGCTATTAATAAAAATCCTTATAATTTGGTTTAATGTAATTAACATATTAAAATAATTGTTTCAGATCTCAGAGGCAGATATCAGCGGTTTAAAAGTGCTAGCGAGATTGTCCGACTGTCACGTTTACACAACACGGAACGCAAAAAATCAATTTCGCGCACCTACCGAGTGGGGTTTGTGTTTGAGACCATCCGGAGTGGACACCGAAGACGAGAGCCCCGGAATCAGGTGCCTCGCCTGCGATTCCGAAAGGGCGCGGACGTGTTGGCTTACAGCTATGAGGCTGGCAAAGGTTAGTAGAATTTAAAACTTTCCCTACATTTGGTCGCAATATTTACAATACTTACCGTGGATCTCAAAAAGTCTGTGAAGTTCAAATGCTCATGGGAATCACTAACGTAGGAACTGAATCTTTTTTGAAAATAGCCCCTCCCCCTTCCCTCTGTGCATTATTGCCTGGTACCTAGATCCATACTCCCTAGTGCAGTGTGCAGTACTAGTTCCTACCTTCATTGGAGGCACTTACTTTTGCATGCATCAATACGACTAGCAGTTTCGGCGATATCGATATCCTTAAGCATTGCGCCCCCCCCCCCCTCGAGTATATCGAAGACGTGCAATGGAATTTGGATTGAACGAGGTTCCCGATTCTTCAGTCATGATAGATTTGGGCTTACACAAAATCTTTGAAACGGTTAATTTACTTTATAATTTTTACCATGGTAATCTCGCTTTAATATTTTAAGCTGTAACTAACCCGATCGTAACTTGGACCATGACTCAACCTACTTAGCAACAAAAAACAATTATTGTGCGTTTCAGTTTCACGGTCAGGTAGATAATATAAAAAACCGCCCTCGTATATATCAAACCGCGCAGAAGCCAACCAATATTTATTGCCTGTAATTAATTAAAATAAATTGGCCGGAGATCAAGAGATCGGGACACATTGCGCGTCTTGGTACTTTACAAGATCGCTATATTAGGTACCTACCTAAGGCGAAACCATTCATTACCGAAGTCGATTTACAATTAGCGGATTGTAAGTGAAAACTGGCAAGTAGGCGGTATTGATGAAATTTTATTCGCATATTTTAGCGGTGTAATTAAAAAATCATTATGTAATACGAAAATTCGCGTAATTATATCCTGCTATTATTTATAGAGCATGACTGATTTCTACAGATAATAGGCATGTGTAAAATACCATTTTGACGTACAATATACCTATCGTATTTTTACCAAGTTATGTAATAATTACAGGCGTTTGTGTAATTTATGTATAAACTGTTGCGTTTCTTCGGAGTAATTTGCGTTTTGGCTCTCATTTTCTCATTAGTTCATTTGTACATTTCCTAAGCCAGCTGATTTTTGTAGTTTAATGGTGTACTTTTAGGGTTTGTTACCAGCTTCAGGTACCAAAATTACGACCAGGTGTCTTCAGTTTAAATACATTTTCTTTTTCAAAAACTACTTTCTCGAACAAAACTTTTCAAACACTCTGTATGCAGAGTACGAGGTCTCCATATTAAACATCGGATAAAACTCACACTGTATATGGACGTTGATGTTGCCCATTTGTGACAGAATTTAGGAAGTAAAATAAATGGTTTTAAAGTGTACAATTTAAGTGTGTAAATTTCCCAAGGTCCAAGAACATCTTAAAAAATGTTCTACCTTTCACCCAGTCACTAATCGCCAGTACACGACAAAAACGCACCAAATTCTTGAGTATCGAATCGTTCCTAACGATTTTAGAGTTTAAGAATAGCGACATATTTTCCCTTCGACATAATGCACTTTTTCCAACTGTGATTAAAATGCTCTAAAAAAGGTTGGATTACTGATTCATATTTAGGTAAAGGTTTAAACGGTATTGTTTGAGAATTGAGAGGAGCAGAAATTGTCATTTCGCAAATGTATCGTTCAGGGACAAACATACTAAGTTACCGTATTGTTAAAAGGTGCAGAGGATTTCCCGAATGAGACTCTTACTCGAAATTGTCATGAAACCTTCATTTCATGCCTATTTTATGACAGAAAATGTTAGTTTTCATGACAAAGGCAGACCAGAATACATTTTCTGCCGCCTGTTACTTTACGGGGCACATCTGTCACTTTTCCGGCCGCACTTGTCACTTTCCTTAATGTCGTCACTGACAGATTGACATTCGTCAAAAGTTTTGTATATGAAAATTGAAATTTTATATTAAAATACGATTTCTGGTAAAATTTAATACAAAGTTCGACATTAAAATGGCACAACTTGACTCGGAAAATAGAGTACTCGGTCCCAAAGAGGCCTCGTACTGCAATATTCCCTCGCCAGTAATGCATCATTTTTCAGACTTTTGTGTAAATAACTATTACTTTTCACTGGCACATTACTGGCGAGGAAATATTGAAGTACGAGGGTCCTTTGGGGCCGAGTCATTATTTTAGCACTGTGACGGAAAAGAGACAGGTGGCAAGAAAAAGAGTCTGGTAGTGGCCTGTGTCATGGAAACTAAAATTTCCTGTCATCAAGTAGGCATGAAAATAAAGGTTTCGTGACGATTTTGGGTAAAACTATTGTAACTTTTTTGGAGTCTACAAATATTTGTCAATTAAAAACAAAATTTCTTATTTTTATGTAACGTAAATTTAATTACATGGTTTATTTATGTACAATTAATTATTAATGTTCACGGGAACTATCACTATTACGGAGAAACTTGATTAAAATGGTGCTTTTAAATAAATTGATATCTTACAGTTCAATTATATTAACATCATTAATACATTTATAACAGATTTATAACACGAGCGCAGATTTCACTATTTATCACTTCGGCATCGATATTAAGACCTAAATTAAACACAATTCAATTTGCTTATATAGCAAAGAAAAAACCTAGGAAATTCTTGAATTAGCATATCATATTTCATGGAAAGAATGTCTCACATCCACTTTCATTTCTTATCGACTTGATGGCGCCTTGATATCGTTCTAGAAAAGTCGCTACAATTTAATCCTCAAGTTATCCGCTTGTTAGTCATATTTTCAGAAAACCCCCTTTCGGAACACATTTTACTTCAAACTGTGCTCTTAACACCTTACACACAGCAAAGTTAGTATGATCTTTGCACACAGCGAAGATGATTAAATTGGCTTCAAATAATGGGAAACAGTAGGTATTTCTATAACACCAAGACGCCCCATTGTTTGAACCATCTGCTGTGTTATTTACTATTGCGCTTAGAGAAAAATGACCGATCAATTTTATTGAGCCAGGAGTCAGCTCATCACAAAGGGGTCGCACAGTTTTCTTCCTGTAAACCCCCTTGTTCTATATCTGAAAGTGACTTCATGCAAATTGAATTTCAAACTATTACTTCTTCAAAAATAAATTACACAATTTTGGTATATTGTCAGCTCCTTTTAGATTGTATTGGCCGCTTGTCAGTTCTTGTGCAGGGCAACTCTTTTTAAATATGGTCGATTGTTTCGAAATGTCGTTCTTTATGGATTAAGAAATATAGATATGACTACGTAGCAGCACATTATTATACTGTCGCAACTCCTAAATATCTCTCATTATGTCACAATTCGAAGTAAGTTGTTACATCTATTACCTAAAAAGGCCATTAAATCGAATTTAAAGACGCAGTTGTTTGTATAAACATTTTTATAGTCTATTATCAATAATTACAAACTGGAAACCTATAAATTTTGGTCTCAATAGGTATCACGTAAGCCATGATATGTGCGTTTTTGTGCGATGACTCATCCACAGCCTCCCTGTAAGCTCTCGTGGTGGTAGCATTTCTATATGGTAGTCTGGATACAAGAAGATCTACGTATTTTTATTTCCCTAAGAAAGTGTTACTGCTGCCACACCCCACAATTCTAATGCTTCTTCCACACATTCGATGATGAGGGTGGTGGGGGTTTTAGGGTTTATCGAGGCAACTTATATTATGAAAGTGTAATACGTGTACCAGTGGGAAAATCGCATGATCTGATTGTTTGATCTTTCGAGTTCACATTGTGTCGGTGAATATACAGGGTGTAGCATCTAAGACCTCTCGGATCATAATTCCTTTATCATAAGAGAGAGAATTGTAGTCACGGATCTGTGTCCCTGCGTTATAGATTTATAAGACTTTGCTATAATGTCGCAGTGTTCTCGCATATACAGTGTGTCCCAGATCGGGTGGGATTGCATGGGTAACTTTGTTATTATTATGGATAGAGAATTGGTTAAATGGGCAATGTTTTGCAGTTTTAGACGCTTATTTAAAATTTCCTTTTGGAAATTCAAAATGTCGCATACGTTCGATGTAAATTCAAAAAAACTAAAATTTGTCATTTCCTTGAATGTCTTATATTATCGAAAGTAGGTATAAGAGATATAAAAAAAAGTTTTATATAGAAGTTACTGTCTTTGATACGTTTAATTTAGAATTGATGTCAAAAAAAAATTCAAGATGGCTACTTTTGAGGAACATTTACCAACTTCCTAAAGTTAAATAGGCGTCATATGGGATTTTTAGATTACTTGATAGATTTTTTTATTCTCTTTTCAACGAGCCATTATAACATAAGATTGAAAATAAGATACCAGTTATATCAACGGTTTTTATATTTTAATTAAGTAGGCTGTGATGAATTAAAAAAAACAAAACAAAATCTATTCGAGGCAACAAAACAATGAAAATAATTACATCAGATGTTTAAAAAAATCAGGGACCCCCTCATAAGAGGGGGGGTTTGGGCATTACAACTCCCTCCAAAATTTTATATAAGCATTAGGTCTAGAAAAATTTGATTTTTATAACATCACTTATTGACTTATTATCCATACTTACATACCTACAAATGGTGGTATAACTACAAACTATCCCCTCGAAAAAAGTCATGCCATTATCCAGTTAAAGACATTTCAAGACACTTTGCTTTATTTTACCATTGATGCATTGTCCCAGGTCACATTTTGTAGGTGGTTTATCCGCAAGAATATCGAAACTAATTACTAATAGTTTTACCAGTCCGAGTATATGGACAGATGAATCTTATTTTTCTAACTGCGAAGTGTTCAAATCGACATAATGAACACTAAATACTCGTCACAGGAAAACCTACATGTTGTAGTTTCACGCCGAAATCAAGTAATATGTTTTTAAATTAATGTATTTTATGGCATAATGGGAAGTCATGTAATTGGACCGGTAATCTTCGATGGATCTTTAACTGCTCACCATTATTTACAAATTCTCCAATAAAGGGTTAGTTTATGCTACCTACCAACAAACTGGCTGCTCAGGTCACAATTCACGAATTATGTACAGTACATTAAATTATAAAAGTAAGTACTTAATTAAAAAACAAAAGTAATGTGGAAGTAGCTACCACTACAATAATAATAATAATCATCAATGGCAACACGTTGCCTAAACTAAACTGTCTTGAAGTGTGTTTCACTAATAATGGCCAGTATTTTAAACATCTGTTGTAATTATTTTCATTGTTTTGTTGCCTCGAATAGATTTTGTTTTGTTTTTTTTTTATTCGTCACAGACTACTTGATTAAAATACAAAAACCGTTAATATAACTGGTATCTTATTTTCAATCTTATGTTAAAATAGCTCGTTGAAAAGAGAATTTTAAAATCTATCAAGTAATCTAAAAATCTAATATGGCGCCCATTTAACTTTAGGAAGTTGGTAAATGTTCCTCAAAAGTGGCCATCTTGAATTTTTTTTGACATCAATTCTAATTTAAACGTATCAAAGACAGTCACTTTTATATAAAACTTTTTTTTATATCTCTTATACTTTCGATGATATAAGACATTCAAGGAAATGACCAATTTTAGTTTTTTTGAATTTACGTCGAACCTATGCGACATTTTGAATTTCCATAAGGAAATTTTAAATAAGCATACCATTTTCGTATTTGGGACGCTTAATTTATTTGGAAAATTGCTTGTTTGGGCCGCCCTCTTCCTCACATTTTTTTATATACTGAATATATAGTGTATAAAACTGCCGTGTCCTAATGATTTAAGAGAAAGATCTGGTCTGCAGTCCTCCATTTTAACATGCATTTGGTGTTAGGAATGTGACTGATTGTATTATGATACGTCCGTTCTAAAAGACCAAATTTCCATATAATAATTAACGTAAGGTTTTGTGGGAAAACAGCGGAGTTATCTATTTTATAAATCAGTTGTCACGCTTTCTCGTTAAATAAATGTCACAATTGTTGTTATTATAATACGCTGTTAGACATATTCATGGGTGCATGGCAAAATACGAATGTAATTAACACATTTGAGGTTACTGTAAATAAAACAAGTTAAAAAGTAATCGTAAACGATTTACATAAAGCGCATTTCCACTTGCATTCATTTCCCATTTGTAAGATGCAACTTTTGTTAAAATCGTAAAAATCCGGCCACAAATATGAAAGATAGCGTTGCACATGGGCAATCCATTTTTGACGTGCTACTTCAATTTCAGTTCATGAGAAGAATTTCATTTCAATGCTTTTCTAAATAAGAAAGTTGGAACTGCGCATGCGCAAACCTAAATTTTAAAACTAATGTTAGATTTTCCTTTGTTCCAAGCGCCTAAGTATCAAATTTCACTTAAATGGTTCCATAGATAAAAAAGTTGGCACTGCGCATGCGCAAAATAAAATTTTGAAACTGGCGCTAGATTTTCCTTTATCCCAAGTGCCTATGTATCAAATTTCGTTTAAATTCTTCCATAAATAAAAAAGTTGGCACTGCGCATGCGCAAAACCAAATTTTGAAATTGGCGTTTGATTTTCCTTTATTCCAAGTGCCTATGTATCAAATTTCATTCAAATACTTTTATAAGTAAAAAAGTTTGCAATTCGGTTTATAAATGGTCGAGATGCGAAAAGGGCACTGTGAATTTTGAATCGATTCGATTCAACTTTTGGCATTGCGTATTATATGGCTAAAGCTATGCCCATATTGAATTTCATGCAATTCAGTTCATAACTAACGGAGATGTAAAAGCGATCGAACATTTCTAAACAAAGTTATCGTTCACACGGACAGATAGATGGACAGACAGACAAAGGAACAGACGGACAGACCAACGGCAGGCGACAGATAGCAATGCAAAATTATAAACGACCTCTAGGATCGTTAATAAACGGCAAAAGTGTAAAATTATGGAACATGTAAAAAACGGTTTTTTGTTTTTTTTACAATAACTTTTTTTGTAAGCGGTACAGAAAAAAATCCTTCTTTGGTACAAGACTCGACACCATAACGAACCAAATAGCGAAAAAAGTAGAACAATAGCTCTTAAGATAAAGAACTAGTATAGCGTCGCAAAGTTAGCGGACGGACGGACGGGCGGACAGACGGACAAAGTGGCCACAATAGCGCATTTTTTTTTATTTTTGTGGAAATGCGCTAAAAAGATGCATGAATCATAAAAACACACAATCCTGCTTGCAATATAGCCTGAATGTCGTTATTTCCATCTTCAGATATCCACCAAAATTTGAAAGTAATTTTTGAGGAAATCGGAATCCTTAATTCTAACCTCCTTTGTGTTTGCTGAGACAAAAATTGAAGAGGATGTTCATTTTTTTAACTTTTGAACAAGCATTTTGGATCTCAGTTTATTTGCAGTTCTTGTTTTGGTTTCCGCTGTTGTTTTAAATATTTAATTGTTACACACTGTACAAGGGATTGGTTGACATACCATGGAGTAATCATTGCAATTGTTGATTGATTAATGGATTAAACACAAAATAGATTAATAGGTCGTACCGAAAAGAAATGCATCAATCGCAAAATGGGTAATTGCATGGTCTAAAAATTACAAAATCGATTCATTCATTAATTTGAAAGAACCTGCTACCTTCCTACTGTTATAATATTTGTATAAATGTAACATACCTATCGTCATAAAAAAAACAATAAATGTCAAATTAAAATAGAATTTAATTTAATTTTAGGAATGACTTCTTATAAAGAGCAATTTTTTTGCTCGCAAAGTTCACATCAACCGCTTTCATTTAACCTCCGGCCGCCTGATACGTTTTATTTTGGGCACATTCGATTAAAGCCCGAGTTGACATGTGGAATGGGGGAAGAATTAATTGAAATTAAACAAAAGAGGTTTCAAGTGTACCTATTTTTCCATCCCACCTCGTCTATTTATAGGATCTTTGCCGCTTGATCGACTACACGCCAACTTTGGGAAACACGACAAATCACCGAATGGAATTAATTTCCGTTTTACATTGACAGAAATGTCCGACGTGATTTCGCTAAAGCGACAAATAAAATTTGTTCGATTGAACGTGATTATCGCCACGACATACCCCTATTCACCTTGAATTACATCAGCAAAAAAAAATTGA
The DNA here is from genome assembly GCF_008802855.1 of Photinus pyralis. Classification (NCBI taxonomy): domain Eukaryota; kingdom Metazoa; phylum Arthropoda; class Insecta; order Coleoptera; family Lampyridae; genus Photinus; species Photinus pyralis. Next base: position 42,691,991 of record NW_022170596.1, on the reverse strand, counting down.
TAGTGGTTTTCAATTTTGGATGATTAGATTTTGAGAGGGAGTGATGCATAAATGGATTACGAAACACACTTAGTTTTTCACTCTGTGACTGAAATGCAATTACCTCATAGAAACGTTCGCTATAAAGGGACAAGGCAACATTTACAAATTACCTTTCAAAAGGAAATTATCGAGACTTCTCAAAGAGCTCGTAACAAAGTTTTGCAAAGATACCTCACGTTGCCTTTCAGATTAATATTTCGTCTTGTCAAGTTCTTTTTATTTGCTTATCCTTTCGCTTTCGTTGAAAATACGTACATTTTGTTACTGACAGTCGATTACGCGTCAAGTTGACTCGCTTTCGCTGGCAAAACATAAAAGAATGGAATTGGGACGCATTTTGTGAAAATAGGTTTTTCGCGTCCTGTTTTAAAATTAATTATACAAATTTGCGGAAAGCGCACACCCAAAAACACTTTATATAGTACATAATCTGTAGTCAAAAAAGCGACAGAAAGGAAATCGTTTTTCTAATGAGTCAATGTAGAAAAACCGCCAAGAGAAAACAATCTCAAAAGTAAAACTTCTTTTGTATAGATATTTATGAAGTTGCAGTATTAACTTACACTTTTTGAGTAACTTCGTCATATTTTTTTTCAGGAATTTCTCCAGCCTAAACTTTTCGTTTACTTTTCGAGTTTATAAAAGTTCGAGATGCCCAAATCTTGGCTTCCCATTAATATTGACGAATCTTTTTCTCTTGTTTCAGTATGGCAAGCAGATACGTGAAAACTACAGGGCCTTTAAGAATAAGCAAGCGGAGACCATCAATACTAAAGAATATAACAGCTACACCGTACCAAATGTGAGTAGTCATTTATTTTTTTCTTTAATTCTTTTAGTCCTCGTTATTGTAATTCTTTCTTGATTTAGTACGCATAATTCAGCGATAGAATGAAAATAAAATGGCGCTCGCTTGTCTCGGTGATGAAATGCTTTTACACGTTCGAGTGCCCGTTATTGCTATATAAGGTGGTTATGGTAATAAAATTACGATTAGATTTACGGTTATAGATACTTATCGCTTTAATTTTTTCGAACAAATAGTTTGATAAATTTTTTCCTTTTCTGTGCCATTGTATTGTATAGTTTTTTTATTGACTGCTTATTTTCCATTTTTTGTTTCTTGTGGAAAATGGGAGGCTTGGAAATGAACCAATGTATTTGGTTCTGGATACCAAAATAGTTATTTTTACAACTAGAGAAGAAAGTTGAGTTCTTCAACACTTTTTTCTCAAATTTACACGTAATTTTGTCTGAAATCAAAAAAATTATCGTATGCAATAATGAAGTTTGACACATCGCAATCTGGATACAAAAAATCACATTTTCTTCACCGTTCTTAGAGACGAAAGTAGTTGTTTCTAAAGTAGTTTCAGAAATTCAAAAGTTTCTATTCCACATTTTTTGAAAATCGCGTTCCCTGAGGCCATGGGCAAAAACCACCCACATATTAGGCATACAAATTGTCGTCGCCCAATAAGCCTGCGAAGGCAAATAAATGAAGAAACCACCTTTTTTTATCCTGGATTGCGTGCCTCGGATTTGCTTTTGTACACATACCAGCATTCTAACCCTCTTATCATAATTCGGGTTAAGATACTTAAAACACAGTGAAGTTTACGAGGAATCCTAACGATTCAATAGCGTGAAAAAAGAAAAGAAATATATAATACATATTGTATATTCCTAGTAGGTGATCACCTTTTACATCTGACTTGAATTATCATAATTTAACCTATATTACGACCTCTTTTGTTTTAAATAGTAATCGTACTTATATGCACCAGAGTTGGACTGGGTCAAGCATAGAGTGACCCGGTGACCCAGTTAGTTTACTGACCCGGTGACCCAGTTGACTCGGTGACCCAGCTTGACCCGGTGACCCAATTTGACCCGGTGACCCAATTTGACCCGGTGACCCAGCTTGACCCGGTGACTCAGCTTGACCCGGTGACCCAGTTTGACCCGGTGACCCAGTTTGACCCTGTAGCCCAGCTTGACCCTGTAGCCCAGCTTGACCCATCTTGACCCAGCTTTACTCAGTGACCCGTCTTGACCCGGTGGCCCATTTGTTTATAGTTTGTAGTCAAGTAGTCAATGAAAGTATTTAGAGAAAAGATTTATTTGGATTAAGCTAACTAAAAGTTAAATTAATTAAATGTGAATGAACACCTGTAAGCAAACTGGTAAGCCCTGAAACAAAGAAACGAAGGAGGGAACTGTTTAGAAATAACATTATTCTAATACAATTCGGAACATGGAAAGTTTTTTACGGCAGTATTAAAGCAAACATCACAGAAACGGCAGGTGTCAAGCAATCGAGTATTATTTTCAACAAACCAGCATTTCATTTATTTCATAATCTGTACACTTGAACCGAGGGCACTGACTTAACTGCGTTATTCGATCAAACTAGGTTACTGGGTCGAATTGGGTCTCCGGGTGAAATTGGGTCGCTGGGTCAAACTGGGTCAAGTTGGGTCACTGGGTCAAACTGGGTCACTGGGTCTAACTGAAGAGAGTGTGACGTGACCCAGCGACCCAGTGACCCAGTTTAATTTAGTGACCCAGTTGACCCAGTGACCCAGTCCAACTCTGATATGCACTAGTACACTGTCAAACCTAAATGAAAATGAGTTCGCAAACCGAAGCTTTGGTATGAAACCAATTACAATTCAACTTATTCAAAACATTAATTACACATAAAAATAGGAAACTTAATTTTATACTGAATTGCTTATCCATTACCGCAATGATTTACTGTTTTTTAAAAACAAATTTACAAAAGTGTCTAGTCCACATTATTTGAAAACGTATAGATCCAGAGATTTCTGCGTGATAAATACATTATAAGGTCATCGTTGTTCGATAATTGCAGCCCCTTCTCGAGATAGTGGACAAACTCCAACAGTGTTGGCAGTGGAAGAAAATACTACTGGTCCCAGAGTAAATAGGCTTCCTCCATTCATACTTGTAACGATCAATCTAGCTCAAAGATCTGAGTTGATATGTTCCCATCCACGATGTTAATGAAGGTCTATAAATAAATGCGGGATTATTCGGAAAGCGTACCACAAAAATCGCGCTCTTTACTACGATTCGTCGATGCAAAACACACCGTAATTTTCTTTTGTTATATCGTTGGTATGGGAACTACATAATTTCATTGTTTTCTTCTTTCGTCGGAATTGCTTATAGATAATTAACTTCGCCAATAAAAATTGGGAGGTATATTGAAATCATTCCAAATTTCGATTTTGAGATTTCACCAGTTTCAAGGTCCCAGGAGCCCAAAAAAGTCTGTATGTACGTACGTGTATATGTTTTTTTTTTAGCAAGGGCGAAAGCTTAGGGTAGTAGTAGGTTTGTTGCGCATTACTGGCGAGAACGTCTCCTTCTCCCCACCAATAACGACACAACCCGAAAGAGTCCTACACCAGACGGTGGACCGGGGTAGCCGCCTCCCGGGGTTTCGTCTATTCGTCTAGTACTCTTGTTGGTCGCTAATGCAATTAAAGTTCCAACGAACTACTGATCGCTTTAAAGGCTAACATCATGGACTCATGTCCCCCATCATGCCACTAATTATTCTGATTTTGTAACTATCGAAAATGCGCGGACGAGATGCACACTTTCATAGACACTACACTTCTCGCCATGCGCTTGGCTATTTATATCAAGACCATAACGGAACCAACGAATTTGCCTCGATCGACGTCCCGTTTAAACCAATAGTAGACCAGCGTCTTTTGTTTACACTACAATTTTTTCCCGCCCAAAACGGAACCACCGAAATAAATGGGTCGTGTCCATTATGCGTACAAAACGGTATACATGCAATAATTGAAGGCAAAGCGGGCTCCCATTATCCAAACATTATCGGAATTATAGGAATCGTAGTGGGATGAAGTATTGTTTCTGGTATACGTAGACGACACAGTAATAATGGCAACAGAGTAGAACAGATGAAGGAAATAAATGATGGGAAAAATGGTGAGGTATATCGTAAAAGCGAGGATGATGCTTAGTTTTCCGGGTGTAACGAAATAATGATGCAAATACTCACATGGGGGAACTAAGAAAAAAGGAGGAAGTGGCGGTGAGACAGGTGTGGAGAATAAGGGAGAGGGGATTCAAAAACCAATTCATAATAAGAAAATAATTTTGATGCAATTGTGAGGGGGAGGGGTGCTGATGTAAGGGGGGTGGAAGGAATGGGATGAAATAGACGGGTTACAAAGCATGTATTAGAAATAGGTACTCGGTTTAAACGGAAGGACAGCAATACTCGTATGTAATTAAATTACATACGAGTATTGGAGGAGAAAACAAAAATCGAGAAGATAAAGTTAGCGTCGAGACGCAAGACGGCAAGATTCGAGGAAAGGAGTGAAAAAGAAAGTGAATTAAAAGAATGCTATCACCAAGGATGAACACAAAAGGGAATTGGGGGAACATAGAACAAAATATTATGAAATAAATGGATACGGATGGGCTGAGGTCGAAAGGAGGGGAGAAATAGGGAAAAGGATGGAAGGTGAATTTACAAAAAGGGACATAAATACACAGAGGGTGAAAATCGAGAGTTCACGAGGAAACAGTACGTGTTAGGAGCTGATGGGGAGTGGTTGCCGAAATACCCAAGGGAAAATAAAGGAAGAAAGGAAATGCAGAATTTGTGGAGAGAAAGAGCACCTGCTATTGAAGTGTAACGACGCGGAAAAAGCAAGAGAGCGAAGTGCTGGAATAGGGGGGGGGGAGGAGATAAATGACGCTTTTGACATCTTTTTGGTAGAAAACAGTGCTCGTCAAAAACACACTTAGGCATCGAGCAAGTTTGATCTTTTCCACAAGAAAATGGATGCATAAATAACGATCTTGACATCTTTTGACTAAACATGTTCTGGTACCCAAAAATGCATACTTCTTGGGCATCATGCAATACAGTTTAGTCTTTTTCTCAACAAAATTGGTGCACGCATAACGACCGATTTTGGGCAACGACTTGATGGATGCCAAATTTGTGATAATTGCACTGTGCACATCTGGGAACCATAAGCTTTCATATAGTTGTACGCGAAACGAAGGACGGAAAAGTGAAGACTTCAGCCCTCCACTTTTCCTTAATAGTTATTTATGGTATAAGTGTGTTATATTACAAATAAGTCACGCGAGAAAAAAGTAAGCCCACGAGGCCGTCAGGCCGAGTGGGGTTATTTTCTCAAGTGACTTATTTGTAATTAACACACATGCACCATACAAAACTTTATCCAACACCTCCTCAAGCTGGTTTAAAACGTGGAAATCTTAAAAACTGCGTGTTCCGCGAAAAGCTAGAGTGCATGGAATACAAAAGCAATAATTCGTTGCTATGGGGAATAATAAACAACAAAAAATTTAGTCAGAAAATTTATATGGATTTACTTATGGTTCCTGTACTTTATCTTGCTAGTGAGTTATTTTACGTCCATAACTCATTAGTGGGTTATATTATACCTTACTCGTTTAATTTCGTCATGATAATGACTGGATAACATAGAGGTGTTGGATAAAAAAAATAAGAGGTGTTGCTTTAATGTACATGTTTTCGATAGCACAAAGTTTTATTTCCAAAATCCTGACAATTTCGTTCCAGTGTTTTGGATAATACATTCACTAGGACACCGTCCTTCTAATATCACGACAAAAGACCATAAATGGTAGATATTGACATGCGAGTGTCAAAAGAAGCAACATTTCACGCAGAATCCATAAAAACAATGAAGAATAGGGAAAGGTATAGCACGTAAAACAAGAAAGTTGTTAAAACTTTAGGTATTTCCAGAAATGGTGTCATTTTGAAAATATTTTACATCGATTGAGCTTTCGCAGTAAACCCTAAATCAACTTTTGAAAAGCCTACCTAAGAAAAAAAGTTTTAATTGAAAGACACGATAGAAATAATTTGTGTAATTGAATCGACTTCATTTGCCGCAATTTTCTGTAGAACGAATTTCGTCCAAAAGAAAGTGTAGGTATAGGAAATGTAAAAAGGGAAAATTAAGGGTAAAAAACGACATATTAAATCTCCGATTTCGCCTCTAATCGACCGCCGCCTCCGGGATTTTAATCTAAAAAACAGAACGTAACAAATTTTGACGGCTCCCAAGTTGCTAAGCCGTAAGAACGGCGTGTCGGTTAATGGAAAATGTGTAATGAGAATTTAAAAGGCAGATTGCGAATGATCAATTCAAGGGTTGAGCTAGCGCGGAAAAATTAGTTATTGTGAGGGTGGGGAGAAAGCTCTTGAATGGGAAATACATTTTGGCTCGCCGTGTAAAAAGGATGATTGATGAACTTTCGGTTAGATCCAGTTTTAATTATAAACAAGCATCTGTTTTCTGTCGTAAAAGTTAACACATTGTAAATAAAAGTAAGTATGCAATTAGGCCGTTCGGTTCCAGTAGCAGCAGTAAATTAACCCATGTGTGCTACCGTGCAGCTGTAATGAATAAGAAAAGCCCTAACAAAGGATTCACAGCGAAACGCTTTTGAAGGATCCATCCCCATTACGACGATACCCACTGTGCAATGCACGTTTGTGTATGCGTGACCGTATGCATGCATTTCCCCCTCGTAATGTGCACTCTCGCTCGAAATGCACATAGCAACAACGATCCATCGTATAACCAAACCAAATATAATTTCCCATCAGTCATCCGTTCGCATATTAATTTCACTTCAAGTTTATTATTGTACCTACCTACCAGCTTCTGTCGCTTCGCAAAGTTATCCGATAATTAAATTGGCTATTTTCAGTGGCATTTTATTTATAGATTAAATTTTGATTGCGGCCAGAACATGACAAATTCTTTTTTAATTTGGTTTACCTTGGCGTACATTAATTACCCGCGAAATATGCCCGAAATTATTCGGGCGTAATAGATGCGATTGAGGACTCGCTCAAATTAAATGCGCCAATCCGCAACATTTAATTATCCGATTCCAAATCGATAACTACCCATTAGACCGTGTCCGTATATAGTTGTTTAGCGAGATCGAGCGAACGGAAATGAAAACCGCAAAAAATGTCTCCTATTTGCAGTAACGGAAATGTCCCCATCGCTCAAGTTTACGACGAGATCACCTTGATGTGACAAAGAAAAGATGAAAAACACACCGCAATTTGGCGCCGGTGGTCATTGTGAAGATTCTCGCCGTTTTTCTTGTCATGTACGACGGAAATGAATTTTTGATTAATTTCTGGATTGTCGCACTTGATCATTGAAATTACTGGAAGAAATCTAAGGTACAAGTTTGCGCAATTCATCTTTCACTTGATATGGCGAAAATTGGCGCAGTCATACAGTAAGCACCTTTACAACTGACACGGAAAACTAGTGGATAAAACAGTTAGGATTGTTAGGTTTTACAAAAGTTCTTTGATTTATAATGATTGTTGAATAATCTGCCGTTTTCAAAATAAATGTACAGGATCAGATAAAAAAGTTATCGTATCTAATCTCATTTTTTTAAATGGAACACTCAATATATTTTAATCTAAGAAGATAGCATATTAAATTCTCTTTTGAAAAATTTAACACAGTATGAACTGCCGGCGTGTGTGGCCCAGTGACGTGAAGACACGACTTCGGTAGTAGAGGGGTCCGTGGTTCGATTCCGGGTTCGGGCATTGATATTTGTATGTGTATAGTGGGTCGAGTTAGTAGAGCAATCTTGACTGAAACCCCGTCCACTTAATAATAAGTCCAAAAAATAAAAAATTAAAATTAAAGAAGTAGATAATATTAAAAAAAGATTCAAGATTAAAAAAATTAAAAAATTACAAAAAAATGTCACAGATTTTTTAAAAACTTTTTGAATCAATATTGAATTTGTTCAGTTGTATTTTTGAAAAGCAAATTTAATAAGCTATCTTTTTTAATGAAAATATACAGTTTCCATTTTAAAAAATGAGATTAGGGTCCAATAACTTTTTTACCTGACCCCCGTATATTTATTTTGAAAACAGCAGATCATTATAAAGAAATGTTGTAATAAACATTTTTCTGTCTCTTTTAACTAAGAAAATATAGCTGAACTCACTATATGGTGGTAATTTGTTGCTTTAACAAAAATGTTCAATCCCGCAGAAGATCAAATTCACCGTTTTGATTGTAGTCGAGAAAATATTGCGTTTCACACACGGTGAATAAGTGTAGGTGACTTTTTATTATTTTTCATACATTTACATTCGTTGACACTCGCCTACTCTTCTCAAAAATATTAGCTGTGTTACGACAATAACAGTTGTTATTTCGCGATTCTTGATTTGAACTTGACTGCACCAAAAGGATAGTAATGGGAATTCATAATTTATTATATCAAAGGGTCACATGACCATTTACATTCAGAATGTTAAATAACCCTTAAATTTAGGCTCCGTGGCGAAATTAACATTACTTACTCAGAGGCGGTTATTCTCTTTATTTATATTTATGGACTACCTACACAATCCGTTGCTGAAATAATTATTTTGTAAAACTGATCTTTACACAACTTAAACACTAATTGATAAGTGATAGATATCCGAATTTGTTGCTAATAAATCGATACAACGAAATATCGAAGGATCCTCAGTATTACAATCACAATTTATTTTAATTTCGATTCTAATCTTCCAAAATACATTTTATAGTTAACAAAAATGCATCAAATTCATGTCTTGGGCATTGAGATAATGCTCTTAATCTTGTTCCCAATGATTTTGATGCATGAATAAACCATTTTGGCATGTTTTGATCAAAATCCATGTTGCAAAATAATTTAACATCTTTGAAGTTTGAATCACACACATGAGGTTATCAAATGTACACGTGATGTAATAAACTAGGTATGATGTTCAAAAAATGTTCAAGTGATCAAAAAAATTTAAAAAACATTCAAAAATATGAAAAAATTGTTTTTTTTTACATTTTTTAAATTGTTTTTGAATATTTTTAAATCAATATCGAGTTTTTTAGTGTCTTATTTTTGAAAAGATCAATGTATGTTCTGAATCAAGAAGTGACGTCACAGTCAATCAGAGACAAGCGCGCGCCTCTACGCCCCTCTCCTTGGTCAATGGGATACGTGGGCGAGACCTTTAAAGACAATGTGGTCCGTTATTTTGTTAGGCGCCATCTTGATTCCGCTCGCCATTTTGTTCAGCGCTATCTTAGATCCGTTTTGAACCCGGAATTCTCTGTTGGGATCTTGAACATTTTCGAACGATAGCTTTACTATAGTCAGTAAAATGAGTAAGTTTGCATATCGGCTGAGCGCTTATATTAATACCACGCATGAGGTTATACTATACATCTTTGCCGTTCTAACAAAGATGTATAACATAAGACGCAATATTAATATAAGCACTAAGCCGACATGCGAGCTTACCAGAGCTTACTCATTTTATGGATTAGAGATTGAAAAATATTTTATTTATTTTTTAGCGCATTAGTCATGTTGGTTTTTTAGCGTATCACAATGAAGTTGAGGTAACGCTTATGTGCTCGACTTTCCGTCGTCTGTCTGTCTATCTGTTCCATCGAGATCTCGGTCCCTGGGCCACCTAGCGTCTTCGGGTTTTTCGCTAATTGATAGCTGGTTGTCTGTTACTCATCATGTACAGTTGTGTTATGCGGCAACACTCATTGGTGGGTTTTGAAATATTTTTTCTATATTGCACGATTTTCGAACGAGGTGTTCCTTTTTCAGAGAAATTAAGCAACAGTTTTTACAGTGTCGTTTTTACAATTAAATTCTCAGAACAGTGGAATTAAAGAAAGATGTTTGAAAAAGCCTAACTGTGATATCTACATGTGAAATGTCAACATTTGAATTTAACTCAAAAAGGGGATCAATCAATCTGGAAAATAATGTTTAAATTACTATTCAAACATATGTAGTAGGTAATTACAATTCGGTTGGATCGAAAACCAGTATGTAATCAAACGTTATGTCAAGGAGTCGTCGAAAATAAAAATTACCGTTGAAACTCTGGTCGTAACGGCCTCTTGAGCTCAAAAGGGCGCTTTTCTACTTATCTGTAACAGATAGAAAACAAACAAACAAACAAATAAGAGGGATAGTGAAGTGCGCAGCACAATTAATATTGTGGTAGCAATGTCTAAACTCTGCCACTCGGATACTTGTATACGAAAACGGTAATTAATACTCAGTAAGAATCAATAATTCGAATGACTTTATTTTATGGGTTAAGTGGAAGAACACCTGGTGGCGATGTTGCCCCTAGGTGAACTTCGCCCTTTAGATTTACATCTAATAAAGACGTTATTATTAACACTAGCAAAAGCAAAATTTTGATCGACAACGAATCGTCAGTACAAATCGGTGAAATATATGCATCTACGTAACGTGAACTTTAAGAAAACTACTTTACGAGGCACAAGTCACTAAGTTTTTATACAACAGCAATGATCTAAGTAATTCAAAATGTAAATATCTAAGATTGTATGAACAAATTCTTCGATCTGGTGAATATCACACTAAATGTTTGTTTTTCCCTCGTTTTTACGTATATTTTTCAAAAAAAGGCTACGGGTCCATGCGAATTATTTTTTCAACGATTTCCTTTGCTCCCTTGTCTTTTCTTTAGAAAAATGCTCTCTTTGCCTTTCCGTGTTAGTTACAGTTTAAATTGCCGATAGAATCTTAACTGGTGCCGGCGTAAACCTACATCTCAATCTTATTTTATTAAAGGAACAACCCTTAAGGCTTTTAAAGTGCCAATATAACGGTTTCATTTTCCATGCCGATATGATGAATATGATCAATCTATAAAACACAGCAGTAAGGAAACGGCTGAAAGATAAAGAAAGTAAAATTCGAACGAAGATAATAATCTCGCATACAAAATGGGTTCCGTTTTAACAACTTCCATTTATATAAATCACTTCTAATTTCATTTTTATTGTGTTTCGGCATATAGCTACGAAATCTTAGGGTAATTTTTTTCTGAACAGAAAAAAACCGTATTATTAAACCGTCGTAAACAAAGAATTACGGGAAAATTAATTAACCGCGGATGAGTTCGCCTTAAAATGTAGATCATCCATTGTTTACTCAATACACTTTCTATTACGGGGGCAAAATTAATGATTAAATTGCAAGCTTGGGCAAACGAAGCGTGTAGGTATATTATGTAAAACATCCCAACTTACTAGTATGTCGAAACGTCACGTTCTATGCAAGCCACCTCCTTTGTAGAACGAGAGCTAGAACTTTTCTTGGCGGATGAAAAATTCACTTTCGGAAGCTAGAATCTCGAGGGAAGCTCTTAGTATAATTAAAAATAATTTTACTTCGGCAATTGGAATAGAATATTCAAAGGGAAATGGCAACATTTATACTTGACAAAGAAGTCAATTTCTGATCCTTTTATTCACGCTTTTACGAATTGATATATTCACGCTAGAAAGGTTTTCAATGTTTTTTCAGTGGAATTATTCCCAAGTTGGCAAAAGAAAGTTGTATATTCCCGTAAGGGTTGCGTATTTGTCAATATTATTATGCCTTTCGTTTGGGATTCAAACTAAGTTTAGTCACGTAGGACTGTAAATCAAAATTGTTAATTAAGAGCGTCTAAATGATTCAATTCTTTCTTACTTAGCATCTTTCCTCATCGTTTTCTTTAAATATCTAAATGAACATTGAGTAGTGGACTGTGAGGTTTGGCCCACCGGGAAAGTACGTAACTGGACCTCATCCCCACCAATACATTTCGTAATTACCTTTTAAGAAGAAGCCAATTTATTCTTGTTCAAGAGAGAATCCCTTCTGTACAAAAGAAAGCTGTGAAGTAGTGATATAAAGATTTCTGTATCTCAAAGTGGATAAAGTAAAATAGTTCACATTCACACTACACAACAGAATATTCTTATCGAATCGCATTTGGTCGTCTTCCCAAACGAAATCAATTAATCATAAGCATTTTGATGTCGATAGGGTATCAAGATAATGAATGTTGTCTAGAACACTGAATATGTCTTCAAAACTACAGTTTTGCAAAGAAGTTTTCTATGGTCTCAAAAATTATGGAGAATTTTGCTACTTTCAATTTGCCGTCAGTGGCGTACTTCTCTAAGATCAAGGGGGCCATATTTTTCTAATGGCAACTACTACTTCCCATTACGTATTATTAAAGAGTACACTTTTTTGGATCTAGCGACATAAATATCTTTCAGCGAAAAACTCAATTTAAGGAAAATAGTGAGGGTTAAACCATTAACCAAAAATGTTTACACCAGAATTCCAAAAAAAATGCATCGGACTACCAAAACTGCAAAGTAATTTCGCTGAATCCCAAGAAATTTTAAAAATTAATATAAATGAACTATAGTTTGTAAAAAGACTTAGAATTCCTAATGAGTTCCCAAATTATTTCATTAATTTTATAAGGAATGCCAAGATTTCCAAAAGAGTTCCATGAGTACAAAAGGTTTACACCAGAATTCCTCAGTGGTTTGTCCCTCGGAAAATAGTTGTGTCATTAATTAATAACTTGAACTTTTATTAGTTTTGTCAAAGCTTTTATTGTATCAAAAATTATTAAAAATTTTGCAACAAATCTACAAACTTAAAAACTATGAACAGTCTGTATTTCTTTCAGCTCCTTGGGAAAAAACATGTAAATAAAAAACAAGCTGTTATTTCCATTTACAAAAAGTGACCTTAGTTCTGTAGACGCACGCCATTGTAAATAATGTTTAATGATTTTTGATAAATAAATTGCTTTGATAGCGAATCCTCCCAGAATTTCGGTAAGATGATATGTATGATTTTTAAGGAAGAAATTCATTTGAGTTTTTCTATTCAATTTTGTTATGTAATATAATAAAACTTTTTACGTTTCTTTATCCAAAAAGGTTAGCCGCTTAAAAATACACGCCACTGACTATAATTTTGAAGTATGCAGATTGTTTATAATTTTGGATACCATAAAAAGTTTCTTAAAAAAAATGTTTTTTTTTAAGGTATATTCAGTGTTTCGGACAAAATTTCCACTCTGTGTCAAGTATGTTACGCTGTGATTTAGGACTGAGTTATATCGTGGGCCGGCGGGCAGACGGGCGGAATTTCGAGGAATTTTTCCCCAATAACTAAATTTGGATCCGTTAAGCTGAGGTTCGGACGATAGGCCATGACTGAGGTGACTGATTTTGGATCTCGGGAAGCAGAAGCAAACCGAAGCATCACATTTCACTCAGATCAGAATCTTTGGCCTTCCTTTCAAAATTTGAATTTCCCATATCTTACAAATTTGCTTTTCTCCAGAGAGTGTATACTCTGTGGCCAACGTTCTGGGAGTGAAGATGAGATTGTTTCAATTTGTTAAATCGGGGGGATTATTTACAAATAAGCAGAGAATTGTTTTATTTCATTTGAGTTTGTATTTCTGTAGTGTTATTTTTGTTTATGATTGCGTATTGTTTATTTAATTGTAAAATGTGAAATTGCGTGTTAAAATGTAAGAAACATCTGGTCATTTTCGATAAGAACTCTTGATATCTTGAAATTTAATTAATTTCTACGAAACAGATCAAATAATGCAAGTGTGCACGTCCGCGTTCCTTCGAAGCTGGCGTGATCAAGGATTATTATAATTGGCGCATTATTTCTTATTACTGGGAGTAGTTTTTTTGTTTGGTGGAGATGGGTTTCGTTAAATACTGCAGCAACGAAAAAACGAGAATGATTCGCGACGGTTGGAAAAGAGTGTATAGTCTTGATTCTATTTCAAAGAACGGTTCTGGGATAAGTCGAATGGGTTGAAAAAGTACCGATTGAACCCCCAGCTCCCTGAATGAAAAGCAAAGACAGTGTTGACAGGGGGTGGTGACTTTCTATACGCAGATTTATGTATTTTTTTTCCATATTTAGACCTCGATAGAAGGCCTATGATTTACTGCCCGGTTCTTTGGCTGTTTTTGAAATCGTGACTACACTCGAACACTGAACTTAATTACACCAACACTCGCTATCGTGACATGTAGTAATATAATAATGACGAACTGTGTGCAAGTCGCATTAGAATGGATAAATGTTAAATATTTATATAAACATTTGAATAGAATGCGATGTAGTAATATTGTAGATTATATAAACATTTGGAACTAAGAAATGGTCTCAATTTAGCACAAAGAGATAATAATCACATCCAGTAGGCACCTTAATTGGCAATGATGTTTAATCGGCTCATTAATTGAGGCAGATGAGCGAGTTGTGAATAGTTTTAATGAAATGAAAATGAATTCAAAGCTAATGAATAATCGCCATTACTCAACGCAGATTTAACAATGTTGAAGATGATAATATAAATTAATTAGCTGGTATAACTAACACGTAAAAAATATGCAAAACTTTTTTTAATAAAATCTCAATTTCCACGTAATAAAATTGAAGATATAAAACGCCCATTTAAAAAAGAGGAATTTTAATAATTAATAAGTTTTGAAAATGTTAATTCTTTGAAGCGATAATGCTTTTTTCTGTTATATAACGAAGCGTAAAATGGTTGGTTGAATTTGCGAGTAGGTATAATGAAAAATGCCGCTGTGCGGGCATTCGCAATTTAATACGTTTTAATCCAAAGGTATTTATTTTAATCAGAAATTATTTACAAAAGATTAATGAAAGGGTGCGTTGGCGATTCTTCTTCGTATATTAAGCTGGGGCGTTACGCAATACGGAAATTGTCTACTCTTACGCTCGTAGCGTGATTGTAATTATTTGTAAATTAGTGGGACAGGCATGGTTTTACATTGTCTTCTATACGTGAAAATATGCGTACTCACCTGGCAACAGTTTCTTGTTCAATTGGGTAGCACAAGGTTACAAGCGTAAAGTAAAAGCTTGTTTTAATTTTCGACACAAAGTAAATAGTGTGTCGAGCATAGGCGCGTAACCAAATGTTTCTTGTGGCACTCAAAAAAGATAAATTACCAAAACGGAATTAACCCAAACATTTTTGAGCTTTGTTCCATGCAACCCCCATATTCGCAATTTTGAACTTTAACCTGACAGCTACTATTTCAGAATTTAAAAATGACTTGAAGTTTTGAACTTTCTAAAAAAATGTCTTTGAACGATCATTGAAATTCAAAAATGTTATTGGTTTCCAAAATACATGGTCCAGTTCAAAAAATCAGAAACACGCAAAATGTTAAACAAAGCAGTGTTGCTACACACTCCTCAACACTGGCTTCTTAGTATAATAAGATTAATTCAAAAGGTAATCTTATTTTACTACGAAATTGGGAGTACACTTGCAGTAATTGTCACTGCCTACTTCTGTGTATAAACATGTAAATAATTAATAGGTAGGTACTTTTGTGAAAAATATTGAATAACCAAAAAAGTACGGGGTTTAAACACAGGAAACCTCATAAAAATTGAAGAGAGCACAAAAGACTATCGAATAGGGAAATAAAAGCGTAGTAATTCCGTTTGGAAAAAAAATAGTTATGGCACTTTGAAATTTGGAAACTTTACCATTTCCTTCTGAACACCCTGTATCACTAAATCCAACCTTCTTATTATCAAGGTATTGCCTTTTATTCTGATTAACATTAGTGATCAAATGTTTTCATCAAAGTGAGGCTTGCTTATGGGGAATTATTCGGAAAAAAATTATAAGATGGCAAGATTGACAAAAAATAAAAAAAGTGAATAGCGTTCAATGTAGAGGTTAATAAATGACATCGAAATATGCAGGGTGTTTTTAAAAAATCAGTTATCTATTGACTCCCTGTACATTCAAAAAAATTTCTGCAAATGCCCAACCATCTGCCACCATAGTTGACATTTGCACAAAATGTTTTTTTAATATTTTTTACCATGTATAAGCTAGGAATTAGGAAAGACCCGCGCACTATTGCAGGACCCTGTATATTTCCGTTTCGATGTGAAAATCCCCAACCTTATCGCGTTCCACTTCGATGCCGGGGTAATTCCGAACCTCTCACAGGCTCACAATCTTGAAGTTTCGCTCCAGTGTCCTTCGGGCCAACGTGATGAGTTCTTCTTTCTCACTAGCGGTGATTAAATCATCTACATAAACTAGGATGTATCATCGTTTTCCGTTGACCTGTTTGGTGTATGAACATGAGCCCGCTTGGATTGCTTGAAACGATTGCCTTACACTTGATGAAGTTTATGCTCCAGGAACGAACAAACGTAAGGAAGTGTTATCGCCAAGAATAACAAGGAAATGCTGTACAACAAGGAAATGTGTATACCAGAAAGTAAACTGCAACGATACTACGAATGATATTAACGCCACATTTGGTCCTTCGAACCGCGTAATGTATATTAGGCCTTACAACACTAATGCTACATGTGGTCTTTCGAGCTTCTAAATGAACCGCGTTACAATTGTGTTCCGGTCCCAGTAATTCTTCATCTTTCAACGAATTGGTACCGCGTTTCCACAAGGGTTCCGGTCCCAGCGAAGTGCTACATTTTGGAGCCAGTTCCAAAAATAACAAATATGAAGAAAAGCTGAGCACGGAGCGATTCGAGCTCGCAACGTTCAGACAATGGCACTCGCAGATCATGGACCTGCAACAAGAACCATAAGCGCCAACACTTCAACGGCCTCTCCGGTGGATCCGAACGAGACAACATTACAAATGGAGGCAGGCCAAGGGGAAACGATTTTAATGTCTAATGGAACAACGATGGGAACAAATGCACGCACGATATCTGGAGGGAGAGGTTTCTATTCCCAGCAAATAAAGGGCGCCAGGGAAGGAGGACTGCCCATGCAAAGCCCCTTGTCAAGTACGGACGAGGCCGCTCTGACAAACTTGCGTGAAGTTGAAGAAGCCCTATCGCAGGAAATGAACAATGCGAGGAAAGGGATTAAGAATCAACAACACGAATCGCTCGTCTTTTACAGGCGGAATCCAGGTTCAAGGTTTTCCTGCGAGAGTATGAAGATCTAAGACTTACGGTACCTCGAAATGCAGGGGAGGCAAAAAACTGCATTTCCCACCATGCGGTGTTAGAAGAGGAAAGCTCCACCACAACATTACGGATGGTGGTTGACGCCTCTGCCATTTCAGAAAAAAAGCGAGAACAAAATTTGGCTAACTGGTCCAAAACTATAAGCAGAATTGTGTGGAAATGGGCCAATTAAAACCTCCAGGTTAACGGTAAAATCTAAGGTGGCCACGATGAAGTTGAAGAAAACCCTATACCTACCGTGGGTGGAGCTCGATGGTGCAGTACTGGTGGACAAGTTGTTAACAGGAACTAAACAAACCCTGAACCTGAAGTCCCTTCCTGGATTCAATGGTACTACTAAGAGTAGGGAAAGTACTGGATACTGCTTCCTTCGGGAAGCCAGAAGCCGTATACGCTGTCTACGACCCGACCACAGCACAGCGTAACAGATAATGGGACTCTCCCATCAGTACGGGTAAATATGGTACACCCTTTCACAACCGCGGAACTGGACTATGCGCAGAACCTAGGGAGTTCTGGAAAATTTGGTCAAACAAGCCACCACCAAAGGAAAATGGGAATGTACTTTGAAGCCGAAATCGGAACATTAACTCATCCTCTTCCAGTGGATCTTAATTTCATTCCGTTAGCAACATCTTGCCTGACACTGTTGTCAAATAAACGACTTAACAAAAATCATGATTGTTCGGAAGTGCCATATCCCTGGCCCAGTCGCCTGTGGTCCATTGTTTTTTACAAAAATAGATCACTTTTTTCCGGTCGTAGTATGTAAGGCCAAAGATAAAGCTGTCTCATCACTGTGTCCGCCATTCGCACGATTTATCCTTTTCTGCCACTCGCCAATTCATATTCCGAGACCCAGAGTGAAATCTGCATCCAGCTGCGCCTCCAGAGCATCGATCAGAATTTTGTATTCCTCTGGGAGGCTGCTAAACAAAATCTTCATCACCCAGTGGTCACCCAAAACTGTATTTTGCTATATTCCATTCAACCTTTCCACCAGGGGTCTGCCAGCGTAGCGATGCGTGCCTCCATATCGCCATTGTGCTCAAGATGAAGACGGCAAATTTTCCGCGTCAGAGACACTAAGCGTACTTTTTACGGAAGCTTCAAACTTCCTATTGGCCGTTTCTGCTTTCCAAATGTGAATCAGCTGGTGGCCCACGACCGCTAATGCAATAGCTCAGTGGTTCTCAAACTTTTTTTCATGGCGCCCTCCTTTCTCCTTTCATAAGGACTAAAATTACTCCCGATTATACTGTCACTACAAACGTATTTATTTAAAAACAAGTTGTAAATCAGCATATGCATGATTAAAGCGCATTTTTGGTAATGCAGGTCAGTATTTTATTAGCGAAGTTTAAAATTATCGATCTCACGAGTAATTTTGGCTGCGTTAAATAATTAAATTTATTTAATGTCAATTGAGGGCACGTCTTTATTTTGTAAAACAAATCACAAAGTAAATAATAAGTTTTTATACTGGTAGCGCTATCTAACGGTAAAATTATAGCACCTCCGAAAACCATATCGAAATTATTTTCTTCAATTATCGATCTCACAAGTAATCTAACTCAAAATAGACTAGTGTCTGCACATCTACATTATAGCAGAAATATAGTGAAAATTTGAATTTCTCTAGCTATTGTAGTTGTTGAGATCTCACGCGGACAGCCGGCCGGCCAGCCATAACGAATATAATAGCGTATGTTTTTCAAAAATGCGCTAAAAATTACAGGGTGAGTTTTTTTTCATTATGGGGACACGGAAATCGTAAGAGATACAAAGTCGTTTAGGGCAAATGTATGCAAAATTGTATTGTGATTAATTTTCCCTTCCAAAAAGTCGGTCAAAAAACCAAAAATGTCATTTTCGAGAATACGTTGACGTCCATTTATTTTCAAAGATAACAAATAATTTTAACAAAAGCTTGGTACATTTTTCTCAACTTTCTGACGGTACTAAAAAAGTTGTTATGACATATAAAATATTATGTTTTTCAATGAATTCGGATATTGCATCCATAACATCAACGGCTTTTGAGGTTGTTTTTAGTTCATTCGATATCTCGTCTTTTATAGCACATTAGCAACATCATATATCGCACACTGCCAACATTGTGCAACATCAATGCGTTTATCAGCATAAAAAGGTGAATTTACCGAATTGTAGATACCTTCTTATTGGTGTAAGAATTGGTCAAATACAATTGTACATAAAGATACCTAATATAAATATTTTAAAGGTAAATATTTGCCTCAAACACATCAGGGATCTTGCGCCCCCTTTAACAACGCCTTGCGCCCCCCTCCCCAGGGGGCGCCTTCCCCAGTTTGAGAAACACTGCAATAGCTGACACTGCCAGTTCATTTTTTGACTTCCACACTCTGCCGTTACTGGCTCTGGTTTCGCATTGCTGACAGCCTCCCAACAATTATCCTTTATTAACAGCAACTTCGTGTTGAAGCTCCATTTGCCATAGATAGAAGCCGAACGACACCAGCTTTTTATTTATGACGGACCAGTCGAAAAAATTAACCGCACTACAAAAATCCTCGAAATTTATCCGTGTCTCCGGCGTGCTGGGCCCATAACCTTTGGGAACAGGCAGACGCGGATGCGACAACGCAGTAGAAACGAGATAAAATGAAATAGTTTTTCCTTTTACTTGTAATAAAACTACAATTAGAAGGTAGGTAGGTACATATGTATGTTCAATTTTTAGGGAAACTTTTCGAAAGAATTAAAATAATTTATTTTGTGCGTCTGTCTGTGCGTCTGTTCCTCGTCTAACTCGAGAACGACAAGAGACAGCGATGTCAAATCTTCGCCAATAGATTTCTGCGAGTTCAAGGATCCTCGCTATTGAATATGAGCCAGATTAAAAGTCTGGTTGCCGAATACGGGTAGAGTAGCAAAAAAATTCCCCTACTGAAAATCGTATGCGTTTTCGGTATCTTGTTTGTTGTTACTATTTTTACTCTTTTCTTTGGTTTTTTTTTCTATTGGCAATTAATTGAATGCAATCGGTTTTTTTAATGTATTCATGCGTCGCGTCTTTTAAGCCGCCCGCATAAGAGTGATTTACAACTCCTTAGGTTTAAAGGGTACGGAATGAAAACAAAAAAGCGGAATCTTGTAAATCTGAAATAAAAAACTGTTTTTTTTTAATTTTCAAAAAAATTTATGAGTAATAAGAACAAAAAAGTTCATGAGCGCCTAGTTTTCACATCGCGCCCAAAATTAGTGCTCAAATCCAGTTGTCCGTTGAAACCATGGTGTTCCTCATCAGGGTTCGATTTATAGAAACTGCTTTTGTTAACTTTTTTCGGACAGTTTTGTAGCTTCCACTAATGATTAATTAACTCAGTGTTACGTACAGATTGAGTAACGAAAGTGGTTGGCGTAAAAATTCATTGTACGGTTTCTAATTTCGATTGTTTGATTTTCAAGGCGCTTCACTGCCATTCAAAATTTGTAGGAACGGCTGCGTCTGGAAATTAAAATGTGACCAATCTTCAGTAAACCCTTATTGCATGCAAAGTAAATAGAGATATACTGTAAACGTCGCAAATACGTCTCATTGTATAATCGCAAATATTTATACTGCATAAAAAGGTCACACATATTCATATACTGCGTACGAGGTCGAACAGCTCCCCTTTAGATATGATGGAAAATTGCCGACGCCAAAACCGTAGATAGCGAAAATCTCCACTAACCCAATCAAGTCGAAAGATTCACGTACGAAATCAGTTCACCATGAAACGCCCCTCAAAATCTTAATTATTTATTCGTATCGTACGCCTGAAGGAAAATATGTACAATTTCGCGCACTAAAAAATCCATGGAGTAATTCAATATCAAAGTCTTCCGTGGATATTTTCGTTAATATTCATACCTCATTAACCCCCGAATGTGATGGTATTATAATGAAGAAATGATAAAATATGATGTACAATAAGTCGAAACAGAAACGTTAATTACACGTCAAAACTAAGTGTCGCGACAAATCACTACCGACCTTGTTAGTGTAATTAGAATTACAGCTTGCAACAGAAGTCAACGGCATGTGGTGATACAAAACGAAATAATTAAACGATACATTGTTAACAAGTCGTAATAACTAATTCGGAATTGCAATTCATTAGGAAAAAAACAATTACATATAACAATGTGGAAACACGAGCTCTCTTACATAATGTAATAAATCATTTCCCAGTTCATTGCACCGTGATTAATTATAATTGATAAAACTCGTAATGGTTAATTTTTCTTTTTTTGCTTTCAGGTTTGTACAAAGTAGTTATTTTCAGAATTACTCGGATATTAATGATTTTTCAGAAATTGATGCGGCGGTTGCACGATTTTAACTTGCTCGTCTCACGAACTTCGAAACTAATTGTTTGTTTCTATAAAAAAAACACGCATTGCTGAAAGTTAGAAAACTTAAAGTTAGAGGTAATATAGTACGTCTTGGCTCTTGGGTCATTTAAATTGGCCCCTTGATACTTACTAGTACTACTACGGGAAGGAACATCTGTACAATTGTATCTTGAATACAAATTTGAGGTAGCTTATTTACTAATCCTGCTCCGTGTGAAACTGTAAAATTTTGAAATACTGAGATATACAGAATTTGCTGTGACTAGCACAGATACCACCTGCGCATTCGCGATTCTGCCCTTTTATGTCTTAGAATATGTAATCGGTTCAGCCGTTTAGCCGTAAATGAGAGTACAAACGAGCCTATATCATCGAGATTTTGTTTGATTCGGATTCCTACTTCAAAACGTGTATTTCCGCTAAAAAAGTGGGGGGTCATTTTTAACTCCTATACAATACTCCCCCTTACTAACGTGGCGTGGTAATGGAAATTTGTTACGTATATAAACGCAAAATCTTTCAACCATATCAGTCAATTTCCAATTTAGACTAGCCTCAGATTCAAAACTGGGGATCCTAAATTTCTTGATTTAGATTCGCTAATTTCGAGTTCAATTGTTTTTCCGTATTTTAAAAAAAATGCTTTTTTGAAATTTTTAAAATTCTACACCTCTTTCGTTTACAAAAAAAATCATTGAGGTTATACTCATTTTCATTAGAGGTAATAGTTTGACTGAAATGTAAAGGTTTTTAAATTATTATTTTTGATTGTTTTTTCTCAAGATTGCAGCCGAACTTTGAAAAAGCTGTATACTCGATCATAAAGATAATGTAAGTTTGTTAAATAGAAAACAAAAAAAGAGAATATATTACAAATGGGTACTGGGACTAAACGAAAGGACACCAAATTACATATTAGAGGAGGAAGCAAAAATGAAGAAGATTAGATGAAACCAAAAGGAATGTGGAAAGAACAAAATACTGTCTACGAAAGAAATGGATACGGATGGTGACATAGAGCACATTTACAAAGTGGTGAAAAGGGCAAGGGGTAGCAGGAGTTAAGTGGTGGAGGAGGAGAGAAGTGGATGAGGATGATCCTAACAAAGAGAAAAAAAATACCTACATGTTAGGATTTGTTTTGTATCGATTTAAGTAAGTTTTTACCAAATGGCGCACCCCCTCAATGATTCTTACCTGTTCCCCAAGATTTTTAAACATTTAAAAACTCTTAGACTCACAGAAGGTTAGAGCTAATGGAAGATTTTGCGTCTCTAAGGTTCGATTCAAAGTAAATAGACATCTTAAAAAAAAATCAGAACAAAACGATAATAACTTAATGAATAATGATTAAAAAGACAAATAACAACTAATAATAGACTTAGCTTAAAAGCTTAGTTTTTCCCTTTGTTTCGAATGTATTAATTGGAACACACTGTATGTGACGTATTCTGTTAATTCGGAACTGTTTTCCCTTTCATTACTCACGGCAAAACCGAAATAAATTTAAGGGCGCACGTGCAATTGAGAAGGGTCAACTTATTGCGAAGTGAATCCGCATAAATTAGCTATGTCCTAAACATACGCGACACTACACGCAAACGATCTGAATTCTTTATCGCCTTTTCGGAATGCCGCCGACTAACTTGAAATTTACCTTGTAGGCTTTCTCTAGAATTGCCTTCTTCAAACGATTGTATCTCGAAAACATTTCCATTCGCCTTCATTATTTTCCTAAATCCCGAACTTGTACCTTCCTGTTTTCAGTTCACTAACAGTAAAAAGTATCCGGATTACTTTCCATGATTTGTAACGAATACGTGTGTGACTGTCGGATTGGCTTTGGTTTTTTGTTAATTGACCAAACGAACCTCATGCTAGAGAGAGACAGAGTCTATCTGAGCTGTGTGAATATAAACACTATACAGGGTACACAAAAAGTTCCAGAACGGTCAATTATCTCCTTTATCGGCTAATCAATCTTTTTAGCGCATTTCCACAAAAATAAAAAAAATGCGCTATTGTGGCCACTTTGTCCGTCCATCCGTCCGTCCGCTAACTTTGCGACGCTACTAGTTTTTTATCTTAAGAGCTATTGTTCTACTTTTTTCGCTGTTTGGTTCGTTATAGTGTCGAGTCTTGTACCAAGGAAGGAATTTTTTCTGTACCGCTTACAAAAAAAGTTATTGTAAAAAAAACAAAAAACCGTTTTTCACGCAATGCCAAAAGTTGAATCGAATCGATTCAAAATTCACAGTGCCCTTTTCGCATCTCGACCATTTACTTATAAAAGTATTTGAATGAAATTTGATACATAGGCACTTGGGATAAAGGAAAATCAAACGCCAATTTCAAAATTTGGTTTTGCGCATGCGCAGTGCCAACTTTTTTATTTATGGAAGAATTTAAATGAAATTTGATACATATGCACTTGGAATAAAAGGAAAATCAAACGCCAATTTAAAAATTTGGTTTTGCGCATGCGCAGTGCCAACTTTTTTATTTATGGAAGAATTTAAACGAAATTTGATTCATATCAAACGCCAATTTCAAAATTTGGTTTTGCGCATGCGCAGTGCCAACTTTTTTATTTATGGAAGAATTTAAACGAAATTTGATACATAGGCACTTGGGATACAGGAAAATCAAACGCCAATTTCAAAATTTGGTTTTGCGCATGCGCAGTGCCAACTTTTTTATTTATGGAAGAATTTAAACGAAATTTGATACATAGGCACTTGGGATAAAGGAAAATCAACCGCCAATTTCAAAATTTGGTTTTGCGCATGCGCAGTGCCAACTTTTTTATTTATGGAAGAATTTAAACGAAATTTGATACATAGGCACTTGGGATAAAGGAAAATCAAACGCCAATTTCAAAATTTGGTTTTGCGCATGCGCAGTGCCAACTTTTTTATTTATGGAAGAATTTAAACGAAATTTGATACATAGGCACTTGGGATAAAGGAAAATCAAACGCCAGTTTCAAAATTTTATTTTGCGCATGCGCAGTGCCAACTTTTTTATTTATGGAACTATTTAAGTGAAATGTGATACTTAGGCGCTTGGAACAAAGGAAAATCTAACATTAGTTTTAAAATTTAGGTTTGCGCATGCGCAGTTCCAACTTTCTTATTTAGAAAAGCATTGAAATGAAATTCTTCTCATAAACTGAAATTGAAGTAGCACGTCAACAATGGATTGCCCATGTGCAACGCTATCTTTTATATTTGTGGCCGGATTTTTACGATTTTAACAGAAGTTGCATCTTACAAATGGGAAATGAATGCAAGTGGAAATGCGCTTTATGTAAGTCGTTTACGATTACTTTTTAAGTTGTTAAAATTATAGACTTTTTTCCTAAAAAAAATTTTACTGGTTGCACAAAATTTTTAGTTGGTAGGTACACTAATTTCCTTTGAAAGAAAAGCGCCAAAGCACATTTTCTGCACGTGATATGCATACAATTTATAATAATAATATTTTTTATTCACAGATAAGTTACCTTATGAAGAATATGTCAAACACAAAATTACAGAACAAGCACATTAACAATTTTGAGTATTTAAATTGAGAAGTAATCTTTTAAAGTATAAAAGGTGCGCTCGGTTAAGAATTTAAATAAGTGGTAATTGAATGATTGAACGGTTTGGCATGTTTTGATATGCTCGGGCAGGTGATTAAATATTTTTACCCCTATATTTGACCCTTGGCCTATTATTGTATATTTTATATATAATTTGTATTTGTTACTGTTGAAAAACCGAGATGATGTAACAAGATGATTTTAATTTTACAACAACAGTGTTTATATAGCAGTCAAAACAATCAATTATTTTATACAGTGCGTTCGAAATAAGAGGGTCACCTCAATATCTCTTTTATTTGGCGCAATACGAAACAAGTTGTTAAATATAATTTGATATGTGATATTACGATCTATCTGATCGCATATTCAAACTTTCGGTATCACTTCCGGTGTAACGGATATCGATGCAACTTTTGCATATTTTTTATGATATTTGAAAAGAGGAATCAATTTGCTGTACGACAACATAAAATACACAAAAAAATAGGAAAATTCGTTATTCAATATTTAGAAAAATTATGAAATCTAGCATACCGTGTGCTGTCAGGATGCACGGTGCCTGTTGCATTACACGGGGATATCGCGTAACAGTAAATCTTAAAAATTAAACATTGAACAAGTTATTGTAGGTCTTTTCTGTATGATATGGCGCATGGCACGATGGATTTAATAAATTTTCTAAATATTGCATCACGAATTTGTCCATTTTTGTGAATATCAACCATATGCATATTTTATGTTGTCGTACAGAAAATTGATTGCTATTTTCAAATATCTCAAAAAAAACATTAGCATTGCAATTAAAAACAAAAATTGCATCGATTTGCGGTTTGCAAAAACATCTAATCACTTGCCTTAACAACATTGTTGTTAAGTATGCGTTATAATCCCAGCCGTTAATGTTTTTTTAACAGTTACACTTAATTGTCTTATGAACTCCTTTAAATTTTGGAAATCAATACGTTAGTAACAGATAAGCGTTAATAACTAGGAAATTAAATAATTTATGGCATTGTTAATGGACACAATTAAAATAATCGTAGTAGGTAATCTTTATATAGCGATTTGATGCTAGAGTGAAACCTTCATCGATTTGATTAAATGCATTCTTTCTTTATGGGGCACCTCGAGACACAAATCCAAATGATAGAATTGTTTTTAAAATTTTCAATATGCAACAACAAGCCATTCCTCCACGAATATTTTAACTCGAGTATATAGCTAAAATTATGCTGTAAGTTCTAAAGTTCTTGTATCTAATGGTGTCGATCTCTAATAAAACGATAACAACATTCGTGACATAAAATGCTATCAACAGTTACTTTTAATTGTAATCACACTAATAAACTTTTAATTTCCCAAGAATTGCTAGGATATATTTGCCACAAAGGCCAAACCCAAGGTTGTTGCCACCATTACTACAGAAACAGCAACTAAAACAAGTACTGCAGGTCTTATCTATGTCGCCAAAAATTGGACTTCAATTTGATTTAAATTTAAGCGTTGAACTGGTGATGCAGGGGAGAGTTTGCATTTGTACAGTACAGAGGAGCAGTCTTTCTGCGGACTAATAAGCAGCTTTGAACCACCAACTCGAATTGAATTGACTCACGAATCAATCACATCTGTAGGTCAAGTTATGTTTATGACTCATATGGACTTGAGTGGATTTCCTCTCGCTCCCTTCCTGGCTACTTTATCAATTACATCCACGTCGAGCAGATTTTAGTCTGAACTACCCACACGTTCGAGTTTCCATCCCTGCTTTGACCTGATCTTAAAAAAATTACAACTCATGAAGGGAGACTACCCAAGTTCAACACTAGAATGAACATATTTCGTGTATCATCCACTTTATTTCCTATAGCTGGCTCAGGTGAATTCTTCTCCTGAAATACAAAATGAAACGTCCCCTGCAAAAACAAAACTACAATTCGAGATTGAGTTGGATCGGTCTCTTGTGTAGTTACCGCAGTTCCATGGAAAAACATATTTTTTGTATGATCTAATACGTTTTGCCTGACTGGTAACAGCATGAAAATAAAACGTAGACGACCTGATATCGTTGATTTTGTTACCATGGTGTTAATACAAAACGAAACATATAAAGTCTAGTTTAATTTGTATTTCGTTCTAATAAAAATGAAAATGCAATAAACAAGCTTTAATACACTTTACCTAGAATTTCGATAATGAGTAATTAATGTTTTAGATGTTAATTTAAAAGGAATATCTGGATTTTTTTACTCCAGTGCGGGAAAGTGACACATTCGGTAGGTACTACCCAATGTGGTGTGAAGGCGAAAAATTGCGATTTTCAAATTTGGTAACGTATCCTTCTTTTTGTTAATAAAGAACAATGAACATTCTTTGTGAAGTGCTCATTTGCAAAAATTCGCGATAAAAACAAAACCGAGTTCAAGGTGGAAATGTTCACAGGCTGTTTTTCATAAAATAACAAATAAATGTTGTATAAATATATTTTTGTAGGTATTTGATGTAATCCAGGTAGTAGTGCTGTATCGTGTTCTCTTTTTTTTGGCTCGTTAATTATTTACGAATAATTATTTGTGTGTGGTAGGACGCTCTCTTACTCAACGGTAACCATTCAATTGCAACCAAATACTGCTTTTAAACTGATCTCAGTTAGATCTAAAGCACCTTGATATAATTTATTGATGCAAGGAGGAATTTGTCAAAGGCAATTTGAGTTATTGAGTCATTTATTATTTTCTTCGGGAAAACGGCAAAACGCAAAATTAAAGGTAACCGAGGCGCAGGTGTCTGCTTTACGTAGCGCTTTACGGCGAGGGGGTGTCGGAGAACAACTCTTAGGTAGGAGGGAAATTGGTCGAAATAATTTCGTCCTTTGGAAATTGATTATTGCAGGAAGGAGATACTTTGAAGGCAGATGCTTTCTGAACGAAATTTTTTTCTTGGGAGAATTTTGCGGGTACAAAAGGGTCAGAGGCGTAATGTCTGAATTTTACTGGGAATATTCCGGAGCGGATATTTCCAAGGCAAATCTTCCAGAGGGTGAATATTACCCATGCGTAATTTCCGAGGCGAGTTGCAGTTATGAAAATTGGCACATAGCCTCTTTGGCCCTACCTTTTAAAGTTCAAATCTGGCGCCACGTACGTTTGCCCCGGGAACCTCCGTTAAAGGGGGAGGGAAAACGTTTAGAATATTCGGACCCGACCATTGAGGGATAGGTAAAGCGCATATGAGTATTAGCCATTTGATTTTTTCAGCGTTTGGCTCCAAACTCGTATAATTTGCCACAAACTTTAGTAGATTAATTAAATCACATAAAATTTTTATCGGACTCAGGGGTACATATAACCTGAGCCCTTTTAGAGGGTTGCCTACTCCTTCGAGTGCTGCCAAAAATCCACTTCCACTCCGGATACCCACACAAAATCTAGTTTCCGGCTTGTTGCCGACCTCTTAATGTTTTAACTGTGCATTCGATGTTATATTGGGTGGGGTGGGGTGGGGGGGATATTACGTCAGGACCACGTGTGGTGATGAGTTGAACGCCATCCTAGGACTGTTGTACTATAACCATTGAGCCATCAACCTGAACAAATCTTCCATATTGTCATCATCCCGTAAAAAATGCGGCCAACCTTTCGGCAGGTAGGCCACCCTGCCCTCGTTTACCGTGAGTCTGGTTCTTCGGGCTATCAAGTATCAAGACGCAGCATTTAATTTTAATGGTACACTTCCGCAAGGTGACTTGCCAAAAAAAAGATCCTAAGATCATAATTTCATTACAAGTTACTCCTTTCAGTAGCCAGAAAATATTCCATTCCATCTTCTGGGTACCTACGTAGTTCATGCTTCTGAGCGTGCTTCTGTAGAATAAACGAACAATAGAGAAATGGAGTACGATCTGTCTGAAACGAGACAACTAGAAGGCGTAGATACCCGGAAGAAGGTTTTACCAGCCGCAAAAAAAGAGGATAAGAAGAAATCAATTTAAAGAGAGTACCCAGAAAAGGAGCGATAAGCTTATGCAAAGAAAGAAAGTGTTAAGGAACGTGGAGTCATGAAGAAAAGGCAAAGAGGCTAAAATGGATGGGAAGACGCATCTAAAGATGCATCAATCAGATGGAGTTAACAGACTACGTGTAAAGGAAAAAGGGGGCGAAAAAGTTTAAGACTAAGTCGGGCGACGGAAGCGTGAAAACGTCAGGGAGGGGACGCCAAGGAGATACGAAACACGTGGAAAGGACCTGAAGGATGTGTTTTGCAGGTTTGAAAAACGTGTTCAATGTGCATGATGAGAAGGGATACAATAAGAGAATAAAGTGTGAAAGGAAGAGGTGCAACGGAAATAAACGTAAACGCAGGAAAGAAAAAAGGTGTAAAGAAGGAAGGGTGTGTCCAAAGATAAAGATCAAGTTCCTTTTGTGAGTGTCCTTAACCCCGAGATATTCGCATTGAAGGTGTTGACACCACCCGTAGATACGAGGGCGGTTCGATAAGTGGCGATTTATTTTTCTCTCCTTTTAGGTTGATGCATTTGACACAGTGATGCTCCAAGTTCTTTAATCCGTCTGAAAAATACGTTTTCTCGAAGTCTGCGAAGTAGGCTTCCGTGGCGGCGATGACTGCCTCATTCGACTAAAATTTTTGCTCGGCGAGTGACTTTTTTAAAACGAAAAAAAGGCACACGGGGTCAAATCTGGAGGATACGATAGATGTGGGTGGCAGTTCGTAGCCCAATTTGGACGTGGCGACGACTGAGGTGTGAGCCGGTGCGTTGTCATGGTGAAAGAGCACTTTTTCCTTGCCAAATTTTTGTGCAATTTGGAGTCGAATTGGCCCAATATTTCGGCATAGCAGATCCCTGTTACCGTTTTACCCTTGAGAGCCGATGTAGGTCACACCTTGTGAATCGCAGAAAACTGTGGCCATCACCTTTCCGGTCGATGCGACAGTCTTCGCCTTCTTCGGAACAGGTTAATCGAGTGAAATCCACTATTTCGACCGTTCCTTGGTCTCTGGCGTGTACCAGTGGACTCGTGTTTCGTCGACGGTTACGAAACGGCGCAGAAACTCCTTCGGATTGTGCTTAAACAGCTCACGTTATCTTCCTTGGTAGCCGTTTTCGGGGCATCTGGACGTGACTCATCAAAAACCGACGTGCGACCATGTTTAAACTCGTTAAACCCATTTTTGTCGGTCGTCATCGAAGGAGAAGAGTCACGGTACACTGCATCCAAGCGCTTTTTGCTTTCTCTGCGCTATTTCTCTTTCAAAATCAAGAATCAAATCACCGACCAATATCGGTATTTTTCCATTTCCGATCTTAATAAGGGGTTGAGGAAGAGGGCGGTCGTTGGTAGAAATTTCTTTTGTTGAATCGCCCAACGATCAAGATAAGCGGTCGGAGAGTAGGGCAACAGTTGATAGAGGCCAGTTCTTTTCGCGGAGACCTTTAATTAGAATATCTTGAAAGATGGAACGAGGATCCCCCATCCCATTTGTGTCGCTCGTTACCAAGATTTGTGTTTTTTTCCTAAAGGACATTTACAAATAAAATATTTCAATATGGTGGACGGGATCACAAGTGAAAAAAAAACCTGAGCTTCCTAGGCATCGTATGCAAAATTTAACACACATTGGTCGTCCATTTAGACAGCTAGGGGGAAGTTTCATGGACGGTTTTACCTTGGTATTGGCATTTACTTCCACACCCTCAGCTACCTCCACTTTCAAATTATAGTATGCCCCCCCCCCCCCCCCATCGACTGTCTGTATGCTTTTTTCTATAACTTTCAATGAAACGTCACCACCAAAAGAGATGCCCCGTGACGTCCATTATTAGGTATCCTGTCGCGATATTACGCGAACACGCCTAACAGACGGATGGACATTGGTATCTATACATTTATACAGTGATATCCATGTATAAGTAGACATAGCGACTTCCTATAGGAAAATTCCTATGTCTACTTTTAAATGATAAAACGTCTTCTAATGGACACCTAACTTTATTAAATCAAAATAACTACCTACAACAAATGAAGATCTCTCTGTCATATTCATTATTTTGAATATTATCGCATTGACTTCTGTTCTAATTTTCGCTCGTGTGCGATGTATTCAACTAAAGAAAAAGTTGATATTTCCAAATGGTATAGTGCCGATAACAGTTAAATGAACTTATTTTCTGTGAAGCCAAAGCAACAATATTCAAATTAATAATTAATATGACAGCCAGATCTTTATTTGTTTCAAGAAGTTATTTTGGTTGCATAAAATTAGGCGTCCTTCAGAAGACTTTTTATCCCTATGTCTACATGAATATCACTGTAGCATATAGGTATGAGCCAATGCAAAATGCCACAGACATTAAATTACATAAAAATGGCCATCGATGATTTTGAGTACTCTCAATTGGGCGAGGTCCGCCGAGGTATTTCAGGACAAACAATTGATTAGACGATTGAAAGCGGGATTTTCGGGATTGCTTCGTTTAGACTTTTTCTCCGAATTTGTTCCCAACGCCTTCAAATTTCACAGCAACTACAAAGACCCGACTAATCGCCGGTAAGATAAAAGCTCCGCTAGTAGCTGCCTTCGTCGTCATGGATGTATAGGGAAAAGGAAAAACGGGCTATGCTTTATAATATATGTAAAGGTGACTTAGACCAAAATGTCTAAATTCCCCAAACAAGATTATAAACTTTTGTTTCAATCTAGCGGAGCTTCTCGACTGCGCTTAATTTCGTCGTTCAAATGCGAAAGTTTTCCAAAACGTCTCCTAAGAGCTTCCCGCTGTTATTATTATAGATTTTAAGCCGGGGTTGTGCCGTAATTTAACCTACTTCAGTGTCAGCCGTGGATGTACCCATCGGCTCGATGAAATTAATTAATTACGTTTTCATATTATCCCACTTCCTTTTGTCGTGTTCCTGTAACGTACTGGAATATTCAGCGATGCCATTCCTACTGGATCGGACTATTATATTGGATGCTGAAGGCGTTGCTTTTATGTTTAGTAGTAGAAAACATACATAATCGAATGTGCAATTCTGGTTCCGCCAATGCTAGGTACAATCAGCTACAATGTTTACATTTGATTCTGCGGATTCCTCATTTATCTTCCAAATAGCTACTGAGTATGTTTCGTTATCAAGGATGAAAAGCACAATAACCCTTATTACAATTACCTTAGGGTTTTAGGGTTTGCTATCTTATCATAATGAATAAATCAAACATTGTGATGTTACAGTATAATGATTTATTCATCATTAAGCAAATGTACTCCTCTAAGCAACCATTATCCATAATTTATGATTAGTTGCCAACCCAAATTGGTTGGTTTTATTTCTCGTCCAAAAATTACGGTCTTAGCAGCTTATGGCCATTACCGACAGCTAAATTTAGTTTAATACCGTCGCTAATTAGCTTCGTGCTATTATTTTGAGAGGCGCGTTCCTATCACGTGTTGGTCACGCAAGGTACGGCCCCGGGAGTTTTGGTGTATGCGTTTTTTTCGAAATTTTACTACTACGATGC
This sequence comes from Photinus pyralis, assembly GCF_008802855.1. Taxonomy (NCBI): domain Eukaryota; kingdom Metazoa; phylum Arthropoda; class Insecta; order Coleoptera; family Lampyridae; genus Photinus; species Photinus pyralis. The sequence goes on along the minus strand of NW_022170596.1, from coordinate 42,659,431 downwards.
AATCGCAATCGCCGAGCTTTACAAATTGTGTATAGTTTTTTAAAAAAATAGCACCCTATTAGCGATTAGGGCGATTTTTGTCAGTTTAATTAACAGGTAGATATGTAAGATAACGATCATTATGTAATTGAAGCTCCAACCCACATTCGGATGTATATAGAAACCAAGGTTAACTTGTCGACACGCAATTTAATTTACTAATGAAACTGATTGGGTAATATATCATAATTGGCGTTTCTTAAATTTGCTCATAATAATCGCGCAGCAAAAGGGAGCGACTGGTGCTACTAATACAAATGAATTTGTCAACACCTTTGTTTTTTTGGTTTTGGTATATGCCGGAAGTGTGGAGCGAAATTTATTAATGTTATTTGAAACCATGGCATGCTCACCGCCACTTTTAGGCTAGCTACTAAAGCCTCCGGTGGTAAAGTTATCGCCGCATTGTGTAGGTTCATCTTTCTTATTGTTCGAAAATAAAAGCTTTTTTATGCTAATTTTTAGTAAGCTTGCGGCACTTTTTAGTTTTATGATAATTTAGTGTTTTTTTTGTTAAATTTAGAAAAACTCTTTTAAGTTGGGTACATTTTCTTTGTTAACCAGTGATTTTTCTGGTTTTTTTCTCCCGTCTCGTCTTCTTTTCTTCATCGCTCGTAATAGCGATTCTTATGAGTTCTTTTATGGAGAGTTTCCACAAACACAAGGAATGGAAGTTATAAACATACTCGAATTTTACGTCAAATGATGTTTTTATTTTTAGCGCATTTTCCAACTCATGTTTCAAATTTTAACCAAAGATTCTTCCAGTAAAGGCAAACATATCGCATAATTTATAAACATCAGGTGTGCGCATTATATGCCATTTCGGGAAGTATTTCATGGAAAATGCGCTAAAGTTACTCCTTTTTTAGATGTTCTGCCGTATCCTTCGCTCTTCTTTCACGCTTTATTCACATCTACTTCCTTAGCCGTTGTTTCACATCTTTTACACGGTACGTTTTCTCTCCCATCTTTGTCTCTTCTCTGCGGTCCACACCTTCTTGATCTTTCAACTTGCCCCTTTGCCCTTCTCTCCTTATGTACTCGTAACGCTTAGTTTACGGTTTTGTCACTCCCATTTCTTTACATCTCTTCCATTCACGTCTACTTCACTACTCCCTTAGGCCAGCTTGCTGACAAATATCGATTTTGATCGATTTCTTTCACTTCTCTCGCCTGTGGTTCGTTGCCTCATTCAAAACTCGTTCGGGTCCTTTATACTTTGTTGGCGTCTCTCTTTCTCGCTTTCTTTGCCAGTTCGTCGCGTCGGCTACACCTTCGTGACTTTTTCGTTCCCAGACATTCTTTTCCTCCACACTTGCTGTACATATCTTCCTGTTTCCAAATCTCTTCAGGTCTCTTTTACACATGGTCCACACATTATTTACGATTGTTTAAAGCCTTCTTCCCCTCTTTTTTATGCCTCCTCCTTTTTGCACGCTTCAATGTTTTATCACTTCTTCTTTCCGTTTCCCTCTCTCATTTGTTCATGCTTCTATCCTTTACGCTTTTTAGTTTCTTTTACGCCTCCTTTAAGCTGCTATCACGTCTAATTGGTTCTCCATCACTGAAGTGACCTTGCACATCTACCTCGCCTGTTTCCTTGAAGATTCTTCCCTTATCACTTCATTCACATTACTTCCTTCCTTCACATCTATCTTCTTCAGGCCTCCTTCGTGTTCCCATTAAGCTCTTTTCACGCCTCCGTTATGCGTCATTCAGCATTCCTTCACGTCTGTTTTAGTGCGTTTTTTCTTCATGTTCTTTCACATTTACTTTTTTCAAATATCTTTCCCTAATGCTTCTGTCATATATGTCTTTCTCTCTTCGAAGCTTCTCACTATCCTCCTGCATGGTCCTTTAGGTATTTTTAGCGCATTTTTTAAGAATTAAAAAAATATGCTATTGTTTGCGTTTTGTCCGTCCGGACCCACTCCTGCCCTATCGAACTACTTCTAGGGGAATGATCCTAGAGTCCTGGAATTTTTTGCAGAAGGTGTGCCAGACGACCATAAAATTTCGCAGTGTAAAAGCCCCCCCCTCTCCCCCCTCCCGAATTATCTCCTGAGAGGCTGTTTTGAAAGTAAAACGTGTATAACTTTTACATATGACAACCAATTGGTCTCAGATTTTGCATACGTATGCCTTCAGTGGTGTCAAGTTAAACTTTAGAAAATGGGGGGGGGAACACATGTTCTACCCTTCATGGTACTCTAATGAAAGGTCTCCACAAAAGGAATTAATTTCTACCAAAAAAACCTCCTCCTCGACCTCTTATCGTGATCGTATATTCCCTTATACCTCAAAAACCGATTGTCGGAAGAGGGTACTCACAAAGAGCGATTGAGACGTCTGCAAGAAATATATAATAAAGCAATTGGTGATGCGCTTTATCTGCACAAAAGTTGTGCACAATTTATACTTGTTTCTTAGCGTGTAGCTTTCAAGTTTCAAGCCCGACTGGCTGCGCGTCTGCGAGGGGTAGTTGACTTCGGGTGCCCAAAAGGTATATTCCGTTACGAATTTTGTCTATCTTTCTCGTATAGCTCGAGCTATCAAGAGTGCCCCGAAAATTGAGTCCTATTTTGTGGGTGGGTACCGACAAAGGGAATGTGGTTGCCATCAACAAGATCTTACTGATGGTGGATTCAAACGGGACGGTCGAACTAGGTACCGACAAAGGAAATGTAGTAGCTCCCGGCAAAACTGGATAATAGAATACTGATCTGCCACGCAAACATGTCCCTTCGATCTCACACGAGGATTGTAATAATTGATTACTCTTCACGTGTTCTTTTCTTTTTTTGATCACGATGATCCAGTAAGTATTTGTTACGTGAAGTGAATAAAAAAAATACATCGTAATTCAGGCACAAAATGGTCGAACAAAGGATTAAATCAATTTAGCGGAATTGAAGAGAGGCAGGTAGCTGAATCCCTCTGCCTGGAACGGTGGACGCGCCTATTCCATTGAGCTACACGGGTTCCAACATTTTGGCATTGGTATTGCGACAATGTTGGAGCGGAGGGGGTGGGTGTAACAAAGCGGCATTGTCGATTAAATTAAATTGTCGTTGGACTTGGAAACAGTCTCTTACGTTCGTTAGGGGTTAGTTGCCAACAAGGGCGTTACAGATTCATGATCTTATCACACCCATCCGGTTTGAGTTTGCGCCTGAAATTGTACCAAATTCAAATTCGGTGTGCAACAAATTCTTCTTTTGTAAAAAATTTGCGATATTCTGCGTTAGTACCGAAATGCAAATGTGATCTGCGATCATTCCCGCAAAAAGAAAACACGTGCATATATTTAATAAATAATCAAACTCTTATACACGAGTATGTAATGTAATATTTACAAATGGTTTCACATAATCTAAGCAAATCGATACCCATTTCTATTAATAATTCTAATTTTATCTACTGAATATATGTAATACTTCCAATTAGTGTAATCCTATCCCTTTTGTATATACTTTGAATACATTTGATAAATGCGAGGTAAACGAACAGACAAAGGGAATTAATTAAATCAGAACAGAAGTTCTTTCACTTCGATTATACATACATCGTTCGCTTCTTTCGCGTAATTTGAGTATGATATTTACATTTCGCCTTTTGTTTCAGGAATCCGTAAGGTCGCGGGTCGCGATGGATTTTACGGGATCCGTTGGAAGAATAGTGGACGATCCGAAAGAGGCCAAAGCCATAGCGGTTGCCGAGGGCTACTCCTGGAAGAGAAGATGGAGACCGACAATGCGGACGCCCTCGAATTTGGCGCACGTCAATGGCATCGAATCTGGCGTTCACATTACACAGCCGTGGTTTCACAGCGGAATGACTAGGGACCAAGCGACCGCGCTCGTGAATAAACACGGAACAGTTGATGGGTAAGTCATAAATTTTGTACCATTTAGAAGGAATTAATGGGTCTGTTTCAGGGTATTTGTTGTACGTGACAGTCGATCGAATCCGGGCTGTTTTGTTCTCACATACAAGTGTGGTAGCAAGGTACTGCATGCACAAATCAATCCAATTATGGATCCCGTACGAGAGGCTCACGTATTTTCGTTGGATAGTGGCGTAACCAAATTTTATGATTTACTTCAGTTAGTCGAATTTTACCAGCTTAACGCCGGTTGCCTCCCGACACGACTGACACACTACGTAGTGCAAAGTACCAGTCCTATTAAAGTTCCCAATAGTGTAACGACACCAGCTATGGCAGCTGGCAGCTATTAATTGATGTTTCTTAAAACTTCCTTTTTTGAACTTTTAATAAATTACCTGTACAGCAGTCAAGTTTGTCCTGAATGAATGCAGTGTGCGAATAGTATTTTCGTTTGTTAAGCGTTTGTTTGCAAATTATACAGTAGGTATATCTCCAGTTTACATTGATTAGTAGAATTTTTAAATACTTGGTAAATTCAAAGACTAACGAGGTATACTGTTGACAATTATCGAATAAGAAAATTAAATTTATTTTTTGAATTTGATTGTAGGTATTTAAGATGTCTCAGTATTAATCTCTTTATTGAACAGGGTGTATATTAACGTTAAATCTCTTTATCGAAATAAGATTTGGTTTATTAGTTACGGTGCCTTGAAAGTATTAAACCTTTATTGTTCAGAGATACCAAAATATACTTGAAGGGCACTTATATGGAAAAGGCTGTGGATAGTGTGGCGTGTAAAAAAATTATTTTAAAACTTTTCTAGTAGAAAATGACATTATTTTAATCTTCTATTGAATTACGTTTGTTTAGTTCATAAAAATAAATGTTTAGTTTAATGTGCTCGAAATAATATTTAATTATTAAGTATTTATGTTATAATATAGTTTATTAAACACCAGCTTGGTAAAATAGTGAATATAAACCAAAAATTTACATCTAATCACATGAAGAAGCAATACGGAATAAGTTATAGTCCTCGTAGATGTGATATATGTTTAGTCAAAATTCTAGTTTATTTTTGAGTTTACGCACTGTCATAGGGATAGTTCAATAACAGTATTCTTTACAGGTTTGCTTAAACTTTATGATTATTTATCTTTTAGCAGGTAGGCATTTATATTTGTGCAGCAAGTGTGTCAATATGCAATGTAGACATCATTTTTAGGATGCAATATTGGAATACATATTTCTTTATTATCATTTACTAGGTGTACTTATATCCAAGTGATTACTTTTCTATTTTCTTTATTTTTTACATTTTGTCTATGGAATATGTTCCATCTTGTAATTTATTTTATAACCACCTGATGTTTTTGTATATGTAGATAAACATAATAAAAGATTTATAACAAAATTTGTACATTTGAAATTTGTAATTCCCTACCCCACTCATGGTCCAGTAATCCAGTCCATTGACCCTGTGGTACTCGCACCATAAAAAATTTCAAAACTACTAGCTTCTGGAAATATTTGATCGCCCGTTATAAGTAATATCCACTAATCTTTTTTGGTAAAGTAACCACAAATAGAAAAACAAAAAAAATACAAAAAATCTAATATAAAGATACAAATTGCGTAATTCTATAAAATGATTAGTAATTAAAACAAAACGTATCATTGCATAGCGTGAGAAATAAATCTTAATTTTGTAACATTTATTGACCATATTCCAGGGTTCTTTCACTACTATTTTTTAATTTAATTAATTGAGGTAATAAGAAAGACAAAAAATAAGCTTTCTAATGACTTACATATCACAAGAACTATGTTGCTATGTAAAAAAATTTGGATGGCGGTCGCCTTCAATAAACCATGTAAAAAAGTCCCTAGACGGACGTTTTTGTGCGTGCATTCAAAAACGCACATACGAAAACGTGAATGTGTATGCACAAAAAAACGCCACGTTTTTGAATACCCATGATTTCTATGCGAAATTTTATGCGTGCTTACAAAAAGTTTCAATGTGTGGATGCAAATTCAGTAGCGTGGTAGATTATAGGGTCATCCCGGTCAACTGCAGTGTTTTTATTTTGCCTATTTGTTTTTTTAGCAATGTCTGATTGTAAAACATTTCCCTGCGAATTCTGCGGGAATTTATTGAATTATTTCGTTTGGAGCACAACAGTGCACTACCACTGTTGCGATTCAATACTCGGAATACTAAATCAACCACTTCCTTACACATCGCTTCGAATACTACGAAATTGTAGGTATGTGTGTGTAGATAGTGGTAATGCACGTTTTTGAATGTAAGGTACCTTAAACAATTTTGTATCTCAAAATATGGGTAATACCTTCAAACGGAAGCGTTCTAATTTTCATATCTTAGGTCAAAGGGTTTGAGCATTGGAGCTTTGGTTTCATATTTAATTCTTGGGCTACTAGTTCAAAAGTTACAGCCCTTTGAATTTTCTTTCGAAATTGGTTTCTAGTCTATAACTTTTGATTGAGAAGTCAGATCGAAAAAGTACGAATTGTTTTGGATTCTACGCACCAAAGTTAATAAGAAAAGGTGTTTTCCCGAGAAATTTTGGTGCAGTCGATCCCGGAAAAAAATTTTCTTATAGAATGTGGCGTGTAGAATCCATAATTTCAAACAGTTCTAAGATTGGGCTACTAGTTCAAAAGTTACAGCCTTTTGAATTTTCTTTCGAAATTGGTTTCTAGTCTATAACTTTTTATTGAGAAGTCTGATCGAAAAAGTACGAATTGTTTTGGATTCTACGCACCAAAATTATTAAGAAAAAGTGTTTTCCCGAGAAATTTTGGTGCAGTCGATTTTTGGTAAAAAAGGAAGGTTATACACTGCCTTTTTTTGAGCCCCGAAAAGAAAATTGTCTCAGATCGACCCGGAAAAAAATTTTCTTATAGAATGTGGCCTGTAGAATCCATAATTTCAAACAGTTCCAAGTTTGGGCTACTAGTTCAAAAGTTACAGCCCTTTGAATTTTTTTTCGAAATTGGTTTCTAGTCTATAACTTATGATTGAGAAGTCTAATCGAAAAAGTACGAATTGTTTTGGATTCTACGCACCAAAATTAATAAGAAAAAGTGTTTTCCCGAGAAATTTTGGTGTAGTCGATTTTTGGAAAAAAAGGAAGGTTATACATCGCCTTTTTTTGAGGCCCGAAAAAAAATTGTCTCAGATGTATGTGTGTGTAGACAGTGGTAATGCACGTTTTTGAATGTAAGGTACCTTAAAAAATTTTGTATCTCAAAATATGGGTAATACCTTCAAACGGAAGCGTTCTAATTTTCATTTAGGTCAAACGGTTTGAGCGTTGGAGCTTTGGTTTCATATTTAATTCAGACCCTGTATATGTGTTTTCCTTACTCAGTCAGTACAAGGCGGCGTACGTTTCCTGCACAGTCCCTCTATCACGAAAAACTAAGGTGAATACTGCTTCGAGTCTTGTTGATGGTTGGAAATGACTGTGGAAAGGTCCATCCTTCATTTACACTGTTCGGTATTTGAGGAGCTGTGGTCCTTTTCTACTTGGTTTTTCAAAGCTATAGGTACCTACAACCTTTAGAACAATGCAAGAATGCCGATTCTTTGATGGGGCCAAATGCTGAACACCTCTATTTCAGCAGTACCTTCTCTACTGTAGCGGCTTTGTGTCGACTTAGTAAGGAAAAGCTTCTCTCCCTGTTTTAAAGCAGACTCCATCAAGCATTTATGCAAATGCCATGCGTTTCCCATCACATCATGTTTGTAGTTCATTCATTAAAACTTTAATACCTACTTTCACAATGGTCTGCATTACTCCTAATACGCATAAACCATCATGGATTGACTGAAAGTTGAATATTTCTCAAAGATGATAGCCTGAAGAGTTACTTTGATTCTACATAGCGATACAAAATGAGTGACCGTCGAGTCACCTTTGGAATTTTTGTTTATATGGGAAATGGAAATCGTACTTAACTCGAATTTCCAAAGGCGACTCGACAGTCACTCATTTTTGATAGCCCGATATTATGATGTAATCCAATTGTACCCCCTGTGGGTTCGGGGGTAGAATTGACCCACTCCCGCCCTGGAGATCGTAAAAGGCGATCAATGGGCAGAAGAGGTGGAAATTTAACAGCCTTTTTGCTTTCCTTTACCGTCATCAGTGATAGGAGAAATAGACCTGGGGATTTACGTGTATAGTTTCTACCTATGCCTACTTTTAAATGGCAAAATCCTTTTGAAGGGTGCCTAATTTTTAGCAACCAAAATAACTGTTTAAAACAAATAAAGATCTCGCTGTGGTATTAAAATTAATTTGTATATTGTTGCTTTGGGCTCCGTATTTTTATTTTCATTTGTGTGCGATGCATCAACTGAAGAAAAAGTTGATCTTGTCAATTGATATAGTGCCGGTAAGCGGTAACAGTTTAAGGAGTGTAAGGGATTTATTTTCTGTGAATCCAAAGGAACAATATTCAAATTAATTAATATGACAGCCAGATCTTTATTTGTTTTAAGTAGTTATTTTGGTTGCATAAAATTAGGCGGTGAGTTTGTCTTAAATTTAGACATAGGGAAACCGATACACATAAATCCTAATATCTACTTCAATGTATGATGTATGATGGGTCTCTTTTTACCGCTCAAACGTTAATCTTAGATGTCTGTTGAAGAAAAGAAAATCCGATTATTATAAAATATTTCTATGTAAATCACCTGGTCGCCCAGTAGATATGATCCACACATAAGTACAAAATACTGAAATGCTACGCAGAACTTCAGAGCGAACACTATTCGTCGCTGAAGATGACCTTAAAAGGCCACAAAACGACATTTACAAGCAAAATTTAATTGCACTTTTTATAACAGAATTAATGAACACACCGTATTTTGAAGAAAGCTACCAGATTTAATGAACACCTGGTACTCAAACGTGCGCTTCCTTACGAGAAATTGTAGCTCCGGACTGACCGACTTTTTTTTCTATGAATTAGAAATAGATTGTAAAAGTAACGACTTTAGTTTTTAGCGCCGTTTTCGCAACCGTTAAGGAAACTAAGATGCTGTAACTATTTTAACGTTTGTAGCCGTTCTCGTAGAGATATTTAAATTATCTTTGCAGTATCCGAAAGCTCTTTGGGATTGGAACAGGAGGGGATAATATCGTTAAGACCGTCGCGCACGTATGCGCGGCGCGGCGCGGGGAAAGGCCTTTTTCGCTCACATTGATTTTAATACGTCGATAATCCGCGCTTCGTCCAAGTGAATGTTTTCCTATTTAAATCAATGTGAGCGAAAAAAGCCGCTTCGTCCGTAAGTGCGCGACGGATTTTCATTGGCCTATTTTAGTTAAAACTAGTATAGAAACCGGTAAGGTTGCTCGCTTACACGTAGATAAAGCTGAGAAAATAACCTGTCGTTGGACTCAAAAATTTCAATTAACAATGGGCCTTACTGGACTACTGAAGTTGTAAATTTCAGCCCGGCCATTTCAGTGAGCATAAATACCGATAGCTAATCAGATATGTTGCAGCAAACCTCGTCTGATGAGATTGTGTCTAGTGTCAAATGTAGCACACTTATCTCGCATGAGTTTTGGAACCGGTCCCGGATTTTGATGATGACCAGAAGCGACGAAATTAACGAAAGAAGTTTTAATTTTGAAAGTTATCACCCGAGTGCGCCGGCCAGCTGGAAAATCCGAGTTCCATTTGCACATTTTTGAGAAGTCTATATAAGGTAACACAATGACTGCTTTTTTGATCTCTCTTTCTTTTATTCATAGCTCTAATAAACTTCTTATGATTATTATTATTATCTGTCGATGTTCAATTTTATATTTTCATTCCGTTAGTTGTAAAGGGAGTTGTCTTTCCTTTGGTTTGTTTCCCGCTAGATACCGATAGTTAAATTCTGCGTTTCCGCTTTGGGAAGTCGCGGCGGTGTGCTGTAATTCTGTTTTAGATTATTCCCCAGTGTACGTCCTCCTGTTTTCTGGAATCTCCGACCTTGGCCAGAAGTAGGGTTTACGAATCTTTGGGTGACGCTCGAGTTACCGTATCATGCCGCCGATTGTCGCCGTACCCACCGTTTATTTTGTAAATTCAAATTTACATATAATCATATTTTCATGTGTTTTTTCTTATTATACCTACCGTCTAACAGAGCTGGGCAGTATTCGATTTTGTAAATACTTTTTAGTATTCAAAGCCTTTGAAGTATTCAAATACTTTGTAATTAAATACTTTTATGGAAGCAGTACCTATTTGTATTTGTAACTCAAATACTTTCACAAATATTTAGTATTCGAATACTTCGCAAAGTATTTGGATACTTCGTAAAGTATTCGAATACTTCGCAAGGTATTTGAATACTTTGAGAAGTATTCGAATACTTCGCATAGTATTTGAATACTTAACCTTCCGTTTTTTACCAAAAATCGACTACTCCAAAATTTCTCGGGAAAACACTTTTTCTTCAATCAAAAGTTATGGACTAGAAACCAATTTTGAAAGAAAATTTAAAAGGGCTGTAACTTTTGATCTAATAGCCCAATCTCGGAACTGTTTGAAATTATGGATTCTACAGGCCACATTCTATATGAAAATTTGTTTTCCGGGTCGATCTGTGACAATTTTTTTTTCGGGCCTCAAAAAAAGGCAGTGTACCTTCCTTTTTTACCAAAAATCGACTACACCAAAATTTCTCGGGAAAACACTTTTTCTTATTAATTTTGGTGCGTAGAATCCAAAACAATTCGTACTTTTTCGATTAGACTTCTCAATCATACCTAGACACTGGACAAGACATAAATGCCTAAAAGAAAGCCAAAGACGTCAACAAAAAACATTAATTACCAACACATCTATCCATTTTCATGAGAATAATGGGGTTTTAAATCTTGTACATGCCACATGCCTTTTGATTTATTATGGTCATCTTGAAGTTCATACGTACAGTAGCCGGTCTTCCGTTTTATAATGAATGGCCCAATGTACTTCGGTGCTAATTTTGAATTAAAGTCTGCTGTTGCATCAGATAGGGCTTTATTCCTCCTCCAAACCTTTTGTCCTACGGTGTACTCGACATGTCGACGTCGAAGATTGTAAGTTTGAGCATTGTGCTCGCGGGCCGATTTTAATCGTTCCCTAACACGATCGAACATTTTCCTGTAACCTATCTGTCGTTGTTCTATTAATTGATTAGCATTGATAGCATCCTCGGGAACCTGATTTTCGAAATCCTTACCATACAGTTTATGCTCCCTTCCAAAATTGATGAAATAAGGGGTTGCTTCTGTTATTTCATGTCGAGAAGTTCGTATGGCGCAGGTCACTGCAGCGAGATTCTTACACCACTTCTTCTGGTCACCTTTAATATAAGAAGCTATCATTGTCTTGATAACTCTGTTGACCCTTTCTGTGGGGTTGGCTCTTGGATAATATAGGGCTGTGTAAAAGATCTGAGCTCTATAGTCCTTACATACTTGCTGGAATTCTTTTGACTTCATTTGCACCCCGTTGTCACAAATATTAAATTGGGGGGTACCATATACTAAGAAAATGCCCTCTTCGATGCAGTTAACTAACTGTTTTGCTGTGGCGTTACGTAATGGAAAAGTTACCACATACTTACTGAAGTAATCAGTGACGACTAACACATATTTGTATCCCCGGTTCGATCTTGGAAATGGGCCGATGAAATCTAAGCTAATCATTTGCCAGGGTTTCTTGATTTTTGGCCTGTCTCCCATTAATCCAGCTGCGCGTAATTGGTCGGGTTTGTACTCAGCACAGATGGTGCAATTTTTAATATACTTAACCACATCGTCCTTCATTTTAGGCCAATAATGTTGCTCACATAGCTTCCAATACGTCTTGTAGACACCGACGTGTCCTGCTGTAGGATGATCGTGATAACGAGCTAATAGTTGCCTTCGTGCTGGCTTGGGTACCACAATTTTCCAATGATTCGCCTCTGACTGAAGTTCCGGATATTGCTGTTGTACATATTTGTACAGTATATTTTCTTCAACACGCCACGCCATATGTTATAGACTAGAAACCAATTTCAAAAAAAATTCAAAGGGCTGTAACTTTTGATCTAGTAGCCCAATCTTGGAACTGTTTGAAATTATGGATTCTACAGGCCACATTCGATAAGAAAATTTGTTTTCCGGGTCGATCTGTGACAATTTTTTTTTCGGGCCTCAAAAAAAGGCAGTGTATAACCTTCCTTTTTTACCAAAAATCGACTACACCAAAATTTCTTGGGAAAACACTTTTTCTTATTAATTTTGGGGCGTAGAATCCAAAACAATTCGTACTTTTTCGATTAGACTTCTCAATCATAAGTTATAGACTAGAAACCAATTTAAAAAAAAATTCAAAGGGCTGTAACTTTTGATCTAGCAGCCCAATCTTGGAACTGTTTGAAATTATGGATTCTACAGGCCACATTCGATAAGAAAATTTTTTTTCCGGGTCCATCTGAGACAATTTTTTTTTCGGGCCTAAAAAAAGGCAGTGTATAACCTTCCTTTTTTTACCAAAAATCGACTACACCAAAATTTCTCGGGAAAACACTTTTTCTTATTAATTTTGGAGCGTAGAATCCGAAACAATTCGTACTTTTTCGATCAGAGTTCTCAATCAAAAGTTATAGACTAGAAACCAATTTCGAAAGAAAATTCAAAGGACTGTAACTTTTGAAATAGCCCAATCTTGGAACTGTTTGAAATTATGACCTCAATAACCCAGTTTTCGCGCTGGTTTCACCACCGCCTTTTGCCTACTACGGTTGGTGGTGCGGCTTCGGAGACTTATACCATACAAAAGAGGAACTTGAGATGAACAATACATTTTAGGAAATTTTGATGGGAATCTGGCACTGGAAGAAATGGAAAGGTACGAAGGGTATTGAGGAGAATTTATTGTGAAGCTGAATCTAAACAAGAGACGAACTTGAACTAGATGTTAAACGACTTTAGAGCAATTTCAGAAAAGATCCTAAAAGGAATTTAACAGACGCTTATGTCGGGTTTACACGAAGCCAGTAAGAAAGCCCACAGCTGGATTCTAGTGACTGGATGCTCAACCTGAAGTGCAACTATGGAAATAAATATTAAATATAAAAAAAATAGTATGATTGTTTTGTTGACATGGAAAATATGTTTGGTGACTGAAAAACTGAAAAATAGACTCATTGGAGATAAGTCAGATTGTTTTGTATTGAATCCAAAGTATAAGTTCAATTAATTGGATATTCCACATATGAAACCTACCAAATTTTTGCCAGACTGCAAATTCGTTACCTAAGTAGTAGTGTCACATATCCCCTCCCCCATTTGGGCCCCTATATTTAGCTTATCACAGACTCTATCACTCTAAAAGTTGAAAATTCCGCGGCTTCTTCGATTTTTGACAAAGTTGCGTTCGGCGCCCGCGGTCAAAAACTTGGATTATTCATTGGGTCAACATCCTAAACAAGTCGGCAAAAAATCAGAACTACCGCATTTGACGCAAGGTTTGAAGGGTAAGGCCACTGGACTACCAAGCTTTTGCCAAATGCCAGTTATCGTGTTCACAGACAGACAGACACCATCGACGCCCCTTTAAACCTTGCAGTACTTTCTTGGCGCTTAATAATTTTATTGTTTTGTATAAATATAAAATACGGTACTAAACAATTGAAACTAAAAACACACGCACATAAAACTGTATCTACCATGGGCAAGATGTACCTACATATTTAAATGGGAGTGTTTTAGTAGTGCTAATTGAATTTTAAACTGATTGATGTAGATGCAGTACATAATATCGAATACCTATTACAATGATGCAATTTGTTCTTTATGTATCTCAATTGAACATTGTTTTACAACTGCTAAGAGTTAGGTAAAACCCTCCCTATCCCGCTGTGAGAATATTTTTATACCTCGGATAGCCAGGTAAAAAAGGTAGCTATTGCATAAGGGATACCAAAAGTCCCTTCGAATTAAAAAAATATATAAATTCTCTTTGATGTGGATGCAACAAAGTACCTGTACCGTAAATGTAATCGAAAACTCGAAACTTACTATTCAGTGTTAAATTACTATGGTATGCCGCTGCCATGTTGTAAAACAATTAAAAAATGAAAAGGGGAAAAGGAAGGGATAGAATACCTGTTTCTAAGGTAGCCGTAAACCGCAATTATAAACCGTATTCCAAGTAGCTTTACGGACGTCTCACCTGAATTCATTTGTACAATGACTCACTCAGGTGTACGCGCACGTATAGTTAAGTCACTTAGTCGAATTCAAAAGCCATACACCTGTTGATTTTCAAAAGAAATCCGAAAGGTGTCTAAAATACCACTAAATTCGAAAAATCCGCGATGTGAAATTAAAGAAAAAATTTTAACCGCAATTAATATGTGATTCAAAAGTGATTAAACGTAATATTAGTACAAAATTAGTTTGCAATAATAATGTAAAAGAAATTTGTTAAAATGAAGTGTTTAGTGTTTTTATTAGTTGTTACTTGTTTTATATTTGAAGTAAAGTCAGATTTGACACTAACGGGGCCGAAATGTGGCGCGAGATTTTGCCAAATGCAAGAGTATTGCTCAAATTACGACAACCAATGCCACCCTTGCTCGCAGATTTGTAATCAAAGCACCCACAATTACGACCCTACTAATTGCATCAAGGATTGTCAAGGTAAAACCTTTTTTTCTGAATCGTTATTGCATGATTTACATAACTAACATGCCGCGATAAGTGCGGGATGGCCGTACCAATATGTTTCTGGTTGACGAACAATCCAGGATTTAATTAGGTATTAAAAAAAACCCAACAGAATAAATTTGTAGATACATATTACTACACCTTGGATGATTTCATATTTATAATTAGTTGTGGTAAAATATTTAATTACGTGTTCAAGACGCGTGTTTGAATAAAAAAAACAACATTCTTCAAACGTGGCGCGTCCCTTTGTGATAGGTCGCTGTACATTAATAAAAATTCCGTGCCTAAACCTCTTTTCACTTTTCGTTTGTGACCAAATCAATTTTGAAAATTAATGAAACCGTGATTTGGTTATTTGTGAGCCGTCACATGCGCTAGTGACGTAAATAAATAGTTGCAATAAAAAACGTCTCGAGTATTATCAACGTACTTTGTTTATAACACCCATTATCAATTAACCTACAATATAAAGCTAGGGACGAAAATGATTCGTTTGAAGAGTTACACAATTTGCCTCTGTACAATTTTTCAGTAAAGCGAATCAACGCGTATATATCGGAATAAAATCAGATAAATAAGCCAACGCTTTGGGTAGGTTTTTGGGTACACCCTTAACAACCCTTAAAATTTCCATTGAACTGCAATATCAAATTTGGCACCTTTTTTTTTATTAAATTTGCATGGGCGACTATGGTAAAACATCAGATTGACTATTTTGTGCCCATTTGCACCTTAACAGTAAAGCCTTCACCTTAAGTTGAACTTAAGTTCCATTTGACGGTATAAAAGGCCATTAGTGAAAAATTAATGAAATTTTCCAATTTGAATTTGCCCCTCGATTTGCCCCTAGCCCTCCACACGGATGAATACGTTAAAAATCTTGTCATGTGTAAAATATGCTCAATTTAACAGTACAAAAACTATAATGGATATGAAAAGTATATCTAGACCACTGATTTTCACGTAAAAATGCACAGTATTTTTTTTCTTAGTTTTTTTTGTCTTTTGTATTTTTCTCACCGCTTCCATAACAAAATGAATACTTTGTTGCTTCCCAGAAACTGCAATGGATATAAAAGTTACACCTAAGCTGTTGTCTATTTAGGTAAAAATGCACTCAAATCTTTCTTACGCTAATTTTTGTTCTTTCACAATAATGAGGCAAATAAGCCTTGAAGAATATGAAGTAACCCATCCTCGAATCTCACCCTCTGGATAAAAAAACATGAAGAAACTATTGATGCTGATATTTCATGTCTAAGAATATGTGTACAAAATTTGGTTCCCATCGGTTCAGCCGTTTTGCCGGAAATGAGAGCACAGGCATACAGACCGACAGACCGATCGACATAATCGAGATTTTGTTTGATTCGGATTCCTGTATTTGGTTTTTCAATTAATTTCTTTTTAATTGAAGTATCGGTGTTGGTGGTCGCACTTCTCCGAAACGACTCTACCGATTTTTGTAAAATTTTGTTTGCATATTTGGTAGGTATGAAAAGAGGTCGTTGTTTAAAAATAGAGACAATGAGATTATCAAGATGATTTTAATTTTACTTGCCATACTAAAACCTTGATCTGAAGAATGTTGTATACTTAATTTTTTTTGTGATTTCGTTATCGATTACTTAAATCTGTAAATTTAGTTGGCGTTTTCAACTTTAAAAAAGTCGTTATTTAGCCACAAGTGTCACATTCAGGCCCCGGGCTATGTTTTTAGCGCTCTGCCCTGTGTCTAATGTTTAAATAATAGTTGAATTGCGTACTTAGTGATCGAGCTTGATAGGGTTATTTATCTGTATTGATTTTGAAACAAAATGCCCCAAGAACCGCAGAGGAGAGGAATGTCCCACTGGCAGAAAGAAACTTTTTACCACAACCGTTGAAAAAGTACTCACATCTTGCCCTTCCGAAAGTGGCGCCCTGGGCTGTAGCCCAGCTGTAGCCCATTCATAACCCGGGGTCTGGTCACATTTTGACACGTTGGCGAACTAGTGCACCTTCGAGTACGCCAATCTAGATTGGGGCACATTAGTCCCACAGTACCTATCACTACTGTCAATAAACTGCGAATATTGACCAAAATTTAATCACTTATGCCCGTTTGCACCGACAAATTTAAGCGGAGCTTAGCTTAAGCTTAAAATCCATGGCAACGATTATTGAGACAATGGTTGCCATGGATTTTAAGCTACGCTTAAGCTAAGCTCCACTTAAATTTGTCGGTGCAAACGGCCATTAGTCCCCGACCATTGTCTATACCTATTGCTAAAAACAGAATTGGAAAATTCGAAACCGTTAGTGAGTTATCCAGTCCACAGATGGACATGTCCATTAACCTAGCAGAGCAAGGTCAGCAGAACACAATCAAACATATTGCATATTTAGGTGCTAATTAGGTGCTAATTAAGTGCCCTATTCCCGAATTAAATGCTCCTTTTTTAAAAAAATTATTACATGTTTTGCCAGGTTCATATGAACTCAGCAGAACACTACCTCAAAAACCCAAGAAAATGAAAAGTGAACTAACTATAATTAGGTACTAATTAGGTGCTAATTAGGTGTCCTATTCCCGAATTAAATGGTACTTTTTTTTAAATTATGAACCTGTCAGAACATGTTTATAATAAACGTTTAAGGATATGCTCGAAACTGGCTTGAATTAAGGGGAACCAATTGTGATTTTTCTCGTCCCCTGATTTGAAATTGCCACCCCTTTAGAAACTGAAAGCTCATTCCATTCTTCTCAAATTTTGCATTAATTTTGATGTCGATCACGAACAGACATGTTTGAAAACGTACATACGCTGATAGACTGGGTGGGGGTCCGGGGTGTATATTTCATTAAATTATGTTTTATTACAAGATTCATGCATCATGCGCCAACAAAATAACAGCCGATTATTTCTTTTTTATTGAACCAAAGCCATGGAGTTCTAGGCTCGAGAATATGGATAATGCCCCTCTTCGATGCCCACTTTTGTTGGGGCACCTGTATGTGGCTTCCGTTACAGGTATTGCGAGTAAACAGATTAATTGCTGCTAATAATTTATTGCTATAATCAAAATCAATTTCAATAATAGTTTGAAGATTGGGTTAGAATATGAAAAACCTTACACTGCTTATCCATGACCTGTAATTGTTCATGATTTATGAATTGCTCAAATATTTCAGCTTAGCCTGACGATGGGATATAACTACCCGAAATCGATCGCCATAGAAAACATTCTTTATAATAAACGTTAGTTGGAACGATATTTCTCCCTATAATTATTGTAATTGTTCCTTTCAGTCATGATCTCAATGTTTATCTCTTGGCGGATGAGAAATCCTTAATACCTACTATAGAGATACCAGATAACATATTTTAAGCGCGTAAATATTTACCTACGAAATATACGTGATAACCAGCATACGATAATGAATGCTTAGATTAAAATAAATTGTTTACCTTTGGATAATAAACAAGTGTATATACCTATTTGTGTTATTTACATACAGGTATATTATTATATACTGTTTAATATTGTATCACATGTGTAGCTCCAATCTAGGGTCCAATTGTAGGAAGCTTCGCAAAATCGCAACTGAAAATTAGCCCCTCCATTCTCATTTCTCGATAAGTTTGCATCCGAAAGGTTATTTGTATATTCCACCTTTCGAAATATTCGCTATCGGAAAATAATCTTCTCTCCTCGAAATATTCACCTAAAAAAACCAGCTTCGAAAGCTTCTGTGGATACGATAGAAACTCGATCGCGAAGGCTCTTCTGTATGAGAAAGACTGTAAGACTGACATTTTGAAGTTCAAACATGGAAGTACCCAACGAAGTACCTACTTGTACTAACTAGTAACTGCAAACTTAAGAGATGAGTTACCAAAAAAAAACGACTATAATCACTGTCTTTGTACAGCTGTTTTAGGCCGAAAACAGTTGTACAAAATCATCATTGTGACACCGAAATAGAAAAAAGATCTTTATAATTCTATTTGCGCACGTGAAAGTCCGTAACCGACCGGAATTGACCAAACAATTTCAAGATTACCTATTATTTATACAAGAAAAACGTCTAAACAAGATGCTCAAGACGTTAATTCGATATCTCACAGAGTTTTTTGAAGAGATATCAAAATCGTATAATATGCAATTTAATTGCCAAAATAAGCTCGATGATGAAGAAGCAAATTTGCTTTATTCTCGGCTTTATTAATTAATTTAAAAGATACATAAACTTACAGTTTTCGTTTATTCATTACTGCATCTATTACATATGGATTTTGGTTTGCTATTTCTTCCCCCATATTGAAATATTGTGCGGCCGAATTTATATAGAAAAAAGGTTAGCTAAGTTCCACTATTTCGGGAATTGGGTGTTAAAATTCTCTAATAACGTCTTAACGAGAGGAATTGTTTCGCAGTATTTTTCTTTGATCTTTTATGGAGATCGGGTATCCTAACATCCCAAGAACAAAGTGTCGGAATCGGAAGGAGGCCTGGACGAGACATATCTATAGGTGGGATCAAAATTTTAGCCGGGAATATCTCGAAAACGAAAAGTTTTGACGAACAGCATTGAACGGCATCCAAAATACTTTTACATTTTTGGGAGCACCGATGCATGCCCAATTTATTTGTTTGTGTCTTTTTTTAAGATTTTATGATACTACGTTTTTCGAGGTGTTCTGTTAAAACGTGAAAAAAATGTTGTCATGAATGTTGTCTGTAGATAAGTAGGTACTTATCTGCCATAATAAATTTTACTGGGCCGGTATTTCCATCTCGGGATAAAGTCAAGTATAAGATATCTCCCAGATAAACCGACAGTTAGCGTTACTTCGGGTATTTCGAACTTCGTTTAAGTATTATCGGCAGGATAAGCTCTGGATAAAGTTATTGGGTAGATTTTCTGCAGTTATCAACATAACCCCAAGATATATTGCGTCAAATTTCCAGACGTTTTATAAATTTTTTTCGAAATTACCAACCGTACCTATACTAAATAGGAAGAAAGAAATTAAAGTAAGTAAGTAGAAGTATGCAAATACATACTATGTTTTCTTGAAGGATATAGGTAACCTATTTTAGATTCCAAATGGATCAAGATTTTCTTGATTTATTCGAATCCGATGACGAAGAATTATTTGAGGTGACCTATCGTCGACCTAATATGATAAGACCTCGAATAAATAGTATTGACAAATGGAGCGACGACGAATTTAGAAGAAGATTTAGATTGAGTAAACCGGTAGTATTGGAATTATTGACTCATATTGAATGTCGACTGCAACTTCTCAGAATAGAAACAGCAATGTTACAAATTTGTATGGTATTTTGGCGGACCCTGGTGGGTGTACTGTGAACTAAAGCATCAAAATCAGAGTAGCGCCATCTGGTGTCCAGCTTCTAAATCCATGAAGTAATTTCCCCAATTCGATCTAAATCACAAATATAGATAAAGAATACACAGTTGTTAAATTGCAAGTGTATTTAGATACAATCACATTACATTATTTAACACAGACATCTTAAATTACATGTTTACAAATTACATATAAAACTCAGAAGTAAGTGCAACTTACGCTTTGTAGAAGTTAACACTTTGCAAAAAGATCCTTACGTAACGAGTTGTCCTACGAAATATTTGGTTTTAATTGCTGTTTGGACTACATATTTTTGTTAAAAAATATCTTGAGAACTAAATTATTTGTTCCAAGAGGTAATAAAACCGTTTCAGCAAATTGTCACACAAGTTTTTGACAACAAATGTTAACTTGATCCTGGTGCTTACTGGTTACTTGAGAAGCGTTGAATTATCTAAAACGAATTACAATATAAGTATCTACATCTGTACATAAAACTCAAGTCTACACCCTTTTGCGCCTATAGGTACAGTTGGTAATAATTCTGCCTCAATTTGTACCTGTTACTTACCTTGCATAAATAGGAAAGAAATAATAGCACATTTCAATCCTCTTCGCGTTTCATGCACAAAACAATCTGTTTCAAAATGTGGGAAACGATGCCTTTTTGATATTTTATTGTTACAATCCGCCACACAACACTTTTTACGGTCACATAACTTGTTCATATTTTAAATCTTTCAAAAGTCAAAATTGACATGTGTAAAACCTGTGTACCTACGTATAAAATCGACGGTAAAAATATTTCCTGTAACGAGCAAAATTACAGGTTTTGCAAAAAAATATTTGAGTCTGCGATAAATAGTTCTCCGTACAACCACGGGAAACGCTGTAATCAGTGACAATTTAGCGCCATTTATGTTTCTGTTCTGTGAAGGTCTTATTCTGTGCATAGAACAAATAGGTATCTAATAAAAATTTCATAATATTGACATGAATAATTTACAATTTTTTTTAAAATAGAAACAATGCTATTGCTCCAATTGAGCAATTATTAATAACTCTAAGATTCTTTGCCACTGGTTCATTTTATATAGCGGTAGGAGATTTAACTGGTATACATAAAACTACTGTTGGAAAGATTATAGAACGAGTATGTACTTCCCTCATCGCTATAAGAGAGCGGTATATATACTTACCACGGAATGACAACGAAATAAGGCAAACGCAGCAAAAGTTTTATGAAATAGCACGCTTTCCTCGAATAATCGGAGCTCTTGACTGCACGCATGTCAAAATACAATCTCCTGGAGGAGACAGTGCGGAGAATTTTAGATGCCGCAAAGGCTATTTTTCTATAAATGTACAAGCCGTATGTAACGCTTCACAAATCATTACCGACATTGTTGCTCGTTGGCCGGGTGCTTCACATGATAGTACTGTGTTCAACAATTCATCTTTGCATATGCGCCTAGAAAATAATGAATTTGATCATGGTATTATATTAGGTGATGGTGGTTATCCGTTGCGACAGTACTTAATCACACCATTGGCTGATCCACAAACTGAAGCCGAAAGATTGTTTAACGAAGCTCAAATAAGAACCAGGAATGTAATAGAGAGAACATTCGGAGTGTGGAAACGAAGATTTCCCGTCTTGTCTGTTGGTATGCGGTGTAAGCTTCATCTTGTTCAACAGACAATTGTAGCAACAGCTGTCTTGCACAACATAGCTGTGTTAAACAATGACATTGAATTTTCCGAAGAGGGGCCCATTGATGAACAAGATGTTGTACTTGGTGATGTAAATCCAGTAGAAAGGAATGATGTAAATAATGAGCAAGTTAGAAGAGATTTAATCGATCATTTCGGCACTTTATTATAAAGTATATTTTTAACGTAAGAAACTATGTTACAAACAAAAGAATGGAATTATTATACTTGTAACTTAATAAATCGTTACAATAAAATAAGTATTACATAATTATTATTACTATTTTACAATTATTTTTTGGCGTTGTAGCGCAAGATTTCAGTTTTTAACTCCTGCTCTGCTATTTGAGCGTTTAATAAACTGAGTTGTTTTTCGAATATTTTTTTTTCATTTTGTTGACGTTGTACAGCAAGGTTAATTTCTGCTTGTAACAACTGCAATTTTAAATTATTTTCATTTTCCTTAAATACAGCATCCGTTTTTTGCAGGTCGTGCTGCAATTGTACCAATTCATTTTTGGCATCTGCCAGTTTTGAAAATTTTTCGTGAGCTGTTGGGGTTGCTCTTTTCTTCATATGAAGTGGGGCACTTTTCTTCGTTTTTAAAGTGTCGGGCTTCCACTTTGGCCGCATTTGTTCATTAGTCTGTAATAATGCATATATCTTTACTTATTTTCACGCACACCAATGGTAGATTTACCTGAACAGTTACGGCAACTGAAGAATCTGTTTGTGTGAGTTCCACATTCTCCTGCACATGAGGTTGCTCTATTGTGTTGTTGGGTGCATCAAAATCAAATACATTTACATCTGTATCTATTAATTCAATTAGATAGGGTGGTTCGGCCACTTGCAGTGGTGGATGTATTGGATTGTCATTATCAATTCCAGCTACGGAGATGATGCTAATTTTTATTGGGTCACAGACAAAAATAGACAAGTTACCTGCTGCATAATCCACTTTAGGATCGCTATCTCCTACAGATGGAAGTCCTTCAACGGATATTAAGATGATTTCTCACAATTTCTTTTCAAAATCCGTGTAATCTGGTGTATTTGTTACACCTCCACCAGTCAAAAACATTTGTTTTTTTATGTTAGCTGATTTTTTCTTAGGTCTTTCTTCAGTGTCTCGTATTTCGATCGTAATACTACAACAAACCATAATAAGATGTGGGTTAGATACATAATTTTGTATACGGAATTGAACTATGTTATTGAAAATAAGTATCTAAATATACCTTCAGCTGTACGATTATTAATTCCCGATTTTGCATTAAATTGTTGGGCAATATTCTCCCAGCAATTATTTTTTTCTGCCCAAGTAACACCATCACTGCGTTTATTTTCCAGGACATCCCTGTACTCAATAACCAAATCCATAAGCACACGATTTTCAGATGTACTGAAATTGGCAGTTCTTTTTTTTCTACGCGGTGCATTTACTTCACGATTTTGGTACATATTCAGCTTCCTTTAATTAACGTTTGACAAGTNATACAGTGAGTTTATCTTAGACTGGAACATACGATTATGCATACAATGCTATTTCCCTATGTTCCATTTTAAAAAAAACGCATCAACCTGAAGGAGTAGTTCAAATGGGTAGTAGGCGCAATGTACTACTGTCACCTTTAAATCTACCGCCCTGCAATAAATTCAAAAATGCTGCCTAAAGAAATGAAAATTGCAATTATAAATTTATACAAAGGCCTAAACAGTACAAGACAAGTCCGCGATTTACTTGCAGTCCAGTATCCTGACGAACAAATACCATCCATTTCAACGATCCACAGAGTTATAGCAAAATTTGATAGGGATGGCTGTGTTGCAAATCTTCACACAAAAAAGGCAAAAATTAACCATGTCCTTAATGAAGAATTGGAATTAGAAATTTTGTGCTATGCTGAAGAAAACCCAACAGCATCACTAAGTTTAATGGCCAAGGAATTTGAAATTTCTAGAACTTCCGTGTTTAAAACGCTAAAGAAATTTAAATACAAGTCGTACAAATTTCAAAATCACCAACAACTGTTTGATGATGATAAAATAAAACGCACAGACTTTTGCGAAACAATATTTAATTTGTTAAACAATAATGAGGAAATATTGCACAAAATAATGTTTACAGATGAAGCATCTTTTTCTCTGAACGGTACAGTAAATTCTCAAAACTATCGGTAGGTACCTATCTCCATATTAAATCTTACTGATACCGTTTTCTTCATTAGATATTGGTCACAAACTAATAATCATGTACACAACATAACGCATACGCAATATAATATTAAAATTAACGTTTGGGCCGGGATAATAAACAATATTCTAATCGGACCGTTCTTCATCGATGGAACTCTAAATTCAACAAAGTTTCTCGAATTACTTAGATCGCGCATTATTCCACGGTTACAGGAGTTGAATATAAACAACCCATGGTTTCAAATGGACGGGGCTCCACCACATTCTACGAGACCAGTGACAAGTTTCCTCAATGAAACATTCCCGGGCCGTTGGATCGGTAGATTTGGTCCAATATCTTGGCCAGCACGATCTCCCGATCTGTCGCCAAATGACTTTTTCCTTTGGGGATATCTAAAATCGAAAATTTATAATCATGTTCCCATTCAGAATGTGCAAGAGTTACAAACCCGAATACTAACAGCATGTGATCAAATGAATCCTACGTTTTTACGAAATAGTATTCAGGAATTTCGCAATCGGTTAGGGTACTGCTTGGAATGTGAAGGAGGGCACTTTGAACATTTGTTATAACTTATAATTAAATTCATTTTATTTATTATTAAACAATTTTTCTTCGACTTTCGACCGTACACGTACATAACCTAAAAATAAAGGCTGGTTCAAATGTGACTCGCAAATTTCTAATACGTTTGTTTTAGTTGTGAACCGCGCATATCCTTCAGGTTGATGCGTTTTTTTTAAAATGGAACATAGGGAAATAACATTGCATGCAAAATCGTATGTTCCAATCTAAGATAAACGCACTGTATATAATATATACAGCACGCTGATGGAAATACCCGCAGATAGATAAACGGAAGATATCGGGCGGTATAAGTTATTTGGCAGGTACGAATCTGGTACTTTATCCGAGGATGGAAATACCGGCCCTTAGTATTTTTGGAAATTTTAATTCTTTATAATGTCGGCGAGTTAAAAACAATGTTTATCACAATTGTGAATTTTATAAGCTTGTTAACTACCTCCTTGGTCTATTTAAAGATCTTTAGATAAGCATTTTTTAACGTTTTTAATGAAATTTCTTGCGTCCATGTTATGGTTTGAGATCTCAGCACTGGTAGAAGCTACGGGACTCGCTCGTGGGGCGGCCTGATTGTGTAATTGAGATTGTTTTTGGGGATCACACTCCAACCAGATCCAATATATACAGGGGATTCTGTAAATCAAACCCACTATTTAGACGCAATGAACCCCATCTTTCTCTGTATTAACACAGACAGAATATGTTGTCTTAATGAAGAACTACTTCGTCGCGTTTTAATGCGGGTGCAAATTTATATTTTATAATTTCAGTAACGGGGACCAATGGCAAATCTTTAACTTGAATTAGGTCGCAATTTTAAGCATAACTTTAACAAGTGGTCATAAGTTATGGTTAAAACTGCGATAAAAATAATCTAGGTAAGTACATTATTAGGTAATAATAGAATACGTGCGTGGTTTGCATTCTCCCAATATGAATTTGCATTCTATTTTTGCAAAAATTTCACAATTAGCGGTAATTAAATACCACGGATGTCTGTTGGTTATGTCATTTATTTGCATCAAATTTATGTAATTAGTTCGCGAGTAGGTTCCAATGTCTTATTGTTGTTAAATTACTAGAAGATTAAAAACAGCGAATGTTTTGCTTACACGACAACGCATAGTTTTAGGCACGTTTTGTTTTAATAGGTCAGCTATGTGGAACAATAAAGTGTGCCAGAGTATTGCAAAATTGCAAAAAGTTCATGTTGCAACTTTGTTATTAATTTATTAATTGTTTTTTGAGTTTTAATGCATCTATTGGCTGTTTTACTCATCAACCAACTTATTTTCAGATTATCTTCACGATGTTCGATACGTGCGTAAAGACGAAGGCTCTGGAGGGAAAGATGACTTACGAGGTAAAGCATACTATTATTATAATGATATACCTACTAATTGGACAAATTTTAGGGGTAGTACAGAAGTTACAACATATGGTCACAGTAACTTTGACATTAACATGTTTTGTACTGATCGCTCTCGCTTTCGTTATAGCGTTCCAAATATGGAAATGGAAGAAAAATAATAACATCACATTTGCTAGTCTTTGTAATAAACTTAGGTCTAAGGTTAGTATTCTAATTTATTGATGTCACAACATTAAGTTTCCATCAAAAAACCATTTGGTAAGTGGTCTCAGTAATTGGAGTTTCATCTCGGTCACAATAACTTTTGTTTACGGCCGAAAGCCCACTTCCTTTAGTCCACAGTTCGATTATTATCTACCTACTCCAATTTTTTAGAATTCAAACGAGAACAAATCTCCCGGAAACGGAATTCCTCCGCCTGGACAGGCCAACACGAAACCAGATCTTCGCCTTGACATGCCCATCAGTACGGCGACCCATTCAGAACACAGTCCAGCGACCTGCACGACTTCCATCAGTCGAAGACCTGCAGAAGACAGCGCCTTGGATTACGCTTACGATAACCGTGCAATGTCAAGCTCGCCTAGTCCCAACACAAAGCCACACGAGAGTAATTTTTAGTTTTAAGTATTTTCAAATTTTCGCTAGTCCTTCTTCATTCGTACAAGTCGACATCACTTTTTTTAATAGTCTAACTCAGTACTTAACTTTAAAAGTTTAGGCTTTAAGCTCTTAGCGCGTGTTATTTGAAGAAACACATAAACCCATCCATACAATACATTCCATTACTTTTAAGTTTTATAGCATTATTCTATTATAAGCATAACTTTATTGACTAGGATGTAAGTATATATGCCTTTCATGTGCAGCAATCAAACTAGATACTAGGTTTAACTTATAGGTACAAATTTTTGAAACATTTTCAAAATTAAAAACGCGGTACTAATAGGTTTGTATATACATTTTTAGTTTATGTTTGTTGTATTTTTATTTTATTTTTTGGTGAGAGGTCTATACCTCTGACCAGTCCATCAACAGTCCGTCCATATAGTTAGGTTACGCCTTTCGGGCGTATTACTTTTTATGTTATTATAAAGTGTAGTATTTAGTAAATGACGCCACAATGCGGTACACGTACTTAAAAATATTTAGTGACAGCGCCTTAAATTGTTAAATATTATGCACCCAACTGTACATATTGCATGTTTATTTTCAACTTTGGTATCAATTTTATCAACAGTATTGCTCATTTGTATTTATACAGTCTGTTTATTATAATTTATTTTTATAAGAGCATTGTAATACCTACTAAGTATAATCATTATCTATATTCTTATGTTTTTCATTAGATATTAAATCATACTATTTTACCGTTTTTGAATGAATGTGGACGCAATAAGATTTTACTATTGAACGTTTAAACATTCGACCTCTGAACCCTTCAGGCTTTATTGTGTAAAATAAAATCAACGCTGCATTTAGGTAAATAAAAACAATTACGGCCGGTCTTTTATGTTTCAGTTAAACTTATTTAGATAGATAACATTGTATGTGGATATATATATAAATTTACTGTCAACCTTCGGTTGCACAAACCTTAACAGCAGGTTTATACAATGTCTGGATTAAATTAAAAGAATATAAACGCATTTTTATTTCTGTAATATCAAAAGGGGTGCATATTATTTGCCATTATTATAACAGGTTTACCGCAAAATCTGTTGCCAAGTTTCTTCTTCTTTTGCTTCTAAAATCATTCACGTGCAATTTCGATAAGTGTTCGATTTTTAGGTTCAGCAGTACCATTTTGTTGTGGAGTGTAGGTACTTATAAGGTGCCATTCTTTGATACTAAATACCTTCTTGTTTCAAATTTGATGCCTGTAAACTATCCTCCAAAAGCTAACCAGATCCCGCCTAAATTTGAAAACGAAAAGTGGCACGTGATCAAGCATCTAAGTGAGTATCACCTCCTTACGTGATTAGTTGCAAACAACACCTTAACCTGAAATAGGTAAAGTAGGGAAAGCACGTAAAATGAAACACTATGATGGCGTAAATTGGTATTTTGAATGTCTTTTTGATCGGGCAGTTGTCAATAATCTCGAATCAGCAACAGTGAAATGTTGTCAATGGGTAAGATAATGAAACGTAAATTCAATTAATGATTTTTATATTCGCAATTAATTCATAATAAATGTATAACAGTCTTCACATGAATTGATTTATAACAGTGTTGAAATATCATTTATCACTCACATATTATACCGACACAATTTATAACAGCGCGAACTATTTATTACTACGGCGTTGAAATTGGAACTGTCCCGAAACGCAATTTGATTTCCTTGTATAGCAAACTGGAGTGCTTTCACATCCGCCTTCGTTCTTTATCGCCGATGAATGATCTTTCATGGCACCTCGATGTCTATCGAGATTTGCTAAAACAATTTGTTGCAATTGATTGATAATCAAGCATGATAAATATAAATCACATAGGTACACGATATACACGATACAAAAACAGTTGCAAAACAAAAAAACTTGTTGGGGTACAAGCAAGTATAAAAACACCCTTTTGTTACAAGCAACATAAAAAATTACATGGCCTTGGAGGGCAAATTCAACGTTTAACTGCGGAAACATAGGAAATTAGTGAATCGCAACTCAGGTCGCCTCCTGCGGAATTTCCCAGCCTATAGTTGAGATTCGAGAACAGTTCCGGCATTATATGTCGTAGGTTACATTTATTTACCACCCCCGCGACTTTCGCTTCACAGAGAAAAGTGTTAGTTTACAAACAACAAGTCTAGACACACATCAAACTTCAAACAATTCGAATATTTTCACATTTTTAAAAAAGGATCTTGAGGTGAAGGGTGAAGACCATAAACATAAATTAAGCAAACATTTACACCAAAAACAAAAAGAACAAGTTAAAAAGTAATCGTAAACGATTTACATAAAGCGCATTTCCACTTGCATTCATTTCCCATTTATAAGATGCAACTTCTGTTAAAATCGTAAAAATCCGGCCACAAATATGAAAGATAGCGTTGCACATGGGCAATCCATTTTTGACGTGCTACTTCAATTTCAGTTTATGAGAAGAATTTTATTTCAATGCTTTTCTAAATAAGAAAGTTGGAACTGCGCATGCGCAAACCTAAATTTTAAAACTAATGTTAGATTTTCCTTTGTTCCAAGCGCCTAAGTATCAAATTTCACTTAAATGGTGCCATAGATAAAAAAGTTGGCACTGCGCATGCGCAAAAGAAAATTTTGAGACTGGCGCTCGATGATCCTTTATTCCAAGTGCCTATGTATCACAGTTCATTTAAATTCTTCCATAAATAAAAAAGTTGGCACTGCGCATGCGCAAAGCCAAATTTTGAAACTGGCGTTTGATTTTCCTTTATCCCAAGTGCCTATGTATCAAATTTCGTTTAAATTCTTCCATAAATAAAAAAGTTGGCACTGCGCATGCGCAAAACCAAATTTTGAAATTGGCGTTTGATTTTCCTTTATCCCAAGTGCCTATGTATCAAATTTCGTTTAAATTCTTCCATAAATAAAAAAGTTGGCACTGCGCATGCGCAAAACCAAATTTTGAAATTGGCGTTTGATTTTCCTTTATCCCAAGTGCCTATGTATCAAATTTCGTTTAAATTCTTCAATAAATAAAAAAGTTGGCACTGCGCATGCGCAAAACCAAATTTTGAAATTGGCGTTTGATTTTCCTTTATTCCAAGTGCCTATGTATCAAATTTCATTCAAATACTTTTACAAGTAAAAAAGTTTGCAATTCGGTTTATAAATGGTCGAGATGCGAAAAGGGCACTGTGAATTTTGAATCGATTCGATTCAACTTTTGGCATTGCGTATTATATGGCTAAAGCTATGCCCATATTGAATTTCATGCAATTCAGTTCATAACTAACGGAGATGTAAAAGCGATCGAACATTTCTAAACAAAGTTATCGTTCACACGGACAGA
The DNA here is from genome assembly GCF_008802855.1 of Photinus pyralis. Lineage (NCBI taxonomy): Eukaryota > Metazoa > Arthropoda > Insecta > Coleoptera > Lampyridae > Photinus > Photinus pyralis. The sequence goes on along the minus strand of NW_022170596.1, from coordinate 42,629,519 downwards.
TAGATGGACAGACAGACAAAGGAACAGACGGACAGACCAGCATGCAGACGACAGATAGCAATGCAAAATTATAAACGATCTCTAGGATCGTTAATAAACGGCAAAAGTGTAAAATTATGGAACATGTAAAAAACGGTTTTTTGTTTTTTTTTACAATAACTTTTTTTGTAAGCGGTACAGAAAAAATTCCTTCCTTGGTACAAGACTCGACACCATAACGAACCAAATAGCGAAAAAAGTAGAACAATAGCTCTTAAGATAAAGAACTAGTAGCGTCGCAAAACGAGCGGACGGACGGACGGACGAACGGACGGACAAAGTAGCCACAATAGCGCATTTTTTTTTTATTTTGTGGAAATGCGCTAAAAAGTGATTCTTGAGATTAAATCAAGTCAGTTTCAAATACAAAGGTTACTAAATATAAAACGTTGATTGAACCTGGCGCGTTATGTGACTGTCTGGCGCAAGTGACCCTTTATCTACTAACATTTATTAACCATATTCTTATACAACATTAAAAGTTTTCAAAACACTCTCCTCTCGCATTGATACGGTACCTCCAGTGAGATTTCCAAGCATCGAAGCCGTCATGGAAGGCCTCTTTCGGAATCTCCGTCAGAACCTTTGCTGCAAACCTTTTTGCCCTACTCAACTGTCCCGAAACGATGACCTTTCAAAGGAGTTTTCAAGCGAGAGAACAGAAATAAATCCAGGAGAGTCACATCAGGGTTGTAGGGTAGTTGGGGAATCGTGGGTATCTTTGAATCGGCCAAGATGGTGGTCACGAGGAAAGCGGTGTGGACTGGCGCGTTGTCACTACCGGGCTTAAAGAAGTTTTACTTCAAAAAGCTTAAAGCTAAAAGTTGGTATACAGTTATACACATAGGCCATGATTTAGGTAAGAACAAGAAGTGATTAAATTTTGGGATTTGTTTAAATTTATCCGTCTCCTTGCATTTCTTGCAGCTTTGCGTTTAATATTACCTAGGGGTAGGGTCCCTCAACTGTTTGATTTCGCGGTTATATGACCTGTTGTGTCTTGTGAGGTGTGGTTGTCGTAGATAATCCACCATAGTTTAGATGTGCCTTTTCGTTGTAAAACCTGACAAACGTTTCTGAATTACGAAACTTTTCCGTTTCGCAAAAAGTTCAATTCAAGCGAGTTAGGAGTTCATTTCTTGTGCCCTCTCCTGTACATGTTAACTCCGGGTTGTGATTTATCGAATGCGCCTTTTTATTATATCACGATGCGCCTGCGCAGTATCTGTGCGAAGTTCACTTTGGTAAGCTGCGAAAAAACGTGGTTTGGAACACTCTAGAACCGGCGGCCTTAGGCGCTTATCTTACAGTTAGAAATTATTGCATTTACTAACACAATTACAAGGTAATTACTCTTTTAACTATTTTCAAATTCCATAAAAACAACTCTGAATATATTGAATTTGGGTTTTTTGAAGATGCATGTGTCTTGATTTATGAAAGTGCAACAACACCCTAAGCGCAATCCAATCTCAATTTTTGATCAATCCTTCAAGTGCATTCCTTTAAGTCTCCATTAAATGTGAATTTAATTTAAATTCGAAATGATGCAACTTTGAGATGCATGTACAGCCATGTTGCATAAAAATCATGCCCTCCTTGGAATTCCTGTAACAAATGATGTCCTGTTTATTTTTCAACAAAGAATTTGATAAAAAGTCAGATTTTGATCATCTCTAATTAGTCACTAATTTCCAGATGTATCGTCTACCCACCAGTCTTCGGTGCGTATCAGTACAAAAAGCCAACCAACTCGCACAAATTCAACGTTGGTACGCCAAAGATGTAAGGTTTGGACCTGAAGTACGGGCCCTTATGCTCCAAGGTGTCGATATTCTTGCCGATGCCGTTGCTGTAACCATGGGACCCAAAGTGAGTCTCGTCGATTGTAAGTCCTTTAAAAGTCTTAACTTTGCGCTTGGTAGGGCCGTAACGTTATTATCGAACAATCGTGGGGGTCGCCGAAAATTACCAAGGACGGTGTTACAGTCGCCAAAGGTATCGAACTGAAAGACAAATTCCAAAACATTGGTGCTCGTCTAGTACAAGATGTCGCTAATAATACCAACGAAGAGGCCGGCGACGGTACCACTACAGCTACAGTTCTCGCACGCTCGATCGCTAAGGAAGGTTTCGAAAATCTCGGCAAAGGTGCAAATCCGGTCGAGATCCGCAAAGGTAAGCATTGGCCGGGTTGTAAAGCTATCTTTGAATTACGAATTTAACCAGGTATTATGGTTGCTGTCGAGAAAATTACAGAAACTTTAAAGTCGCTCTCGCGCCCGGTTACTACACCATCCGAAGTTGCACAGGTGGCTACTATTTCCGCCAATGGAGATCAAGCTATAGGAAATTTAATTTCCGACGCGATGAAACGTGTCGGTAAGGATGGTGTCATTACGGTTAAGGATGGTAAAACTTTGAATGATGAACTTGAGATCATCGAAGGTATGAAATTCGACCGTGGGTACATCTCACCGTATTTTGTCAATACTACCAAAGGTAAGTTTTTTTTTGTTTTTCTTTCTATTTCTATGTTAAGTTGGCTGCACTATAAAAAATGTGACAGGTCCTTTTTGGAAACGTGGTTCTGTTCACCTCGGTGTGACCCCTATTGAATTTGGGATTTTAGATACAGATAAATAATGGAGAAAATCTGTCACTCGTCTTTGTATGAACAATTTCTGTTGCACCTATTAGAGCTTGATTAATTATTATAATTTTTCAAGTGTCGGATGTGTGCTAAAGTAAAGGATTTCTGTAAACCATTAACTACTTTTTAATAAAATAGTTTACTTACAGAAACCTGAACATTACCATTATTTTTGGTTATATATTTTAACACTGTGTCTTATAGGTGCCAAAGTTGAATATCAAGACGCCCTAATTTTATTCAGCGAGAAGAAAATATCATCAGTTCAATCAATTGTACCCGCTTTAGAATTGGCAAACTCCCAAAGAAAACCGCTCATTATTATTGCCGAAGACGTAGATGGAGAGGCTTTGACAACACTTGTGGTCAACAGGTTACGTATCGGTTTGCAAGTAGCCGCAGTAAAAGCACCAGGTTTTGGCGATAATCGCAAAGCTACGCTTACCGACATGGCAGTCGCCACTGGTGGTATCGTTTTCGGCGACGAAGCCAACGTAGTTAAAATGGAAGATATCCAAATGGGAGATTTGGGACAAGTTGGTGAAGTACTTATCACCAAGGACGATACACTTTTCCTGAAAGGAAAGGGTAAGGCCGATGATATTAAAAAACGAGTCGATCAAATTCGCGATCAGATCGAAAACACAACATCCGAGTATGAGAAGGAAAAACTGCAAGAAAGATTGGCACGCTTGGCATCGGGAGTTGCCGTACTGAAAGTAGGCGGTAGTAGCGAAGTAGAAGTAAACGAAAAGAAAGATCGTGTCAATGATGCCTTGAATGCTACTCGTGCCGCAGTGGAAGAAGGTATCGTACCTGGTGGCGGAACTGCTTTACTTCGTTGCATCGACAGTCTTTCTAGTATTACACCAACCAATGCCGATCAAAAGATTGGTATTGAAATTGTTAAGAAAGCTTTACGCGTACCCTGCATGACAATTGCGAAGAATGCTGGGAAAGATGGATCTGTTGTGGTTGCTAAAATCGAAGATCAAAAAGGGGACTATGGTTATGATGCACTCAATGACGAATACGTTAACATGTTCGAAAGAGGAATTATCGATCCAACCAAAGTACGCTAACACTACTATTAAAGGTTTTCCAATTAATTCTTTTACTTTAGGTTGTCCGCACAGCAATAACGGACGCGTCCGGTGTAGCCTCTCTATTGACGACAGCGGAAGCAGTTATCACAGAAATTCCCAAAGAAGACCCTCCTCTACCTGCAGGCGGTGGCATGGGTGGAATGGGAGGTATGGGTGGCATGGGTGGAATGATGTAAAAGGGTAGATTTCATAAAATGACTGCGATATTTCATACATTCATTCATTAGTTCATCAAAATTACAAATTGCACGCTAATTTTCATCACAGTTTTCTATTTTTTAATAAAGTATTTTGTAGCGTGCAGGTTGTGATTTTATCATTTCGTGCCAGATGAATTTTCATGGCGGAAACCCCGGTTATTGTACCAATATTTTCCATTACTTTATGGGCAGTAGCCTCCATTTTGTACTTTATGTGTTATGTAAGCGATGCCTGTTAATTATTAGTAGTTACGTTAGTGATTGTAGTTTGAGTACAAAGAGTTTCATTACAACATTACCGTGAAATGTTTTTGTAAGATGCCTGCATTTATGAACCATCTAAGGCAGTCCTGCATGCCGTTAACATCTTTGATCTGAATACTTGAAGTGTAACCGTAACGGTAGCTGTAACTTGTAAATTGATAGTTTCTATTAAACTGTTATATACAGGGATGCATTTTCTTTTAGTACTGTGTAGGCTGTTTGACAAATGTGGTCTAACTTTGGGAGGTTCGTTTGTTTTATATGTTGTTTTTCTAATTGTGAACCTACAATACCATTATCCTTATGTTCACTAAAAAAAACTACTTTCTTTCCTACAATCTTCGCTCCCATTTTTTTGCCACGATCTATATAGAAAAAAATGCGTGCGCTCTGGGGATTCAAACGTGTGGTTACGCGTGACGACCTCAACTGTCACGTGGCTACAAAAAACGCGGCGTTCTCTCACGAATTGTTTAGTAAGGACGCTTTTGTGCACGCGCTTTTTGTGTCTCATGCCGATTCATGTATTTGATACTGTTAACCTTTTGTTTAAAATCGCGTTCATTTTTGGTGTAATGTGTGCGAAATTTTTGTTTATATTTCGATTACATGGTCTTGGCCCTAACTTAGATTTATATTTTAAATGTGTGGAAATGATCCATTTGTTTGATGTGTATTGGACTTGTTTGTAAACTAACATTTTCACAATGAAGAAACGCCCAGGGGGGTGACAAAAACTGTAACCAAATAAGTTACGACACTCAAGATCGGGACTGATCTCGACCTTAAACTGTAGGCTCGAAACTCCGATCGAGGGGCGAGTTATCTATTTCGGGGTCGAGAACTCTGGTTTAGAATCTTACATTGCGCTTAACTGATTTCCACGTATTGTCGTAACATTGAATTTTCCCTACAAGGCCCTTTTCTTTTGCTCTAAACAATGATTTTATTGCACCAAAGATAAGTCACATCTTGTGTATTTCACCCTTTCTCAGAATCTTGGCACCTGATGCTTACTTTGCATTTGTATGTACATTCAGGAATCGCAACACTCACTGAGGGCCTTAAACTTATCTTCGTTAATTTCAGATGGTTTTCCTAAATATCTTCACACATCGCGTTTTTGTAGTAATTACATGACTTACCGTTAGAACTGGAAAACAAAGAAAGAGTACAAAACTGACAAACTCGTAACCATTTTTAGAATATATCAAAATCGGTCATAGTCAGAATATTTTCAGTTGCGAAACTGTATTTTGTTAAGCATCAAAATACGCAACTTTGCCAAATTTAAACTACCTACTTATCTCTTACAGTTTCCGAGATCCTCAAGGTGGCCCTCAAATTTGAATCAGCCTGTATGTATATTGTTTAAGTCCATTTGAAGCTGGTTCCAATCGGATATATTGTTAATTTGGGTGAAAATTTTTAGACGGTGTGTCATAATAGTTTTTGTATAGAAATTACCGAAAGCAAGTTAATAAAAATAACAAACAAAATGGCCCCAAATTGAACCCTTGATGTATGTACGTCGGATATGGATGTGAAGGTGTAATAATAAGATAAAAAAAAGGAACACGGTCCTAGTCATTGGCAGTATACAGGGAGGTGACTTGCGTAACGTATCAGATGGATTTTAATGTAAAATTTATGCGATTATTGGCTCCCCAAATTATCTTAGGGCAAACATGTATTAAGATTTTTTGTAGAAAAAAATTTTTTACGTCAATCAAATGTATTAGTATTCAATTTTTTGCATAATAAAAAGGGAAAATTGGGAAAAATAAAACCCGCATCTTTTTCAATAATCTACGATGCCATGGAATTTTCTAAAACAAAGATATCCAGTTATCAATTAGCAGCAGTTCGAAATGGATTTTATGATCGACTTGGTTACTGTCTTGCAGTTAATGGTGACTTACTCGAACATTTATTATAAATTGTTATATTAGGAAACCGTTTTTAGTAATTTGGTCTTTCTTTATGTTGAATTCGCTGTTCTGAATGTAATACTTTGTGATAGAATTTGATTTGTTTTATAGCAGACATTCCATGGCATGACGGATATTGGCGTAGTTTTTGTATTTTAAAATTCCATGGCATCACAGATTATTGAAAAAGATGGGGGTTTTATTTTTCCAATTTTCCATCTTTATTATGCAAAAAATTGAAAACTAATACGGTTGATTTAGGTGAAAAAATTTTTTCTACAAAAACCTTAATACATTCTTGCTCAAAAATGATTTGGGGAGCCAATAATCGCATGTTATGAATTTTACATTGAAATCCCTATGATGTGTTACGCAAGACCACCCTGTAGATACCTATCATTAGTCTGTAAAAAAATCAGCTCCATTCATCCAACTATAACCTAGTTACATCTGTAGGAAGTTCGTAAAAAACTGAGTAAGAATTATTTTTTACAGAGTTATCAAAAGTTCGCGATTTTTTTTATTATCATCGTTTTCATTTGATTTTCTAAAAAAAAGCAGCAGATTGTCGATTTCAGCATCCTCAGATAGGCCAAAGTGGAAATCCATCGGTTAAGATTTTGATCATTCTCGTTCAATCGATTTCGAGCTAGTTATTTCCAGCAAGGATTATTTCCCAATGCAGTTGTGAGAGAGCAAAGTATGGGCTTTTTCTCAAGTTATAATAAAATTAATCATATAATAGCAGAAAAATATTTTTCTTGGAAATTTCTTGGTATATTTTCGTTAATTTTCCAAGAATATTTCCTTGTTGAGTTTTAATGTAACTTATCTAAATTTTCCCTCCGGAATTTATACAATGGTATACTTACGTTAAACCAAAGTGGAGGGGAGTAAACGCCCCTCCAGTCACAGAATATTGTTACCTACGCCACGGTATTTTATCTGTGCCTACGCTATACTTACAGGACTTTGTTTTCATGTCCGTACCTTTTGATGCCCTTCCTAAATACTATTCGAGTAGCGACGGTCACAAACCAGACAGCAATATTCCATTTGGCTTCTGACGAGCGAACAGTAGGCACAATATTAGTTTTATTGATCTCAAATGTTGGAAAAAGGTTCCTTTAGGCAAAGGGTATTTCACCACTAAAACTCTTTCGCCGCCCGTTTCTCCATTTGTCCGTTTTCTTTTACCATTGATTCGAAAGCGCATATGAAACTTTGGAATAATAAATCCATTATATCTCTGATATGGGAACACGGGGAAAGTTTTAATTGTAGCGAAATCTCGTAGTATTGTGGAGGTTACGGATCCGCAGTCGACGTACCTACCTTCTACTCCCTGCCCTTTTACAGGACTACATTTTCCTCTCTGGCACTACAAATTCATAAGGTACCATCCTATATTTTCAAAATCCAGGATACAAGAAGAAATTTGCTTTTGTCTTAAAATGCACGAAACAAATGAACATCTGCCCCCCATATTTGGAGAAAATAATATTGCGATTTTACAAATTAAAAAATTTCTTGACTCACTCGGCTGTGGCTCGTAAAATATTCGATTAAAAAACTTTAAATACGAAAGCTACAGGAAATTTTGTGGTCTATAACTTTCGTAATAGCTAGTAACGGAGTTGGCGCTGGAACGAAGAATTTATCGAAAAACTGAATTTTCGTACCCTTTTTTCAATATGACGGCGCGAGCGGCGGTCGCAAACTCCCTGTAAAAATATAGTAATCTATCAAGTTTCAAAACTCCTTGCCCTTTTGAAAGTTCAAATCCTATTTTGACTGGACTATCCATAGATTTTCGAAAAAGGGGCCTTGTATTAGTTGTTGATCATACATAACGCTCAATTAGATAGCTTCATGCAACTATACCTACTCTTGGGCAATGGCGTGTAACCTCTTACTGTAATAGCGTTACTGAAAAGGGGTACGCAATTATGTGGTAGGCGCTAAAGTTATGTGCACAGTTAAAATGTTTTTTGGTGAAACAGAAGAAAGGGGTTCGCTTTGAAAATTTACCGTGGGTACCTCCACCCTCTTTTGGTATGCTAAATCTGAACAGAATTAACAAAATAACAACTACGATACACGTAAGTAGTCTTAAATAATATTTATAAATTATAAAATTTATTAACAGTAATTTTGGTAGTCTTACATATAATATTCCAAGCTATATATTATGAAGTAATAAAATACGATTACAAATATTCATTTGACGAGTATTTCGGTATTTGCCTATTCGTCGGAGTTACTCCGTGCAATAACGCTGTATTTTCCTTGACTACTCGCGCAAGGGAAGTACTGTCAAAACCCACGGCGTTATTGTACTTCCTCTGTGCCAAACCGACCAGTACCGTGAGCACAAAGTCTGCGTTCTTTATCATGAAATGGCGCTGTTCGTTTTGTTTTTCATTCCTCAGCGATTGAGCAATGTGTTTTACTTGAGCGTCGAGAACTTCAAAAAGTGTTTCGTCGATGGTGTAGAGAAGTTCCGCCGTTTGCAGCTTGAGGCAATCATCTAAAAGTGTTAGGAATAACTTTGAAAATGATAGGGTGTTTTGTGTAAGCTGTAACCAACAGTCGCCTACAAACAATCGATATTGAATGCAAAAAAGGAATTATTGTACACCTGTAACGTAGTTCTCCAAAATGAGATCCATTTTGATATACTCCTGCAGGCAGCGTGCCAGTCCCGATTTTGATTTGAGATTGGTGGGAATCCAGTTGTCTTCCATCGATCGCAACTTGACAGCGTCGGTAACCTTATCTCTTGCTTCTCGAATCGCTTTTGTGAGTGGAGTTCGAAAGGCACCATCAAGTTGATAGCAAAAATCGATTCCATAACCGCAGAGCTGAATAGTCGTGGGGTAATTATGAAATGAAAGCTACCCAAAACTTACCCTTTCACATTGAGATCTAGCTAATACCACGCATTCTGTAAAAGTACTGAGTGACGTTTGCGTTATAAATACTTGCTTTATGAAGTGCGTTGTAAATATATTTAATTCTTTGCTCGCCCACACAATAAAAGCTGCAATGCAGATATTAAATGGAGGATCATTTCAGTGGAACTATACCAGAGCTGCAACTGGGAGAGTTAGGAAATGCCCTCAAAAATTCTTCGGTCATGTGACACATGTTAGTGAAGACAACGCTAGATAAATGCTGAATGTACACGGTAGCAGAACCTTCTCGTTTCACCCGCTTGCATTGCGTTCGCATCATACTACTACACAACTTGAGAAACAGCGTGCAAGCCTGAGTGGAGCGTTCTAATTGATTGAGTAACCGCACCGCCCTCCGTGCCGCCCGCAGACCACCTTGTAATGACTTATCAGGGCTGACCTCCAACTCCTTCATAAGCACCTCAGTTAGGGTTAACTGCCTCTGCTGAATTTTATTTTTAATCTCCGTAAAGGTGTGATCCACTTGACCGTTTGGTGGAACATACTTCGAAAAGTACTCGTTGGCCTTATGCAGAGTGCTTAGGGCATCTTCGAAATGCCTCTGAGCTATAAAGACGTCTAGCTCTTCCGGGCTTTCAACTAGCCAGTGTGGATGTAAAATGACATCCTCTTCCATTTCGTCAAACGCTAAAATCTTTGCTCGTTAATTCGCTCTATTTATTGGCCACTTACGATTTAAATTAGGCGAATCGATAGAAATCGTTCGAGACGGCGACTTTTCAACTATCGACTCTCGTTTACCCGAGTCTTGATTTAGCCTGGCCTTCTTTACTTGGTCAAATTTTTCTAGCCATTCTTTCTAAAAAGAGATAACTGAAGAAATCTAGTTTTGGTCAATTGCAAAGTACCTTGCTTGAGGTGGAAGTGCTTTGGAATAGTCGTGTATCGGGGAACGCCAGTAGTTTAAAGGCGTATTTAATGCTACCCAAATCTCTGACGTTCACTACGGCTAGACTGCCCAAGTCGTACATTGCTTCAAACTTATATCTTATTGGACCACGTCTAAAAATGTATGCAAACTTCAACTTTATTATTTTATTTTATTACATTTTAGTGCACATGAAAAAGTAGTTGGAAATTAATTTGGTTTCTAAAGTACCTGATCTAAGGTCAATTCTAAGGTTTTTGAAGATGGCAAAATGGTGTCAACCCCGCCGAACGAAACGATGAAAATGAAATGTTTCATAGGTTTATAATCGATCAGTAAGTATAAATAATTTTAAGAACAAAACAAAGGTTTATTTAACTCAAAACCCCGTGTACAGGGTTATTTCCTATAACAGAATGTAAAGTAAAATAAAACAAATGAATATCGCCAAGTTAATAAAAAATGCAAATTTGCTAAATTTTTAATGGAACGCCCTGTATATTTTTAAAAAATCCAGTTTAAGGAAAATTTCAAGGTAATAGGAGACCCCGGCGTTTGACCTCGCATTTTAAGAAACAAAAGAGCATTGCTGGACTGCCAAATGTGGACTATTTGGATAAGTATAATTAACAGATCAAGTCGAGATTACATCCGTTAGGTGCGCCCTTAAAGAACTTGAATTTTGACACCGGTCCCGTATTTTTTAGACGTCTGGGAAGGACGTAATTAATTAAAAATAGTTCCAATTTTAGAGCGTTATCGTATCGATAGGACACGTCGTCAAACTGCAAAACAGTCGAATTTTGTATAAGTTAACCGCTTAAGTACCATTTTTGCTTGGCGTGAGTACATCAAGTTATCTAGTTTTTTTTTTCGTAAATTTACTTTTCATCTGTACAGTTCAATTTTGGTTTGTTTGAATTTCATTCTACCGCACCTATTTAAATTTTTTGGTTTTGCACTTTCGCCATTATGTTTGTAAGTACAGTATTAATCTTTATCATTTCCGTAAATTGATTGTCGCAACCATACCGTATTTACATCTTTTGCTTTTGCCGTAAATTCACGTCTTACAGCTTTTCATCTTTAGCATCTTAGTTCTTTTGACCGTTTAATTTTCAAGGTCAGCGTTTGCTTTTTACTTCACTAATTATAAGGGGGAAATAATATTGTGACGTTATCCTGCATGTAACTTTCTGTAGGAACCGCTAATTAAGTTGTGGTTTTTGTTTTCTGGTGCCTTAATTCTACTTTTAGATGGTGTTCCACAAGTAAAATGTTTTTTTGATGAAACAAAGGGACGGGAAACTTCAGAAGATTGCTAAATCTGAATAGAAGAAATATGATACATTGCGTTAAATATTCATTTTGACAAATATTCCACTATTTGCCTATGCACCTTTTGTACTTCATTGAGCAGGGTTTTTAAGGTATTTATTTTGCATGTAGGTGTATGGGCTTGTTTTGATTCAAGCCAGTCATTGTAGCACTATATGAATTACACTACAGGCGACTTTTGCTGTATGCAATCGTAAAAAAAAACACAGATTGACAGCTTTGTAAAAATATAGGGAGTATCTCAGAGGAATATTACTCTGAGGGGAGTACCAGTACCTATTAGAGTTCCAAGCTGCCAACATTAATCCATCATTAAATAGATATCCATGCACACGTTTTATTGGATTATTCTCAATGGGGTCCAGTTCCAAAAGATCACCTTCATGCATTAACATTCTGGTGGGCACATCCACCAAGTTCTAAAATAAGAAGAATCTATTTCACAACATGTACTAAAACCTGCCCATCATAGGGCCACACGAACATGACAATCGATTACTGCACCAGTGATAATGCCTTACCCCACACCCTTCGACATTCTCCATAATAGTTGTCAACTTATCTCGCCTCGTATTTTCCTCCACCTGTTTTTTATTGCTCTCCTTATTAACGACCAACTCCACAGAAACTGGAGCCTCCTCGCCTAGAATTGTAGTGTTGGAAAGGGAAGTTAACAATGAACGCTGCTCCGACAGTAAATGGGATAATTGATACATTTCACTTTCCAAATCTGTTTCCGTTAAGGATCAACGAGTAGGTGTAGGTTTAAATTAAAAGGATACGCGAAATTTCCTTCGCTGTTTCGATAAACTGTATATAATTTTGGTAAACGTTCTTCTTCAATTGCCCACTTGTGTCCTCTGACAATGTTTGTACTTTGTTACGTAAACGTACCAACTCCGGACCTCCGATACAATTTTGTGATAGCTCGCGAACATCTACAATAGAACTGCATTAGGTTGAACCACAAATGAACGGTAGTTTACATTTGTCGGAATTAAACTCTGGTGACACAAATAACTTCAATGTTGGGTCCATTGTGCACAATTTTTTAGAACTGACTTTAGTCTGCCTTTATTTTATTCGCTAATTTTGTAAAAATCAAAATTCCTGTTGGGTTTTCTACGTTAAAATTCTAAAAGTTGACTTCGGTTTTCTATGGTTGACTTTGATAACTTGTTTGGTTATAAACATACAACTGTGACACTAATTGATTGGAACTACTACGACTTGTTTATTGAAACTATTCTGTGTTACATTGGACTACTACTACTTCGGGGGTAAATACACTGATTTTTAATCGGATAATTGTATTTTTACACGAAAGTTTTCTTGCGACGGGAAAAACTAGAGAACAAAAGTGTGATAAAATCGCGTCAGCTTTAGATGGAGCAATTTTATCTTATGCTTTTGATCGACTGCCACTCATTTTTGATCGCCCGTTAGATGAAACCACGTGGTTTGTGTTCTTTGCATATATTTTACTCGTAGGCATATATAACGGGCGATCAAAAATGAGTTGCTATCGAGACGCCTTTGGAAGTTAAAATTAAGTACGATTTCCCATGTAAACAAAAATTCGAAAAGTAACTCGACAGCAACTCATTTTTGATCGCAGTGTATACGAGAAGGTTCTTTGATGATGGATGACGTTCAGACGTTGTACAGGTTTTGTACAGTGACCTTTAACTACTCTTTATTACTTTTTTTGTATATTGACTAGTAAACACCCTTATCTAATAGTATTTATATTTGCGTGTAACCTGTTCACAGTTCACACTTCACACCTTTGTTGGCTTTGATTTATTATCTTGCTGATGACTCATGAAACCCACGTTGGGCAATGTCACGTGACACGTCAGTCCGTTGTCAGTTGTCGGTGATGTCAGTGATCAGCTGATTCAATATTGATGTTAACACACAGTTTTGTATTAATTACATGTAACTGCGTATAATTGGAAATAATAGCTGAACTTTAACACCAGATCGAATTAAAAACCTAAAGAATCTATCCAATTAAATCCAAAAATGGAGGACGATATCTTAACAACACTAAAAATTTTAATTATTGGTGAAAGCGGTGTAGGTAAATCTAGGTGTTTATCTTTAATAATTTAGTGACATTACTTTAACACCCTCTTTTTCAGTCTGTTACTGCGATTTACAGACGATAATTTTGACCCGGAACAAACCTTGACGATCGGCGTCGATTTTAAAACGAAAAGGCTAAATATTGATGGGAATAACGTTAAGTTAGCTATATGGGATACAGCAGGACAGGAACGTTTTCGTACATTAACCCCTTCTTACTATCGAGATGCACAAGGGGCGATTTTGGTGTACGATGTTTGTAATTACGCCACATTTTCCAAATTGGAGACGTGGCTGAACGAGTTGGAGACTTATTCGACAAAGAGAAATATTGTAAAGATGGTGGTTGCAAATAAAATTGATATGGTAAGGACAATAGTTCCGCTAATGCATTCTTAACTAACACCATTTGATTTCAATAACATTTTTAGGAAAACAGAGAAGTCAGCAGAGACGAAGGATTGCATTTCGCCAAAAAGTATAAAACTTTATTTATTGAGGCCAGTGCTAAGACGAGAGACGGTGTACAGAGTGCTTTTGAAGAATTAGTTCAGCAAGTGAGTACTTTTCTAATATTGTCACTCCACTCAGTATTTAATAGGTATGGGGTATGGGGGTCATAATAAACAAAAAAGGATTTTTTTATAATAAGCGGGGTGTCACAGGGATTAGTTTTTGGGCCTTTATTTTTTTAGAATTGATTGGCCTGATAGCAAGTATTCAAGGATGAAGGGCTAAATGCCAGTGTCTTAGTTAAATAATATTTTTGCATTCTGATTTTAACACAACAGTAATTGACATTTGCGCGTATTTATATTATTGTGAATCAATTCGTATAAAATAAAGATATGTGTTTGTTTTTTAGATTATCCAAACTCCCGATTTATGGGATTCGTACAGCTTAGGAAATAATGTAAGTCTAGGAAATAAAGATCATCCTGCGCACACAAGTCAATGTTCAGGATACTGCAATCTCGTATAAGTTTCTTAAGTTCTAACCTGCATATTTTAGCTATCTAATTGTACAATTGGAAGATGTGATTAATTTTTATTTAAGTTCTATCTGTCTAATATGCATATTTTTTAATATATTGCCTGTTCTAATAGTAAAGATTGTGAAACAATTAATTATTTTTTGTTAATATATGTGTCTAATGTCTGTAAATATGCAGATAAGATGAGAGCATTGAAGATCAATGCGATTGCATCATTCCATGCATGTACCTATAATACATAATCAAAAACCCTTTTTTTTTAATTTGCGGTGTTGGGCAACTAAATTCTAGTGCATAATAACTGATTATGTGCACACAAACTTATTCGTTCCCTATTATTGTCGTTATATAAATTTTAGAACTGGTTGTACTTTTAACATTCTGTAATTCTGTGTAATCTGGCAACTCCTATAATTTTTCTAAGTATTTTCATTTATGTTGCAGGTATTTTACTTTTTGGCTTGCTGGTGTTTTCCAGGTCTTGGTTCCGTATGTAAGAATTAATAATAGGCGTATGTTATATTGTAAATTTTGATCTTCGTTTCTTCTGCAATTTCTCATTAAAAATGTACTGCTTATATCATGGAATGTCTTGAAGATGCTTTCTATTCTTTTGTTGATATCTCCCTCTTGTTCTCAGCTTTCTTCGACTGTTACTCCCAGATATTCAGCGCTTGCTCTATGTTAGCCAGAACAGTAATTAGTGTACCTCCATTGTAATTGCTAATCGATATAACGTAAAAATAAAACATAAAAAGAAAGCGCGTGGCATGTCGAGATTTTTCAAAATGTTTGACGTTTGACTGCTTTTCTTAATGGTCCTGTACTGTGCCTATGACTCCATTGTTTTTGAATTTCAAAAGGTCTTTATTGTTTTTGCACTTTCAAATGTTGAAAAAATTCTACATCGATCAGTTTTTACATTCTCTATACCTATCTGTTATGCTTTTCGTTTTTTGTAAGATTTTCTAAACATTGTGACCATTATGAATAATTTTCTTAGGAGGCCTTGAAATAAACACGATAGCTGCAGATCTGTCAGACAAATATCATCTGGTAGGTTAAGAACCTCTCTGTGCTTTCCAGGACCTCTTATCAGTCTTTAAGAAATCTCGCCAAACAGTCAGGTCTCTTGCCATTTCTCCTGCAACATCCAAGAGGTTCCAAGATACACGGGATTACAGCAGTTGTAGGTCTCTGACCTTTGACTTAGTTTACAGCTAAAACCCTGGATACTATCTTCTGTTACCAGACTACTACAAGGGCAGTTATGATGATTCGCCGAATTTTGAACCGAGATGCAAAGTTTCACAACTAACACGAAAAAATTCATCTGAGGGATGAGTTCCAAGTTGTGGTCAAGGTTTATGAGATTGATTTGTTTCAGTGAATTTCAATGTAAGTTTTCTGGGGTTCGTGCATCTATGATTCTTTGCCACATTCAATGCCTACTTCAGTTATACTTGGAGTTGAGTGTTAATTGTCACAAAACTGTAATGTTCCATTTAGTTTCTCATTTTCTCTAAATCTACCAGTTGACAAATCAATTGCAGACGCTGAAGCAGATGAAGCAACAATAATGAACGACGGAAGTGAATTGTCCTATGGCTCTTCTTATCTCAAGTCCACCAAGTGTGACTGGTAGTGATATTTATCCCAAGATTTTTCAGTTAGGTTGAGATTCAAGGTGCGTTGAAGGGGAGTTGCTATATAGCGTCATATAGCTCTACAGTAACTGTCAATTTTCAAAGTGGTGCTAATTGGAGGAAATAAACCACCTGCACCTTGGCCGTCGCCCAATGACCAATATCGCAATTAAATCGATCATGTAGTCGCATAGAGGTCTAGTGGTAGTCAAAAACATCCTTCAGTGACGTTTGCGGATCTGATCTCCATAACTTTTAATTGACGAACTCGAGGTTTGATTGTAATTCAATAGTGTAACAAATTACCAGAGCGCTCTCAGTCCTATAATCGACTACCAAAGACAGATTGATACCTAGAACTGACCTAACAACAATGATAAGGAGAGATGGGAAGAAACACTGAAGAAGTGTACACATTATAATCAAAGTAATGCGTCTCAAATAACTAATAAGCCCAGGGCACAAGAACTAGACCTTCTGGAGAAATGAAAGCTGCGAAGTAACAAAGCGCCCTGCATCCATGGGATCCCAACCAAACTGCTCTACTTTCATCCATCCATCATTCATCGAAAATTGGCCCACAGTCAGGCGAGATTCCAAACGAGCTAGGCCCGCTATTAGGTATACATTATGAATCCTATGGGTGGATCATGGAGAAGGCCAATGAACAGGTTTACACATATTCCGCCGGTCCTCCCTCCGGGTTGTGATCGAATGCAGATCAGGCCACTCTACTATAAGGCTGGAAAGAAACCTAACCAGGTATGGGGATACGGATTGGATCAAAATTATGAAAATTACGAGAGGGAGTGAATTTTCTCCTTGTATACAGACCGAGGTAACTATACGGAAAGTGAATCTGAACGAATTTCAAGTGGGGGTGCAAGCAATACAAATAATTTTATAGATATTTATGTTAACGACACGACGGTACTGGTTGAAATACAAAGAAACTTACAGCCTGTAAGTTACAGGTGAAAGCTGGAAGATTTAGTAATTGTGCCATTGTTGGAAATTGAATACATCCAGAAAAGAGCGGTTTGATGTGTTGCCTAATGTATACTTCGCAGCACTGAAAAGTTACGACTTACGATTTCCATTTTTCAACATGTTCCATTACTTGCGTAAGTGAGACAATATTATGCTGATACGTTTGATTTCTTTCCTCTGTCGAACCTCACGCGTTTTAATGCGTACCACCCTTATATTATCAAATACGAAGTCCCCCAGGTTTACTAAAATGAAACTTTCGGAAAACGCCAGGAAACGTCAAATGTGAAGGTTGGTGATCAGCTGTGTAGAGGCGGATTTAAATTATAAGGGATTGATCGCGGTTCGATTAGTGGAATGGAAAGAAAATTGAAAGTGATTATGAGTGAAAAGTGTTATGGAAACATTAGCGACAATTAGTACTAACATTAAAAATGAGGACTTCCAAGGTTATTGTTACACAGTAACAATTACTTGCTCCATAACAATATGAAATCACAAATAATTAATTTTTCGCAAACAGGAATTGTAGTGTGCATTTTTGTGTTGGTTAGTTATGCGGCTGTCGATCTGGTACCCTGTGACAAATCTCGAAGGGTTTTCACGAGCTCGTGGGGGATTATTACGGACGGTCCTTTGGGCTCGAATTATACACAGGACAGTCATTGCGAATGGCTGATCAAGGCGAACAGTAGCAATAAGTTTATTACCCTGAGTTTTCGTAGTATGGGGACCGAGTGCTCGTACGACTATGTGTTTGTGTATGACGGCGATTCCTTTCACTCACCGTTACTGGGAAGTTTCAGCGGGAAGACAGATCCTCAGCAGGTGGTTGCATCATCCGGGTACATGCTGATTTTGCTGTATAGTGATACGAATTATGTGCTTGACGGTTTTCGTGCGGAGTTCTTCATTACGGATTGTCCAAATAATTGCTCATCGCGTGGTATGTGTTACAACAATCGGTGTGTGTGTGAGGGGGACTGGGGCGGGTCGGATTGTTCGCATAGATTGTGCCCGGAGAATTGTGGAATGCGCGAGGGTCGCGGTCGGTGTGACAAAGGGCAGTGTATTTGCACGAGCGGTTATTCGGGACAGTCGTGTAGTTTATTCGACGGCGATAATGTCGGTAACAAGTGGCACTGGCTGTCCCACTCAGAAGGCGGTTTTACGCCTAGAGCAGCTCATACCGCAGTTTACGTGGAACAAACCGACTCTCTGTATGTTTTCGGTGGGTACGATTTAAATAATATTTTAAGCAATCTGGAAATTTATAATTTCCAAAATAGTACGTGGAGGGATGAATTGGGACAAGTGTTGCCGTATAAAAGTTTGGTAAGTTCGATCGAGCCGGGGTCCATGGCGAAATTGATCGAGCAAGCTGGCCCGGACTGGCAACAGAAATGGGGGTTGAATTCTCGTGTGTCATTTATGCGCAATCTTTTATACTCATTTAATGATAACTCCACCACAGTCAGAAGAAATCAAATTCACTCACGGTCACCAGACTATCACAGGCCCGTTGCCCGTTATGGTCACGCTGCATGCGCAGTCACCCGTGGATTTGTGGTATTTGGAGGCAAATTAGATAACGGTAGTTTAACAAATGATCTGTGGTTGTATGATGTTTATTCTAGTCGTTGGGAAGTGAGAGCACAGTTTTCTGATGTAAAACCTCCCTCTCTTACAAGGCACACTTTGACGTGCGTTGAAAATACAATTTATTTATTCGGGGGTAGCACCGAGGATGGAGAATTTTCTTCAAAATTATTCAGCATTCAATTGTTACCCGAGGCAAATGAGAAGTGGCACGAAATAATACCAAGAGGGGGCAAAATACTGGATGTGCGTGTCGTGGCACATACAACCGTTTACTATCCACCAACCAACTCCCTACTAATTTACGGGGGAATTATGGCAGGAGTTGCGAGGTTTTCAAAGTTGTCCGACCGCATGCTGGTTTTTCAATTAGATAACAAGCATTGGACCGAAATTCATTACACGCGGGAGCATTTACGTGAGCGATTCGTACCCAGAGAAAGAGCCTTTCACACCGCAAACATAATGGGCAACTACTTAGTCATCTTCGGGGGCTACTCCCACCGGCACAACAAAGAAGAAATTTGCTATGACAATCAAATGTACCTCTACCACTTAGGCTGTCACACGTGGGTCAACCCGGAAATTCTGGGCAAAACAAACGACTCTCGTTATCCCAAGCAACAGGGGGTGTTTGCGCACTCGGCCAGTATTCGGCACGACAACACCCTCTTACTAGTCGGCGGATATCACGGCAACGTAAACGGAGATCTGCTCGCTTACATCGTCCCCCCAATGATAGCAGCACACCAAAAGGAAAATTACGACCCGGAAATCGCCTGCCACCGACACAGAAATTACGCAGAATGCTCCGCTGATCCGGAATGCGGGTGGTGTTCTGCTGACGAAATGTGCTACGGACGAACGATCGGCGCTAATTGCACCACCAACCTACAGACAACTCGATGTCCGGGTGTGTGTCCAGCCTTGGGAGACTGCCACTCGTGCCTAATTCACGGGCCATCCCAACAGTATTTGAAACCATTGGTATCGGCAGCTTTTAAGTTGGGACTAAGCGAATGCACTTGGTGTGTACAAAACGCACGTTGTCATTACAAAGACGACAACTACGGAATATGCGGGTTATGGGAGGATAGCCCGAGTCAAGTGCCCGGCTGGTGGGGCTCCAAAGGCACCGAAGTCTTAGAAGCGGAACTTTGTCGGGAACTTGACCGTCGACCAGGTCTCACCTTCCTAAAATACTACTATCCGGTTAATTTCACCCAGCCCGATCATGTTGGGATTATCAACGCGACTACTGTAAGTATTCACACTGTGGGCGTGCGAGTTTTATAAAAGATTGCGTAGGTCGATTTTAACAGCCCTACTACATCCTGGTTACGGACGGATCCAACTGCGGGCGGAGAAATGGTCGCGAGACTGCTAGGATTTTTACATCCCCCGCCCCAATTTAAGGAAATGTTGAAAGTTTGCGTCAGCTACAGTAGCGCCTCGTTGAAGATCGGCGAACATTTGCTCGCCAACCTAACAGCCGAGCAGAAGCATTGCCAACCTCAAATCTTTTGGCCCGAATCGGAATTTAATAGAGTTTCCGTGGATTTTGAGTCGCATAAAATTATCAGTTTGGGACCCTATAATACTCATCAGCAAAGTAAGATGGAGCTGCTGCACTATCAGGATAAAGAAACACCAAAGGTAGGCACTTAACATATTGCAACTTAACTTTGTCATACTGCCAACAAAACTGAACCCGAGTCTGAACCCTTGCCACCGTGTAAAATAGATAGAGCAGTATGTTCTGCTTCCTTAATTGTGAATCAATGTCTTGGTCGTCCAACGCAAAAGTAGGTAGGCTCAGTCTATGCGAGAGTCTATCACACTTTTGCTACTGGAGTCTTGTCTTTCTCTCCGGAAAAATATATCCATATTTAAAACATTTGAAAATATAAATAAATGCGGGCGGTCGTGATTTTGGTAATAAAACTTCATGACGCCACTCTGTGTGATAGCTAAGCAGATTTATTACTGCCTCTTATATTATACCATAGACCAAATACATGATTATACCAAAGGTAGAGAGGTTCATACACCTTATTATTTTACACTGTGAAGTCTACTGATACTAAAGCGCACAAACTTCTGATCTTAAGACCCGATTTATTCTGTCGGCTCTCTTGATGAACTTGTAATTTGTAAAATTTTGATTTGCTAAAGAGGGAAAACGAGAGGGAAAATATGCCCAACAAAAAAAATTATATTTTCGTTTATTTTATAGCAGATGTTAAATTGGCATTTTAATAGCTGCGAATGAGTATAAGTCGCTCTTTAACTGTAATAGATAAAGTGAAACAGATGATTGTGCATTCTAATGACGTCTGCACGTGAGTTCCTCCACAAACCCAATGTTATGCAGGTGATAGTTGTCCATCCAGTGACCTGTGAGGACACTATTCTGGCTTGTATTCAGTTTGCCAAGGTGCCGTGTTAAAAAGATCTTCGACTGCCTGAGTGCGGTTGCTTGTGGCCACTGAGCATGGAATTGACTGGTCGCCCAATCTTTAATTCTGGCCCTGACAACGGAGGAAGCAATTCGTAGGGTAGGCTCGGGCCCGACGAAGACCCCTCCATTTCTAAAACACGATTTTGTTTGTGTTTTGATTTACTATTTCCCTACTGAGTGCTCATGCTTGTTCCAAGCATTTGTTTTCATAATTTCGCCAGCAAGTTATTTTTAACAGGGAAGGTAAAGAAGCGAAATCATTCTAAAAATCAGATTTGCTGATATGCTTAAAAATAAATTTTCCTCGTGAGCGAAACGTTGTAAATAAAATTTAATTGTGTTTAGCAAAATTAATATTCCACATTAGAAATGGCCTTGTTGCGGTTACATAAAAAAAGGATTTGGGAATTCGATTGAGTGTGATGACTTGACCATATATTTTTTAAATCAAGTGTGTGGTGCTTACTTAGAAAGCCTATTAATACGAACTATTTATAAATGGAACAAGAATGTTTTTCTGAAATTCGACTTTTACTATTAGTATTATGCGAGATAAATCAATTCTAAATGCAATGTTTTATACAGTTGCACGCCGAAAGCAGTGGCGTAGAAATAATTTTTTTACTGGAAGCCGTATCTATGTGATGTCATATCATTGTTGTTCTTTTCAATGGTTTATTTGTTTTTAAAATTATGGACCACAAACGAATTTTACTTACAATAAATCAGGTATGCCATGCAAACAACTGAACATAAAAAAAACAGTGCTACAATCCGTTGTTATGAAATATTACTTCAACTGAAACCAGGTGCCAAATTTTTGACAGAACAGCTATCTAGCTCAAACCAGATACGAGTACAAAAAAAAACGTTTGTTAATGTGGACATTTTTTGTAATAAAACGTAGCACAATTTTTGAAGGTTGTACAGTGTGGTTCAAATTCATGGTTCACCATTGGGGTCCGTAACAGTGATAGATATAGTGATGGTTAATGGGGGCAAAGTTTCCCCTTGTTGTGACTAAAAAAACGCATTTGAAATTTTTGAAAATCTGTGAAAATAACTGAGATACCACCGAAAAACGGAAAATGTCAAATTTCGTTTTCATTTTCGGAAATCTTTGTCTATTGATTGTATTTATTTGTATATTATACACGGTGCCCATTTTTCGAGGGCTACTATGGGGATCTCGCTGATCTTAAGAGATAGACATTTGGTTAAATGAGGGTAAAATTGCGAATTTTCGTGCTGAATAATAATCTAAAAACAAATTTATAATATCTTCAATAGTTTTGAAAATATAGCAAAAAAACGAAAATTTCTGATTTTCATTTTTAACTTTTTCATGGTAAACTAATTGTACTAGACATTTCTAATTAACACATTTTTCAGACACTTTAATGGAGATTTCGAGTATGGCATTCCGATTTTAATCTTTCAAGATAACAGAGAAACACGTGGCAACTTTGGTTTTTTTATGGGCGCCGTTTTGGATTTTGACATTGTGAGATTACGTCTTTTTTTCTCTTTACAACGATATATCACACATGGTGGTTCAGTATCACATTTTTTCTAAAAATACAATTTTCCTTTTCTGCGAAGAGTGCTTTGTAAAAACAAAACGTTCTTTTGTTGTGAACAAAATGTCAAGCATTGTCATTTACGTTTGTGCTAGTTTTATTGCTAAAATATTATTTCTTCTTATGTATTTTGTTCTAATTTGAATTATAATTTTCTTGCAAAACGAAGGTTCAATTGTGTTCAGATGAAAATAGATGAAAATAGAATTTTCTCAACACAACTAGTTCGTTGCCAACTGTCAAACTTTTGTTCACAATAAAAGAACATTTTGTTTTTCCAAAGCACTCTTCCCAAAAAATTAAAGATTGTATTTTTCGGAAAAATGTGATACTGAACCACCATGTGTGATATACCGCTGTAAAAAGAAAAAAAGAAGTAATCTCAAAATGTCAAAATCCAAAACGGCGCACATAAAAAAACTAAAGTTGCCACTAGTTTCTCTGTCATCTTAAAAGTTGTTAAAAACGAGATGCCATATTCGAAATCTACATTGAAAAGTGTTCGAATAATGTGTTAATTAGAAATGATTTTTAAAAATAAACAAATAAGAACAAGATGGAAGATAATACCCTCAATAATACATGTACCTACATTAAAAAAAGTTTATTTTTGGGTTCACCTTACTTTGTGTATGACCAGTGAAAAGCTTGTTTAATAAGTTTTCCAGAGAGGTATCACAAGTGGGGTATTTTCGAGGGTACTTTAAGATTTTTACGTCAGTATGGGTAAGTGCTTAAGGGGGTGGTGGGGGTAGTTTAAAAAATATTAAATAAGTCGTTTGGATTATAAAAAAGATTTTAAAAATCCCAACAGTTTTTGAGATCTTGAGGTACATGCATAATTGCATACATACGCCAGCAAACGAATGGAGCAATTGCTAAAGGCTGATTTCAAGGTGATTATCAGTTTTCTAACAGATTTCGAACAATAAAATTGTAGGCAGATTCCCAAGAACCATAATTGTGAATAACTTTGCACATGTATTTGAGGGATAACCCTTCAATGTTTTGATAACCTGATGTGCGATTGTTTTTTTTTTGTATAAGGTGACTTATTTGCCATGCATAGTACTGTGATCTTGAAACCCTATACCAATGGATCAAATTGTACTTATTCTGATACTGTTTTGTTTGAATATTCCATAGGGTACTACATATCAATTTTAAACCGAATAGTACTGCTTCTTGAAAAGTGTACAGTTTCATTCTTGGTTTCATTATCATGAGAGATATAAAAAAAGCAAAGGAAACGGTTTTTTACATTCTCTCATAGACATCTATGAAATAGAAATAATTCTCATACTTCAAAGTTCAGTATTTCATTTTGTTATTACTAAATGGAGTATTTTTTGTTCTTGTAGGGCAATAATTTAACAAATAGGTAATGAATTTGACCCAGTTGTAATGTAGAACTCGTTTATGCCTACCACAGTCCCTTTAAGAACATCTGGTTTTGACACCCCGTTCTTGAGTGATAAACGATTGAAGTTTGACTCCGTCTTCATGTAGAGCTGGTCTAGACCCACCACAACCCCATTTTCGAGATGTAATCGATTAAAACAGGCTGGCTCTGCTAAAGTTTCATCGAAAATGGAGCATGAATTGAGAGATATTAGCATAGGTGTACGCACTCCACTGACGTCGCGTAAAAACAATTATCGAATTGGTTGAATGTACTATTTTTGGTGCAGGTCAACAACAGTAACGATGCACTGAAATTCGTTTGTAAAAATCTCAAACCGTCTCCTTAGTAATTGTGACCGAAGTTCGGAAAAGCAGAAAAAAGTCCGAAAAACTTCGTTAATTTTACCGAACGGGCTCAGATTTACGGATTAAATAAATAATCAAAAGGTATCAAAAACAGAATCCAAGTTCTTGCATCTTTCTTTTAATTTATCTGTCGTCGCATGTTTTAGAGTTAAATGAGGAAACACGTAAGACGATTATTAGTTTCAAAAGGAGTAGGCGTGGCTCTAATTCAAAATCAAAATTTAATCAAAACTAGAAAAATTCTTGAATTTTAAGAAACTTTTTTATCAAAATTTGCAATTCTGATCGTTGGGAACAGATAAAATTATTTGTTCATTACATTTTTTAATTTTAAATGAATTTTTTCGGAACGAATATGAGTTTCAAAAATTTGTACAAACTAAATTTCAGTAAATGGTCAATAATTAAAAATCATGTTCATTACCGTGCAAAGCATTCTCAAATTTTATTTATTTCAAATTAGGAAATTACAAAAACGGTTTTAATTAACTTTGGGATTTTGTCTAACATTCGAAGTCCACAGGTATTATAAAATGTGCGCAGGAATTACTTGTTTGTGACATTGAATTTTTAATTGTTTTTCTCGTTTTTTTTTAATTTCACTTCTCGAGGTCAAATTTAATTTGTACTAATTAGAAGTGTAAGCTAGATAGCTGTAAGTTTTTTCGCGCCTGATAGGTAGGTATAAAACTGACGTACATGCGTGAAGTGACATGCTTGGAACGTCATGCTTAGTAACAGAAATCATTAGTAATATTAATTCAATTAAATTTTTGCTGTGACTAATCTATGTACGTCACATTACTACGTGCATTATATTTATTATATGAAATATATTCACGTATGTAATAAAAAATAACCTTCCGTGTAGGAAGGAGTTGGTTTAACAAAATTCGTTTCATGCTCTCTCAATGTTTTATTCAAATTGTGGGACATCCTTATTTATTAGTTCACTCGAATTGAGTCAATTAATAGAATGGGAAAGGTGAATGAATCTTGGTATTTCCTTAAAGGTTGAAGAAAACTGAGGTGGACTTACAGTTTGTTTGAATCAATGCAAAAGAGAAATTTAATTTATTTTAATGCCACAGATAATCAAACTTAGAACAAGGTGACAACATCTAGAACGGTGGCGTGGAATTGTTGAGTACCTTGCATAATAAGAGACATTTAGAGAAGAGTATGTACCGAGGTATGTACTTATATTACACTTCTGTAAAGCATTGCCATACAAAGGAAAAAAGGGGAATTCCCATATAGTCAGGACTATTTTTGAGAAAATGCATTTTGTGGTTTTCCCGTATTTGGACCCCGCTGAATCCGTTTCTGCCTGTTGCCAAGCCTGAAAATGGACCGAAAGGGAGACATTCTATGTCTAAAATGCCCGATTTTTACAGTTCAATGCACTGGACCCACTTTTTTGGGGTCAAGAACACGATGGAGGGGTCAAAATGAGGCCGGAAATGAAAAACCGGGCTTTCTCATAAGTGGGCCAAACTGGTGGTAAACATTTCGATTTTTCAACTTTTTTTTGGAATGGTTTGACTTTTAAGATTCTGGTATGCGGACACAGTTGAATGAAAAAAATCAGTGGGATATGCTTTAGAGGCTTCAGTTTTACGAGAGAGGTAATAAAGGCGGTTTGCACGTCACTTTTGGGCACAAATGACCTGGCGTAATCAGTTTCTTTTTCTTTCAATAGTTTAAATGGTCTGACTGGGGCATTCCTCTTTAAATCGGGAAAAACCTTGTTGATGGTTAACCTTCTCCCCATCGGAACTTCAGCTACTGATCTTTCCGTAAAGCCCGGGGTACACTATTCGTCGATGCGTCAATTTGACGCGGGATTAGTCAGTCCGTATTCTGCAACCAAACATAGAATCGAGCTAAACCATTCATTTTGATCATACCTGGATACGCGGAGTGTAGGATATTTAGGATTTAGGAACACTAGACACAGTCACGTTTCTTACATATTTTAGTGCATCAACTCTAAAAATTGTTCAAAATGGAAAAAATAATAAACCGAAAATGGCACATAACAATTAACGGCGACACTGGTTTCTTATACCTATGACAGTCATGACAGAACAAAATTACTAACGAAATTCAAACCGTCAATTTAATAATGCAAAAAACACTAAAACCTTAGGCTTGTCTCACAGTGGAAGCGTTTACGCGCGAAATTCAAGCGATCATCACTTCTAATGAATCACCCATTATTATCCTGGTACCCCATAACAAACAATCCTGATATTAGCCGCTAATTTCAGTTGTATGTTCTAACTGAAAATGTGCCCTTATTTGTCCAACCGTTCCAAGCCCATTGGATAACTTTCGACAAAACGGTGTCTCTGATGCCACTTCTCTTACCGAAAGAATCAGGAATGCTCTCCAACATAAGGACATCCTCGGAAACTGGCGCCTGATGTCCACGAGCTTCAGAGGTAGACAGCTCAGAGCATCTGCATTTCCCATCTTTTTTGTGCAAAGATTCTCTGAATTTTCGTTTCCTAGGTAAGTATTAGAGAATTGCGTTTGTTGTAACGTCCGTGAACCGGTTCCCTTGGGATAATATTTTTCAGTTTCTCAAATGCCCTATTTTGTTTCGCCCTGTACACATATTGAGTTAAAGTTCAGGAAAATATTCGAAACAAACCGAAAATACCATATTTGTTTTTTTTTCTGACCCTGTTTGAAAAGACAAAAAAATAATACTTCCTCATAGGAAGCTCTACAAGATGGTGCCCACAGATTTTCATTGCGAAGTTTCGTCTTTAAGAAACCATCATCAACTTCGTATTTTTATATGGACCGGAATAAAGTACATAGTGTATTGAGTAGCATTTTTTATTACGAATACAACGATATATTACACAATATGATTCTTTATTAGGTAATTTAAGACTCTTCTGTACCCACTGCACCCAATGTAAATTTCCATAAGAGCGCCCGCCATAAAAACTCTATTTGTTTTTACAAAAACAATTTTTTTATACAGATTGTTTAAAAATTAGATGTTTCGCACCGATTATTGCGCTAATCTGTTTTATTTTTTTACTCTCGATCAAGACGATTTATGGAAAAAGTAAACCGACAGTTTTTTAGATAAGTTACTTCTAAACATGACCCCAAAAAATGAAATCATAATTTTTGTAAATAAAGTCTGTATCTTGGCGGGCGGTAAATCAACAATTTGAGTGTAACAAGTGGCGCCGCTGCACAGTGTCGGTGGGAACTAACTAAGGACCAAGACAGGAGTTGACAAAGCAAGAATATCATCTTATCTCTTGCAGCTATAATCATGTATACACTATAATGTAAAAAAGTTGCGCTTAGGTAAAGAAGACTCTTAAAGGAACCAACAATGAATTATTTTGTCAACGCCTACTACGCCAAAATTTAAAAATTGTTTGTTACGATTTAAGTCTAAAAAAAGGCTTGTCATTAAATTAACATTTTGGTGTAGTAGGCGTTGACAAAATGTCAAAATAATTCATTATTGATTCCAATAAATGACATACCAAATAAAATGGTAAAAAAGATACAGAAAAATGTTTATTACAACAGTTTCTTTAGAATGACTGTTGAATAATCTACCGCTTTCATAATAAGTAGGTAAATGAGAAAAGGCAAAGAAGTTATCGGACCTAACCTCATTTTTGCCAATGGAACACGGTATATTTTAATCTAAAAAGAGCATATTAAATTCCCTTTAAAAAAATATAACACTAAAAAAATTAAAAAATTGAAGTTTTTTTAAGTTTGCATTTAATCAATTGGATCGTTTTTTAAATCTTTTTAAATTATTTTTATCTTTTGGAATATTTATTGCATTTTTTTGAATCATTTAAATCTTTAATTTTTCCCTGGTGTGTTATATTTTTGAAAAGAATTTAATATGCTCTTTTTAGATTAAAATATACAGCGTGTTCCATTGGAAAAAATGAGGTTAGGTCCGATAACTTCTTTGCCTTTTCTCGTTTACCTACTTATTATGAAAGCGGTAGATTATTCAACAATCATTCTAAAGAAACTTTTGTAATAAACATTTTTCTGTATCTTTTTTCACGAAGAAAATATAGGGTGATTCTAAAATTGGCATTTTTTTATTTTCCTCTTGTGCCCTGTACAGTACATACACAGCACGAAGTAGTGAATGACACTTTTCTTTCCAAGAAGACCTCTAACTGGAGTTGGATGATTTTGTATGTACAAGACTGTAGCTGAAAACCTACAAACTAGAGGGCTGTGCCTAAGGTGACACTTATGGTCCTCCGTTAGTGTGCCCCCCCCCCCTCCAATGTTTTGAATCCAAACTTTAAATCCATTTGCCCTTTGGTTTTCTTAAGTGGCAACGATTACTTCGTTCACGCACTTTTTTCTTTCTTTCAGGTTTTTACCTTTGAATACTTAGAACCGTACGGAAACGGCACTTGCCACCAATACAAAAACTGCCTGCAGTGTTTATCAGACTCGCTCTGCGGCTGGTGCGAGGCGAGTAATACGTGCGTGTCTCGCCTAGAAAGGGAGAACGTCAGCTGCGTGTCGACGGACGGAGACTGGAGATATTTAACTTTGCAACCCAGCGCCTGTTCGAATTGCTCGAACTTTATATCGTGCGACAGTTGCGTTACGACCGGTTTGTGCGAATGGTGGATGGAGGAGGCGCGTTGCTCGCGAGTCGGAAGGGCTCTTAACGCGGCGACCAATTTAGATCAGTGTCCGACGCCCTGTTACAAAAGGCCGGATTGTACGTCCTGTTTGGAGGAGAAAGGGAGGTGCGTGTGGTGCGAAACAACTCAACAGTGCTTCAGCTTTTCGGTGTATACCAGCGAGTATCAGTTTGGGCTGTGCAGGGAGTGGCTAGATCAGGCGTTTCCCTTGGTAACGACGCAGGAGAATGGATTACTGCCAGCACCGAAACCTCAGGAACAATGTAAATCTTGTTCTTTGCACTCTAATTGTACCACCTGTCTCAGTTCGCTAAGTTGCGGATGGTGTTATAACTCATCAAATCCAATTACAGGTGATTCAAGAAAATTGTCCAATGTCGCACAGGTTTAATAAAGTAAAAGATATTTTTAGGAATGTGCGTGCAGGGAGACTTCAACAATCCCAGAATAAATTGCTCTAAGGCATTGGGAATTTCAAACGTTCGCTGGGCTTACGCCCACTGCCCCGATGTCGACGAGTGCGGTCTCGGACTTCATGATTGTCACCCGCAAGCTATATGTACCAACACAGACGGTTCGTTTAACTGCCAATGCAAAAGAGGGTATATCGGTGACGGTCGTACCTCGTGCATTCGTACTTGCTACAATGTATGTGTCCACGGTACCTGCCAAGGAGAGCCGGATTACGCTTGCAAATGCGATTTAGGATGGACAGGCTCGGATTGCTCCATTAACTGTGGTTGCAATAATCACTCCAATTGTCCTGAAGGAATCGGAAAGTGCGACCAGTGCATGGATTGGACTATGGGCGATTCTTGCGAGTTTTGTACGTCGGGCAGTTACGGAAACGCGACCACTGAAAAAGGTAGGGTCAGCTCTACAGTTGTATAAACACTACAGTAAGTTTTGTATTACTTAAATAGAAATTCTGTTCTCATACCCTCTCTTTTAAAAATACTACTCAAATTTGCCGATGTTATGTGGTATACCCCTAGAACTACAATGAAAACTTCCAAAGAACTTATTCCATGGTCTTACTGGTAAACGCTAAGAGAATTGAACTTTTTCAGGGTGTCACAAGTGTGATTGCAACGGGCACGGTCTCGAGGAGTTCGGGGAGTGTAATATTTCCACGGGCGTGTGTTATTGCAAAGACAATACGGAGGGCGATCACTGCGAACGTTGCAAGACGAATTATTACGGCGATCCGCGGCACAACGGGCAGTGTTATTATCAATGCGAGCCGAGAGGTATGCTCAGCGGGTCCGAGGGGCAAGGAATTAGTTCGCGACAGGCATACGTTGCTCCCTGGGGAGGTCCTCCAACTCGAGAATGTTTATGGATTATCAATCCGTCCGTGGACTCCGGTTCAGTTATTATTCAATTAGAAGTAAATTCTAGTCAGTTAAATGTTACGTGTGGTGAAAATGCTGTGTATGTTTACGATGGTCTACCCGAGTTAGTCGATATGGGAAGCCAGAGTGCGCTGTCGGCAGCTCTCTGTACTGAGGAAACGATTCCTACTGCTATTGTTGAATCTCGAACAGGTTTTGACATTCAAAATGTAAGTTAAACAGATTAATGTGTCGTAACAATTTTAGGTCACTTGACTGTCCATTATAAGCAAGGACTTGCCGGTGAGGGCTTCAGTGCCGTTTATAAAATACTGCACTGCAGCAATTGCACATATCCAAGACAATGCAAACATGACCAGTGCATTTGTGGCGACGATTTTGTCGGCCCCAATTGTGATATCCCAATTTGCCCCAACAATTGTAACTTTGCGCTGAATCAAGGAACTTGTGATCGCGCCTATGGCCGCTGCTTGTGTTCCGCCGGTTGGGGAGGAGCCTCGTGCGATATCAGGTTAGTATGCAACAAATGTATTTAATTAGTATAAATTTCTTTTACATTATTTTCTAAATTTCTTTCGTGCTGATCTAAAAATTCCATTAGTTGCTTTATGCATTTTCTGTCATGCTCTGACAAAAATAGTAACATCATCTGAAAGCGTGGAATACGATTGAAGTTTGATAGAGCCAACTTGACTCTATCTAGTTCGCTGGGAACCATGAAGTGTTGGTGAAGGCATTGTATTATGCTGCTCAGCATACCTTCGTCCAAGTTGTAACCGATTACTGAAACAAATGCCATTATTAGTACATTTGCAAGAATGTGAGTGGAAAAAATTAGTTTTTCAAACGTACATTGAGGTACTGTATCATAAAGCTATCACTTTAACTGTAGAGTTGCAGATAGTGACAGATCGACCAGATGTTAAATTGACATTTTAATAGCTGTGAATGAGAAGGCTAAGTGCCTCTTTAACATTAAAAGTAGATAAAGTGATCAGTGATCACTGTAATGGCAAGGGTAGATAAAGTGAAACAAATCATTGTGCATTCTAATGAGATCTGTCATTAAAAAATGGGACGTGGAGCCCGAAATAAAATAAAGTTCAGAACAGAATACAACATTATTTTCATGGAAACGAGGGGAAAATCTACGCTTGCTATTTTGGATGTTTAAATTATTGATTTTCGTTTTTAATTTTTTCATGATGATTCAGACACTTTTTTATGAAGAATTCGAATATGGGATCCCCGTTTTTAGTTATTTTCAATATGACCGCACAAGGAAACTTTATTTTCTCTTATGGATGCCATTTTGGTTTTTGCCATGAGATGACTCTTTTTTTCTCTTTACAACAATGTATCACACACGGTGGAAACCCCACTACAGCTCTTTATTCTCAAAGCTAAGTAAATTTGTCCAGCATGCCGAGAAAGGAAATGGTCCCCAGATTAATCATTTCTTTCCCACACAATACCACCACAAAAGAGCAAAGGTGTTTCATAGAACAATCCTACATCAATAGATCTGGCAACAATGTTTCAACTTTCCTGGTTGAGTGTATTGCCATTGTGGGGGTAAATTGCTCGCTCATTTTCTGATCAAGCTGAGCTAGCTTGTTTTAATCGAACTACTCCATAAAAACAATTTTAAAATTTGCTCTCGCCCTTTCTTTTATGTCTAAGAATATGTGTACAAAATTGAGTCCAATCGGTTCAGATGAAATGAAAGTACAGACAGACCGCCAGACTGACATCATCGAGAATTTATTTAATTCGGGTTCCTGGGACTTTTCAAAACGTGTTTTCCATAAAAAATGTGGGGGGTCATTTTTACCTCAATACCTTCCTTACTAACGTGTGGGTGAGAGTCCTAGTGTTTTTAACACCCGCACGTTAGTAAAGGAGGAGGTATTGCATTGGAGTAAAAAATAACCTTATGACCCCCCCCCCCCCATTTTTTGACGCAAATACACGTTTTAAAGCACGAGGAATTTGAATCAAACAAAATCTCGATGCTGTGGTCTGTCTGTCTGTACTCTCAAGTGTGTCATAGTAACAAAAAACTGTCAATTTTTGATGTTTTTTCATATTATGGCTAAACTACTGCTTCGAATTGAAGCGAATTTTGTACATATGTTCTATGGACACTTCACTAAGAACTGAAATACATTTAGTCAGAATTGTGCGGGTGGTATCTGTGGTAGCCACAGCAAATTTTTTATAAAACGCTCATTTAAATGTTCTATGCTGCATAAATGGTGTAGTTTTTTATATATTTTTTGTATCTAAAGGGGGAGGGGGGATCAAGTGTTGTACTAATAAAAATGATGGGGAACGTTACTAATCAATATTTTATATTAAGCATAAATTCGGAGGTCGGGTGTTCGAACCTGGGTTGCGGTGAATTTTTCATCTGTGGTGGAGATGGAAATTACCTTACACCAGTTCCGAGCATTCTACCGGCTACTCCGAATTAGGTTTTCCTGCAGTTTTCCTAATTCGTAAGGTAAATACCGGAGTAGTACAGACCAACTTAACACCTTCTGCAGAGGCACCTCTAAATAGCATTATGCGGGTCACTCTGTAATTGGGCGCATGCCTGTTGAGGCCCCAAAACAAGAGAGGTGTAAATAAATAAATAAATAAAAATAAATAAACCAGTTTGTAGGGGCATTTATCAAGATGCCCTTGAGTTCTCAAAGCATTAATGAACGCATTTGGTTGGGTACCAACTCGGTATTTTTGTTTAATTATTCAAAAGTTCGGTCTTTCATCTTTTAGTTAAATTTTGTTTGATAGGTAAGTTCAATAAAGGTATCCGACAGATAAATGCATCAGTAAGAGGAATGACGGATTCTAAATAAACTACTTATATTAAAAAAAGTACCTTCGTGGATTCTCTCAAAATCGACTTTCCGCAAAATTTCTGCCTGGTGTGTATAGGTGGTGTCGTTCTTTACCGAATTCCATATCGTTGTAAACATATAAGGCGTTTGTACATCTTCCTCTGTAATTACAAACTCTTGATGTCGACTGTAAGGTTCTCCTTTTCCACCCATATCATCACATTGAACCTTAAAGATTAATTATGTAAAATATGCACGGAAAATTAAAAAGTAACCTTTTGATCACTTTCCGTATCAGCTAATAAGTCAGTTTTGGAACCTTCTTCACACGTTACACCTTTTCCAGTGGCTGTGATGTCGGTTTCGGATTTGCTGCGTTTCAGACACCCTTCTTTGGCGGATATCGCGCAATCATCCTGATCCAGATCCAGAGGTTCTCGAGATTCACAGTCACGCTCCTCATCGGATGGCGGATCAATAGTGGTCATATGAAGTAGCTGTGGTGCAGAAAGAATTTTTCGCTTTTCCCTCTCGACCACCTTGGGATCGGCGGTGGGTACTTCAACGTAGAACGGTGGAGGCATGGTGCTGCTCCCTGGAATCGAAATGACTTCTTTTTCACTAATTTCAGTTGAAGATTTCAGGATTGATGTCAATGGTTTCATTTTAGTAGATTCGACATCTTCGATTGTCAGTCTTATTTTATTGACAGTTGGGCCATAGCTTGCTAAACGTTTGGCGATATCTTGCGCAGTAGTGTTATTGGGATCTATTTGTACGGCAGTAGTGATATGTGTTAGTGCTGCTTCGTACTGTTTTAACGCCTCATAGCTTTGGGCTAATCTTAAGTGCGCTTTGAAGCATTGACGATCTAAATTAAGCGCTTGTTTACAATCGTTGATGGCTAGTTGGAATTTTTTTAACTTAATGTATGTTATGGCCCTATTTGTGAAACCGGAGGCGGTTGGTTTGCACTGCAAACTTTGCGTATAGTGCCTCAAGGCCATTTTAAATTCGCCCGCCTTAAAACACTCGTTACCGCGTTCTCTTTCGCTATTCGCTTCATAAATTGCTTCGGCCTCAGTTGCGAAATTGCTAAAACGCACGGTCTTCTCCTGTTTTAACTTGGTTTGCCTCTTGAGTGCCTCGTTTCGTTCTTTTTCATCTCGCAGATCCATCTTTAATATTTCTGTCTCCGGGTCGTATTTATCCCAAGATTCGTAGTCGGTGGATGCGATTCGTTTCGGATTCGATTGCGCTGCCGGTTTGTAATCCGATTTTGTTTTGCGTATCTCCACATCACAATTGATCTCTGACACTTTCGCCGCGTTTAACTCCTCGTCTTTTTTGTTGGCGTCCTCCATCCAGTCGCATAGTTCATTTGATAGGCGATTCCATTCTTCTTTTGGAACTTCGTCTACCTTCAATACTGGACAAATTTCTTGTATGTACTTACTGTTTGGTTTCAGTAACTTCAGTCTTTCTTCGGTTGTTTTTAGTAAGTCCGGAAAATGACCTTCTTCACCGGATTGCAAGATTCTGTAAATTCTTTCGATTTCTTTCGCGTTCGTGCATGCTTTTACATAAGCAAAGTCAAGATGATTAATAGGTATTTGGTATCGTGAGAGAAGCGTTTGCTTTTGGGGCTTGGAGGTATTTTCCTCGAACGATGGAAGTTTATGTGAATCTTCGAATTGGACCATGTTTCGTTTATGACATTTGTCACTAACATGTGCAATATGTACTGATTAAGGTTATTTTGTTGATATGGTAACTATTTCTCTTGATAATATTGATTTAACAAGCGTTTCCAGGGAGTATAATGCAATTATTTTAATAAATTATACGTGGTGTTTCAAAATATTTGCATTTCTTCAAATTCATTTAGAACTCTAATGAATCGTCAATGAATTATTGATGACTAGATAAACACAGTAAATGGGACAGTTAACCGCTTATTTAGTTCCGTAAAGAGGCTATAGGGGGCTTCTATCATGAAGCGCATTATCAGAAGCCATAATCATAGGTATTCGAGACACATTATATTATAATATGATCTCTTCCATGACCTAGTGAACTTTCCTTTACTTATTTAGGTACATAGATCAAATTACACTTAAAGGTAAAGGATAAAATCTGTGTAGAATTAACGTTACATTAGCAATGGAATGTTAAATAGAAATTTGTAATTCAACAAATTCAATGCTTCAATGTTTTCTCTTGTTTAAGTAGCCTTTGTACATACTTATGTATTTATCGCGCATCCAATCCGCAAGGTTCTTTTTTGCTGGAGAGATTCTATTGATTTCAAATGTTGATTATGTCATAAACGTCAAAGGCATATCAGCTAGTGACACTCTTCACAAACATGCATGGTCTCTTAAAATCTACCAACTTATGTTATAGAAACCGATAATAAGACAGTTGAAATCAACCCTGGTTATAACCATTTATTGTTACAGGTTATCAGGAAAACAGATCGTATTCACCGAACTATTCAATACGATTCATCTCGCCGATAACTTGGAACATTTAAGAAAAACGCTACCCAGATTCGGTCACGCGTTGGCGGCCGATCGGAGGGGTTCTCTGTGGATGTTTGGCGGTTATTCCCTATCGCACGGACCGTTAAACGACATTCGTTTGTTCGATACTCGCAACAGTACCTGGACGCAGGTTACCGTAGACTCGACGCCCGACGCGAAAATGCCGCAAGGTCGCTACTTCCATTCCGCCGATCTGGTCCACTCGAAGCAGGCGATATACGTCTACGGCGGTTTAACTAAGGCGGCCAAGACGTCGCCGAATCGAACATTGGACGACTTCTGGCAGTTCGATATTCTAAACCAGCGTTGGAAGGAGATCGAGAAAGACGTAAAGTGGCCGCCGTTGGTTGCCGGACACACATTAAATTCGTATCGAAATGCGTCAGTTGAAAGTTTGGTGTTAATCGGAGGTGTATCACCGCAGCAAGGTTTCCTCAGCGAGGTTTGGGAGTACAGACTGGACAAGGAGCAGTGGCATTCGTGGCATGTCAAAGGAAACGGGCCGTTGGGAATATTCGGACATAGCACCGTCTTTCACAACCCATCGAATAGTTTTTACGTATTTGGCGGATATGAGTACATGGAGCAACAGTCGGTGTTATCCAATAAGTTATACAGGCTGAGCTACGATAGCCGTACCTGGACTGATCTCAACACATTTTCTTCCACTTTTGGTTTGGTATAGTTGTAAATATAGGTGCGCGATGCATGTGTTAACGGTCCGATTTTCAGCCGAGGGGACGATACTTTCATTCAACTGTTACAACAGACACTCACATGTTTTTATTAGGCGGGCGAATTTGGCCATGGAACGTTTCTGACACTTTTTACGCTTATTCTTACAAATGCAATCAGTGGATAAATTTACTTTCTGAAGGTAAGTTTTCTAGGTAATCAAATTCTTCTCCATGCAGTAAGTGCATTGTCTATGGTGACATGATTGTATTGTAGAGGTTCAACGTAAATCGCTACAAATGTCAGCACTCAAGTTTGAGGCTTAATAAAAAAATTTTTTTGACAGATTTGAACGAGCTTGGTATTAAATGAAGCCGGGTATAATTGTACAGTCAGCATAGAAAATATTTGACAAGCATATCACATATTGTAAACGTATTCAGGTCTGGGCATGTGCAGTCTTTCTTATTTATGAAGATATTTTTTCAAATTTTAATCACAGATGCTTTTAGTAAAGGCAAACCAGAGACTTGTTATAACTAGACCGCGCGTAACGTAGGTTTTACTATAAACGCCTGTTGTCAAGATAGGATAGGCAACCAACTGTTCACCGCGGGGCAGACGTACGTTCTGCAGCTTGCTTTAGCCATGTTTATTCTAAATTTTAGTAGCAAAAAAAGGTAACAAATAGCTGTTAACTGTTTTAATCGAATTTATTGGTATTTTATTTGAACTAAATTGGTATATAACTGCCTTACTCTAGTCCTAATTTGATTTATATGTGTATTTTGGTGGTGAACACGTATGGGAAAATATACTCTTAAAACTAAAGATGTAAGTAGTAAGATATGATTATTTAGCGGATTTTGATTCAATATATGCCTATCCAAAAACCCAAATGGGCTGTAACTGTTATTTATTTTTCTTAGACTGCTGATAACCATTTTGTTTACAACGCGGTGTGGTGTGGATTGAATGAAAAACCTGAACACATTTAACAGACTTAGCTATTTTTCTTGTAACAAAACCTGAAATATACTTAGTACCAGTAAGTACTTAGTTACGTCTATACCTAATAGGCAAATAGGTACTGCCGTTGTCTTGCTGGTAAAGGATGTCGAATAATAGTTCTACGTTAT
Organism: Photinus pyralis; assembly: GCF_008802855.1. Lineage (NCBI taxonomy): Eukaryota > Metazoa > Arthropoda > Insecta > Coleoptera > Lampyridae > Photinus > Photinus pyralis. The sequence goes on along the minus strand of NW_022170596.1, from coordinate 42,591,773 downwards.
TTTAAGTGAATGGGAAAGTCGAAAACGCTCGGTATTGCATTATTGTTTAACACCTTCGTAGGTACCTTTTTAAAATCGGCTTCATTCCCCGCAAATGCACTATGGTGGGAGTAAATTTTTCTCTTCGAATGGCTCTGATCCATTTGCCCTTTAAACTTTTATCCGTTGAAAATCAGCATATAATTTAAAAATTTATCGACAGAGTACATGTTGATAGGCACGAGTTAACCTAAGTTTATTGGTTTATTCTCAACAGAAATTTATCTGTTCACTAATTCGAGCTAATCACGAGAATGATTAATGAACGGAGCATCTAAAATAACAGCTTATTTCATTATATTACATATCATCTCTGCGATTTTTGCCCCGCGATGGATTGTGTGTTGCATACTGTGTCGACAACACCTTAGATACGTTAAGCGCAGTCTAGTTATAGCAAGTCTCTGAGGCAAACATATTGCATACCGCAAAAATTAGATGTGTGCATGCGCAGATTGTCCAATACCTACGTACTTATTTATGAAACCATTTCTTTAAAACTTTAACCATAGATGCTTCTAATAAAGAAAAACATAGTTCACATAGCTATGGCCTTTGGCGTTTGTGAGACTGATCAATGCATGGAAAAGCGCTAAAGTTACTCGCTTTAGAGCAAAAACCTTTTTTTTTTAATTAGACCTCAAACTTGAGTCTACGTACTTATTGCTTTGGCAGTAGTGCTAATTGATTAATGAATATTAACAATGGAAAAAGACGTTTATTTCAATATATCGTATTTTAAATTCATCGCGTTTGGCTGTCCATTTAGTTGGAACAACTACAAAGAAACCAACCAGCAAGTCATAAATTACATATATAAATTTATTGGTTTTCTTGAGGTTGCTCCAACATGCATTTACGTATCAACGGATAGAAAATGGCCAAAAAACAAACCTTGTTCAAATGATTTTCAGTTTGACTTAAAGTCACCGAATTTGCTATCTTATTAGGTGTGCAGAAGGTGGGTCCGCTGCCCACACAAACGTACGCCCCTGCCATGACAATCGAGCCGGACGGTAACACAGCGTACGTTGTGGGTGGGTGGGGTAGCGACAGCGACTGTTCCGTTATGAAAATTCAACTGCCTCACGAATTTTGCTCTCTGTGGGAACAAAGGCATCACTGTCTACAAATTCCCGGCTGCGGACATTGCTCGCTGTCCAAAGGAAATGACAAACACCAAGAGATCTGCTATGATAATTCGAAGGCGCAGTGCCCGTTGGTCGTTTCGGAAGCGGGTTAGATCATAACGATGTCATGTATAAAGTGTACTAATTGATTGTGATGCAGGCATTGAAGTTCAAGATAATCGAGGAAGAGTTTGCGACGGAAGCATAATAACTAGCGATTGTGTGTCATTGGAGGACTGTACCACTTGCGTGCAAGTGGTCGGATGTCAGTGGTGCAATAACATGTGCCTTGCGAATAAAACTTGCAGCGTTGATGCTGCTGGTTCACTGTCACAGTGCCCGTATAACATGTGTTCGGCTACCGATTGCATTCAGTGCCACCAGCTTTATGGTTGCGATTGGAGTTATTCAAAACGCAAATGTGAACCTTGTAAGTATATCACCATTGATAAACCACCTTTAGATGAGAAACTCTTGTGAATTGGTATTGAAAACAGTGGCATAGGTGAGTTTATGTAATATTTACAAGCGGGAAATTCAAATCTCTATTAATAATAATAATAATAACTTTTATTATGTTTAAGTAACAGAAAAAGTTACATACAATCGTCAAAATAAAATTACACAAAAATCTAAACCGAGATCTAAACTAATAAGGTACAATACATGAATTAGGGTGCCATAATGAACTTTATGTATTGTTTAAAGCACCACGGTTTGGTTGCACAAAAAATGTCTCAGGATTATGTATTTTTGATACGAATATTAAGGCATTTGATTGGCTCCATAGTAACACCTACTAACACTGTTTATACTCCAAATGAGGAGTTTTTAACTATTATATGATTATATATAACAACAAAACAATCAAACAAAAACAAACTTATGCAGCTTATTAGTTGGGCATGGCGTTATATCCACCCCCTTAAGACTGTATGGCACTATGCATTTTATTGCATAATTTTTACTATTATTTCTGATATAGAAAATGTCTTCTATTTTATTGTATCGTTTCTTTCGTGACTGGCGGCAAACCTTCAAAGATCTACGGTTGTTTCACAAACCGCGAATTCACGTCCGATGCTTCCCAAACTGAATTAGGCAATAATTATTTCAAACTTTAAGGCCTAAAATAAAACGGAAATTAAACCCTCGCATTATTAATACCCCTCTTCGTTTTGGTGTGAACCAACTTACCGCACAAACAGCGGCCTGCTTTTCGATTTTTATTTTAAACGGCTTTTGACGATGTTAATAATTACAACGAATTTAATTTCGTATTAAATACTATAGGTACTCGACATAATCGATACGATGCGCACAGCAAAATTAAAATGTCCTTTCGAAAACCCACAAATGATTACAATATCCCCAAGGTCCCGCTATAATCTTGCAAACCAGTCTACCTATTTACGACAAACAATTTCAAGCTATACGAGGGGTATTCAAAAGATATACAAATTAGACATGATCTGTAACAAACATTCGCATAACCCATCCCATATGGTCGAAGGTTGCGTTTTAAACTTTTGCGCAGAAATTGGCGCAATTCTTTTACAAGAAAACACAAACTCTTGTACAAGAAACTTTGTTGTGTGACTCTATGCATTTTTTTCTTGTATCAGAAACGATATTAGAGAAGATACAAGAAAATGCACAATGTCATACAGCCTTTGGGATGGAGCAACCGTCCGGGGCGACATCTTACTCATGGACGTGAAAATCTTCTAGCTTCTTTGTGCGACCGCGGTGTCGTATCATGCCTTGGAGGTTACATTGAACATCATCCGTAGTCCGAAATTCTCTACCAAAGGTTAGGAATGCTGCGATGTAACAGGTGGCAGCTGATACACGGCGAACTGGATGCTGGGGAGTTGATCTTTCCATGTAGTGTGTGATTCGGTAGTTAGTATCGCAACCTGAGTGTCAATGTCCCACGGGATTTGCTTCAGAGTGGTAGGATATGGAGTAAGATACCGCCTGCATGACTTCTCGATGGATAAATCATGGAAATATTCGCATTTTGGTCGAATCTTGACTGGTTTGTCGGTAGGCGTTGCGTCCCGAGTGGGAGTGGCGGACGATTCAGGTGTGGGGAGAAAATTTTCTTGCATGGAACGAGTCTTATCAATAAGCGTCGCAAAATGGAGGACGAGAAAGTGCAAATTAAAGACGTTTTCTGAGAAGAGTTTACACGGATAGTAAAATATAGAGGGACAGAGGATTTCAATAATATTACTAGGGAAACATGGGGAAAATGTGATGAAAACAATGGACAAAGACCGATCGAGTTTTTCTAATTAGATAAATAGTTTTATTTTTGGTTTCTACTAACACATAAACATACTCAAAATAACAACCGAGGAGAAGAATCAATTATTGACTTTATACAAGAGGGACGAGGAGTGCAGTCCTAGATGTTAAAGTATGGAGAGGTGTAGAAATAGGTAGCAACACTAACTTGTAGCCAGCATTCAAAACAAGCATGATACAAATAAAATGAAGAAGAAAATCGAGTTTGAACTTTGAACTACTTTCACAATATTTGCCAGTAATATGTTTCAGAACATTCTCTACACGATGGTGATATCAGATTTTCAATTGGGCGAATTATTTCAAAATGACGACTTTCAACTTTTCTTTTTACGATAGTATTTTGTTTTTCTTAAAAAATCAGTGCTTTCCCTATCAAAAAGCAAACTTTTAATCTAGTAGCGCATGAATGTTTTACACTAGATGTTGTTTTTGTGCAAATATCAAGTTTATTACAAAATAAAGTTTAATTGTTTCTTTTGTGTCTACCGCTACTTGATATTTGGGAAAAAATAGCATCGATTGTAAAACATTGAAGCGCTACTAGATCACAATTTAGTTTGCTTTTTTGTAGGGAAACAATTGATTTTTTAAGAAAAACAAAATAGTATCGTACTTATAACGATTTTTTGAAAAACAAAAGAATGCCAATAACTTGAAACCGGGACACCAAATCAAAAATTGGAACTAAGAAAAGTTGTTTGTTTTAATGAGTTCTAACTGCCGTTTTCGGGTGTAAAAACTTAGTATTAACACCCTGTAATTCCTTTTCTTTATAATAACGTAATGACCGATGTAGATGAAAAACATTTACTAGGAACGAGGCAGGGAATTTAATACACTATTCTTGAATTTAGAGGAGCGCAGATATTGCTTTTCAACATCTAATATATTCATATATTGCGTGGAATCTTCTGTAAATTATTTATTTAATGCTGTCGCTAAACTATAAAAATGTTGTCCCATTTGCTCAAAATGAATTTCTAATCTAAAGGTGGTCTATTTATAGCATATCACAATGGTAAAACTATTAGATTTCAGTGCTGAAAGAACAAGAAGCGAACGCAATATCCACCTGCCCATATTTGTGTACGCATTATACATCTTGCAGCTCATGCTTAGATGTCGCCGACTGTCGGTGGTCCACTCAGTTGGACGAGTGCATTTCCGCCTCTTATCAACCCATGTATTGTGCGGGCGGCGTTTGCGGTCTTGTTTTGCAAACTGACGATCGACAATACTGCCCGGAACCGTGCAGCTCATTCACGCAATGCTCCAGTTGTCTAAGGCACGCTTACTGCGGCTGGTGTGCTGCGCCCGGTACTTCTGGCGCCGGAATATGTACGGAAGGATCGAACGAACACCCCATGTTAGGTACTTGCAATGACGTGTACGGGGAGCAGGATTTGGTTTTGGTAATTCGTTACTAATGGCCGTCCATTAGATGTATTTACGAGTTTATTGTAGGAAACGCATACAGATTTAGATGTGAATATTACTTACACATGGCACTATGTTAAATGTCCACCGGAAGACGAATGCCTGAACGGTCATCACACTTGCGCCGTTGAGTCAGAGGAGTGCGTTGATTTGGAGGAAGGTTTTCAGTGTGTTTGCGGTCCAGGTTACAAAGCGGGGACGACCGGTTGCGAGCCTGTTTGCAAACAAGGTAATTTCATTTGTACGATAAGAACACATTGTTTGTTGCATATTTGACTAACATACTGCTTTTGTATTTGTCTTAGGATGTGTGCGTGGTCAGTGCGTACAGCCTAACAAATGTCTTTGCGACTTTGGCTATGTTGGCGCTAATTGCAGTATTCAATGTCAGTGCAATGGTCACGCAAACTGTGAAGGGCCTGACAAGTTGGATAAATGCATACAATGTTTTAATAATACTATGGTAAGTTCAGTAACTAATTTGTGTCGCTCATCATCCAATTGTAACAAACTTCACCGTCTCTCTAACGGCTTTGAATCTTCAAGGGGCCACAATGTGAAAAGTGTCAACCGTTATTCGTTGGAGATCCTACAAATGGCGGACAGTGCGTGCCGTGTTCGGATTATTGCAATGGACACAGTGCTGTGTGCATAGACAATAGCACGGACTTAGTTCCTCCGGATGACATGGACTTGGAAGATATCGCCAGATATTTAAAGGAGGGTCCGAAATTTTCAGCTCAGTGTTTACATTGCGCTAATCATACAACTGGCACTCGGTGTGACGAGTGTATAACTGGTAAGTATGACCTTCATTTAATAAGTTCATGTAAACAGATTTTATTTTTCCATAAGAGGGAGCTACTAGTGGCGTAAGTTAGAATAAATAATTTAAGCAAAACAAATATTTGACACACTAACCCCCAGCAATTCGTGATTTTTATGTAAAAGCACCTTTAAATGGTTTTCTTTTTATGACGTTCACTGTAGCATATCAAACCCAAAATTTTCTTGTTGAGACAACAACAGACGGGCGCTCTGCTTGCCCATTGGTGAATGGATGATATGGCTGTCCGTTTGTGATCTTTTACGCCACTGTTCACGGCGATGAACTGTCTACCATTGTCTCAGATTACAATGACTGGAGCACCGTGAGCAGTAAACAGGTCATCGATCACTGCAGTAGTGGCGTCTGCCGTTGTGGAGGTCATCAGTTTGACCTCAAACCACTTGCTATAGGCATCTACCACAATGAGCGGCATTGTGTTTGCTACTGGATGGATCCACATAGTCAATGTGGATATGTTCCCATGGCGCCTTCGGGTACTCCCAGTGGTGGTTACAAAATTTCGGTGAGGCATGCATGGTCTAAATACAATCGAATAGCCATCCCTCTCATTTTGATAATTCCTAGGTGATCGGCATGCAAGTTCCAGGATGCCGTCTCGTAGTGTCGGTGGAACCACTAGGTACTCGATGCTCAAACACTATCTGCATTCATTATAAGAAGGTAGTAGATGGCGCTGTGTTTGAATATAGGTACACACAGGAAAAATATAAAACGGCACAAAATTTGAAGAATATAAATATAAATTCTTTGAAACTGACAGCTAATGGCAGCTAATGGCAGTTCGACAGTTTAGTTCGTAACCAAAACTTCTAACAAACAGAATTTGTCATTCATTTCATTTTTCAGAGTAATACTGACTTGTGTTTTAACCAATCACATTGAAGGTCAAACCGTCTCTATGCTTCCTACCTTCTTAAAATGAATACAGTATAGGCTGTTAGCGGCAAGTGCATATTTTACCTCAGGTGCCTTGAAGTTGTGGCGAGAAAGGTCTTGTCCTTCCGCCAAAAGTTGGATGATTTTGCCTAGGTGAGGATCCTTTCTGGTATCGCATGCGAAAGTTGTTTTGACAAGCTGCGGCATTTGATGAAGTACAAACATGTCAAAATCGTCGAATTCCTTTTTCTCTTCCCTCTCTGCTTAAGTTGAGCTTTGGATCTGGTTGGTGGGTGGATAAAAGGAACCATAAAGGACTGGAAGCGATTTTTGGGGGATGCAGGATCTGTATCAATGCTTATTGAAAGGTTAGAGGTGAAGGCGCTGTAACAGGTGGCTTTACTCAACAACAACTGGAGTTCTTCTGGGGACGTTGGCTTTGGCGCATCTCGTACAGCTCTGATATGGGCCTCTGACTTGTGAACGCGATTTGCGTCGATTTTGTCATAGGACTTTCAGGACAGGCTAGATAAAGCTACACTTTGCTCGGTTGAGCTTCAGACCATGTTGGCGGAAACGCTGTGGCGAGAGCCTGCATCAGGTTTCCGAAACCGTCGGCAAGTACTATAATGTAAACTCACGACATTGGAGAGGTCCTGCAGCACCTTTTCCATTCGACGCCGTTCTTCTTCATGACAATATGTATTGTTGACGCCCACTTGTAGTAGTCTACCTTCTTGTAGAATCCCCATGCGATCCTGACCTCAATATCCTTAGCGTAAGCTGCTCATAGGGCTACAGGAACATCACATGCTCTCGAGAAGATGGGCGTGGCGCCATCTTTTTGCAGGTAAGGTGTCATAAGACGTCGTCGTAGCGGTTGAGGATCACACCGAGCTCTTTCTGCTGGTCTGGGAACAGACTTTGCTGTTCAGAGGTCCATTTGTGGATTGAGCGTGGTTGTGCAAAAATTTCCTGGAGTTTAATAATAATAATAATAATATATATTAATTCCCAAGAGAAATTTTGAATTGTATAGGATACGTCAGACACAAAAAAATACAATTAAATACAATTTAAAAAATGTTGGTCATACACAATACAATGGACAAAAAAGAAAGAATGCAATATAAATTACACTAGAGATCCGCAATTTCAATCAATACAATTTAGAAATTCATCAATTGTATATGGTGCATTGACTAGAAGAAATTTTTTTAAAGAAGATTTAAAGCACTTTATTGTTCCCTGACTTCTAAGTGTACTTGGAAGAGCATTAAATAATTTAATGCCCATTGACGTGGGAGAATTATGGGCAAGTTTAAGCCTTGTTAAAGGGATGATAAATTGTTGTTTATTGCGCGTGTTGTAATTATGAAAATTGCTATGGCGTAAGAAATGTTGCTGATTATGGAAAATAAAAGTTAACAATTCAAGTATATAGAGTGATGAAAGTGTAAGAAGATTCAATTTTTTAAATATCGGGCGACACGAATCAAATTTCTTACTACCCGCAATACATCTGACTATTCGTTTTTGTACCAGAAAAACATTTTTTGCCGCGCTTGACGAGCCCTAAACAATTATTCCATACGACAGTCTGGACTGAATTTGAGCAAAGTAATAATTTAAAGTATGGTTCACATCCATTAATTCTTTAAGATTCCGTATCTGGTAGCAATAAGTATTTAGTCTTTTAATAAGATTTTCGCAGTGACATTTCCAATTTATCTTTTGATTTAAATAGATCCCCAGAAACCTCCCAGTGCCTAAAATATTAATGTTTTTGTTGCTTGAGCCAGGAAAATGGTTATTTCCAAAAGTTGTAAACGGTAGGAACAATGTTTTATCGTGATTTAAGAATAATTTGTTAACATTAAACCAATTACTTAGCTTATTTAGAATCTCAACAGCTTTTGGATATATATTTTCTTACTTTTTTCCGGATATTAATGCCGTCGTATCATCCGCATATAAAACCAAGCAATTTAAGAACATGACAATATCATTAATAAATAATAAAAATAAAATAGGTCCTAAAACAGATCCTTGTGGAACCCCCATATTAACAGGCAAAGCTGTGGATAAAAATTTTGCAATAGTGGAACCGGTTTTAAATTTAATTTCTACTTGTTGACACCTTCCAGAGAGATATGACTTCTTGCACGAACTGTGAGATTCACTCTCGGCCATGATTGCATCATCGACGATGTAGAGGTCGAGATAGATCAATTGAAGCGCTGACCCAAATCTTCCAATACAATTGATGCGATGAGCAGTGTAGCTCGCGAAGTTGACATCTAGCAAACGTAGACTGGATTGCTCTGATGAGTTCGACTCTGTTAAACGGGGCACATCTTCGACAGTGTCGTCGGGCTTCTCTTTTTCGGTAACCTGTTCGTTGCTTTGGATTAGACCTACAGACTTTGGCAATATGCCCTTTCGTGCGATCGATTCTCCTGCCATCTGGTGTACTAGTAGGTGTACTGTTCGACAGTAAATTATCTTTTTTGTATTATGTTGATTATAAAATTTATTAATAAACTTATTCATAACGACATCGATTCACCTTTTTTATTGTCTACCTTGAATTTTAATGTACCACGAGCAAATACACGACAGAACGTTATTTTTTATTGCAGAGCAGGAAAGTCAAATTTGGCTCTTCATTCACCTATGAATGCTATATGCTCGTTTTTGAATAGTAGATCCTCTATGGTTGATATTAATTACAACTCCCTCCAAATGATTTCTGATGTGTTTAAATAAGTAACTTTATCATCATTTCTAACTTTTTTTTTGTCTATACGACTACGTAAGTGTGTTTAATGATAAAATGGGATTTTTCTGTATGTTTGATTATTTTGCTCTATAATTGGTTGTACTGTTGGGCAAATATATATATTATTATTCTTATTATTATCTGGTGAATGTCGCGGAATTTTATGCGGTCTGCGTATGTATTGCAAGTGGCATCAAAATGACAGTTTAGTCTTTATTGGCGTATGGCCTCGCACCTGGTCGAGGTCGAGGTCGGCGGTAGCAGCACTCTGGCAGGTCGGTTTCAGTAGCCTGTGGGTGTAAACTGAACCGGTATAAATAGCAACTCCAAGAATCTGACGGGTTAAAACAAATGACACAAAAGAACTTTCGGGGTCTGTAAAAACAATTTAAATATTCCTACAGGAACGATTGCAAAACGGGTGAATTCGCTACGAAATTTACGTTCGCTATCGGCGGCAAGACAAACAAGACAAACAATTAATAAATAAAACACACAAAGCTCACTCGTCGTCTCCTTGAGCAAATAAGTAAAATCAGAAACTATAATTTCTCAGTAACGAAGCGCCCAACTTAAACCGTTTCTAGATACCGGGTGTTCAGCAAAGCTGGTCGACTTAAAAAATATACGGTGTGGTCATTACTTTGTATGGAAACATCAAGGCAGAAAATGGGTATGAGGTTATACATCTTTGCCGTTCTAACACATGGCATTTGGGTTCAAGAGCAAGTAGGTTTCTAGTTTTATGAACCGCGGGCGGTGAACCAAGAATGACGCTCTACGAGATAACAGCAGGTAAGGCATGTTTGTGAAGGAATGGAGAACATCTACTTAAAAGCGTCAACCCAGTGACAAACATGCCGAACCTGTTGCTATCTCTTTTTGGCGCAGCAACTTCCGTTTCCGGTAAAGATGTATAACCTCAATATCAACGTAAGCGCTAGTCCAATATGCAAACTTACTCATTTTACCGACTAAAGTCCCTAATAGTGGTTCAGTTGACAGCACAATATGGTGGCATCGAGAACTGTGCTGGCCTGGGTTGAGGAGATAATGTTCTTTCTTTCCTGGTAGGAAATTGCCCTGTAGATTCATGGATAGTGACAGCAATCATCCCAGAAAGTGTTTAAAGAAGTTCTGCCGATACTTCCTATCGATCTTTGTTATGCACTATACCAACGTTTTTTTACGTATTCCACTTCTGACACCAGTAAATTATGTTTGTGTACCTTTTCAAGGAAATAGTAGAAGATTGAACTTTAACTAAATTTTATGTGACACCTTTTGACTTTAGAAGTAATTGGGTTGGTTGGGTTGGGTCAATTCTTATAGTCTTCATATTGCAAAATAATTATTTTAGGCTACTTTCGTGGATCGGAAGATCATCGAGACCCCTGTAGACTGTGCGATTGTCACGGTCATGGAGACATATGTGATCCCGTTACTGGCGAAAAATGCAATTGCAAAAACAACACTGAAAGCGACATCTGCCCTTCGGGACCGTCCGGAAAGAACTCGGCTCAACCGTGCTGGATGCTTCAATGTTCAAAATGCAAAGAAGGTTACATAGGCACGCCGAAAGCGGGTCATCAGTGCTACAAACAAATGTCGGTCGATTCAAAAATGTGCTTTGATGCTAAACCGATAGGTAGCTGTAAACTATAAATCGCATCAATTGTAACTTTTCTCTTACCAGATGAATGCAAGATGAAACCGAAACCTTTACATCCAGGCGAAATGGTATTCTTTGTCGTACAGCCCAGGTTCATGAATGTAGATATTCGAATAATGATAGATGTCACTCAAGGCAAACTGAATGTATTTATGAGCACCCATGACGATACTTATGTTGTTTTTCCTAACGCAACCAGTGGATTTCACGAAATTGACTTTGATCCACAATACGGTTTATGGGAAAACGGATCTCAGAAAACTGATGACGTAACATTCGAGAAAGACGCAATCGGTTTACGAACTTACATAACAGTAGAACAGCCAAAAACTATGTTGGCATTAAAAGGTTTAAAGGATCGATTGGTAATTACGTTACCTGAGGTATGTTTTAAAGATAGCGAGCGATTGAAAGTTATTTTCTTTTGTTTAGGAGCATCACAGTTTAGAATCGACGCGATTTTATTTAGTTCTGCAAGCCGTCGACAGTCCCGAATTGGATAAAAAAGTTTCATATGGAATTGTATTTTTTAGACAAGATCAACTACACATTGACCTCTTTGTGTTTTTCTCTGTGTTCTTTTCGTGTTTCTTCTTATTTTTGGCAGCTTGCGTCGTCGCCTGGAAGGCGAAACAGGCGGCCGACGTTCGGAGGGCGAGACGGAGACATGTTGTCGAAATGTTGCATATGGCCAAGCGACCTTTCGCAAGTGTCACCTTAAATCTTGCAGCCAAACCGAAGCCAAGGAAAGCTACTCACTATGATCTAAGGCCAGTTGCGGTTGAACCTACCGGTACGTTTTTGTTACTTGCTTGTTTAATCTAAGACCTAAGTGGTACATCTGTATTTTCATTAAAATACGACAAAATATGAGACAGTAGGCGGGTTTGTCAATCGGTGGCGGCATTTTAAAAACGCATAAACGGATGTAAACGCAATTGAAAATGTAATTCCGGCATGTGGGCACTTGGTGCGAATGCGCTAAATGTACAGTGACTGTATAGGGATAGTGTGGCCATATGCTCCATGTCCGCCATAGTTCTTACAAATTTGTCCTTGAATTGATTCATTTATCAGAATTGAGAATATACAACTACAATACTAAAACAATATTCGCGAAAATCTGTCCTATTGTACAACGGCTGAAACAAATGAGTCCAAAGGTTGCTAGATATCACCTTTGGGCTCGTTTGTTACAGCCTTTTTACAATAGGACAGATTATTCTCACAATCGATTCCGATTTTCCACCACTCCAATGCATTTGGTTAAAAATGGCAGATCTTCCACTACCAATAGAAAATAACACCACTGTATGGCCACACTGTCTTCTATCATTCAATAAAAACACTATAAGAAGCCTAACGCTTATGGAAGAAAGCGCGACATATCCCCTTGTAACCGCATTGGTTGGGACCCCGAACTCTCTTTGAGGTAAATAGGGGGAAAGCAAATTTTCATTCTTCTCAGTTCAAGAATCGACACTATCGACAGTGTTCCCATTATATTCTCAGTTCAATCTCTGTCGCGCTTTATTTCCACGGGGTTATGCTTCTTATAGTGTTTTTATTCAATGCTTCTATAGAGTCACTGACATTAAAAACGTGTCTATGATTGTGGAGTGAGATTTTTTGTGTAAGCGTTCTATAAAAGTCAATAATTTTGAAAAAATACAAATATCATCTTACATAGTCAATTTGATTGGTTAATATTCCAAAACTACCAATCAAACCTCATTTTTGACCAATTTACTGATTTGAACAAAGGACCAAATATAACATTGGCAGGTTATAATTATACTTTGGGCCCAGCTCAAGGATATCAGTTAAATTTTACTATGTATTGCGAGAGTGTTATAATGTTACTATTCCATCTGCTTGTTACAGAGGACGGTTTAGCCGCAGTCGCAACAGTATTTGTAAATATGCCGGGTGGCCAGAGCCCACCCATGAAGCTAGCGTTAGCATCCTCTCTCATTTTATTAGCTCGACAGTTACCAACAGGAGGTAGAACATTTTTAAGGCGACGCTCTACTCACGCTACCCCACCAACTTAAAATACTCAAATTGGCAACTCAATTGTATAAGTGTAACTATATGTTTTGTATATGTTGTATTATTAGGTATATGTTTTATTTATAAATAAAAATATTTTCTATCAATGAAATGTAGGGCCTCTTCAGTACACAGAAGCACTGTGTTGGCGGACCTGATGAGGACATTCTGTGCATGAGGAAATGAGATGGAAGGAGAACAAGGGGAGGAAGGCTTGCAGTAAGCTGTTTTTTTCTGGTGTAAGTGAAATCGCTTGCAGGGTGTGAACTAGTTTAGAGCCTTGATCAATTTTTACTGTCGATCAGGAAAGAGTAGGACAATTCCTTGCCCATTTACTTATGGAAGCATTAGAGTATCTTTATCAACATCGTTTGAGAAAAACAATTCAAAAATTTTTAAGCTGACGGGCGTCCGTTTAAAAAAAGGGAATTGCACAACGAGGTCAAGCTAGAACATTAGCAATCAAAGTTAAAATCGAAACAACATGAAATTTAAAAATTGAGTTCCAAACAACAAAAGTTTCGAATTTCCTTTAGTTGTAAGACGCTGTTAAAGTTAAAATTAAATCTGATTGGTAATAAATAAAAATGTGGATGTGCAATGTCGAATAAATTTGAATCGCCCTATACAAACAGCTCAATTTGCATTGGAACTACTGTGTAACGTTTGAACTATTCGGTCACGTGAACATAACCTACATTTCTCTTCTGCACGTTGATCTGTTTATCTTCACACGCGAATTTCTAAGCGAACATGTCCTGGCTTTTTGGATACGGTAAAAATAATCAGCAACCGCCGGATTTATCGCAGCTAGGTCTCGCGGTTCCACCGGCAAGTAGCGATGGAGGTGGCGGTGCTCCCGATGAACCCAAGTTGTCCAAAAGTGAAAGAAAGGCAATGGAAGCTTACAGATTCGACTCCTCCGCTTTGGAACGTGCCGCACAAGCAGCTAAAGAACTCGAAAGGTCAAGTAAGTAGAATTAGTTGGGTAATTGCTATTTTTAATAACATAATTCTCAAGAACACGCAAAGGAGGCATTGGAATTGTCCAAGCTGCAAGAAGTAACACGACAAGCCGAGTATCAAACCAAAATTAAGGAATATGAGGCAGGTATTGCGCAAATGCAGGTTGAGGCGAAACGTACGGAAGGAGAAGAGAAACGTAAGAATATGCAGGAGGAGACCCGTCAACATCAGCAACGCGCACAGTATCAAGATCAGTTGTCTAGGAAACGATATGACGACCAACTCCTACAGCAGCAGCGTATTAACGAAGAAAACTTGCGAAGGTTTGTGTTAAGTGCATATTTGCACTGACTTCATTCAACATTTTTAGGCAAGAGGAATCGGTGGCCAAACAGGAAGCGATGAGAAAGGCGACAATTGAGCACGAAATGGAATTACGCAGTCAAAATGAAATGAAAAGAATAGAAGCCGAGCTTAAAGCCAAGGCCAAGGTTGACCGTGAGAACCGCGATTTAATATTGGAGCAAATTAAATTAAAAGCCGCCGAAAATCGTGTTACCGTGTTAGAAAGTATAAAGTAATTACACCTGAAAGTTTCAAGCACCGTAAGTGATACCTCTTTTTTAGAACTGCCGGTTCTGTGCTTGGTTCGGGTGCACATGCACTTCTAACAGATTGGGACAAAGTTGTCGCCGCAGCTGCTGGTATGTCATTACTTGCCTTAGGTGTCTACACTGCGAAAGGTGCTACTGGTGTAACTGCTCGCTATGTCGAAGCAAGATTAGGTGGGTACAGTTTCATTGAGGGGGAAACCGCGCGCGATGAAATTTTTGCTGTATATTATAGTTCTCTCGAATGAATAGAATAGGTAATTGTATTAGTGAATTTTTGAAGGGGGGGTGGGGGGACACTGAATCTTAAAACGTTCCATCCTTTTGCATGTTGGTATGTAAATTGTGATTCTACTGCACATCACTACAGGCCCGTAGTCAGAATGAAGTAGCAGGGGTGCCCGGTATCAGGGGCGTACCAGAGCCCTGGGCTAATGTAGGGGCCCCTTACTTAATGAATTTCGGGTTATCAAAAACATTGCATTTCAATTTTATTATTTCTTCAGAAAATTATTATTAAAATTACAGGTCTAAGGCAAACGCACTAAGTATAAATACAATGAAAAATATTGAAATACAGTAGGGTTCAAATTTCCAAAAGTACAGATTACACAGAAACAGTGAAGGTAGATCTGTACACAGCGGCAGGCGAAACCAAGTTTCCAGTGGTACTAATTGCAACAATTAGGTATATTTTTATTAATAAATTATAAAGATAAACAAATAATAAATCAAATAAAATAAAAATTATAAGATAGAAACAAAACAAAACAATAAAATAGAAAAAAAATAAAAAGAAAAAAACAAAAAGAAAAAAGAGAATAAAAAAATAAATTAAATACAAAAAAATATGGCGCCCAAGTTTATTAAATAATAAAACGTCAGCGGTGTTTATTAGCATTAAGTAATAATGCAAGCAAATTTTCAAGTTCAACAAATGAGATAACGAATGTTGGTTGGGGAAAATGTTGAATATTTAACTGTAGAACTTCGTCTGATACACGCTCCAATTACTCGTACCTTGGGGTGGGTAGCGTACAATATTCCCTGCACGGTCATTTCATGAAAATAGAATAATAGAGTTTTCTCTCTGTTTTAAAGGAATTTTTTGAAAGAAATTTCCTTTATGTGATGGTTTTGTCCGTCCGTCTGTTTCCTCATCTAACTTGAGAATCAAAAGAAACAGAGCGCAA
Source organism: Photinus pyralis (assembly GCF_008802855.1). Lineage (NCBI taxonomy): Eukaryota > Metazoa > Arthropoda > Insecta > Coleoptera > Lampyridae > Photinus > Photinus pyralis. Next base: position 42,575,849 of record NW_022170596.1, on the reverse strand, counting down.
ACCTTCTCCAATCAACTCCTACGAGTTCAAGGATCAGTGCTTGTGAATATGAGTCGCATTAAAAATTGCGTTTCCGAATGCGAGCTAAGTATCAAAAAAAGTCCCTTACTGAAAATGTATACGATGCTTCGTATCTTGTTTTCCTTTTGGACCTCGGATTGCACGAAACGTCGGATTACCGTGTGGTCGGCATGGGGGCCCTGGGCTGCAGCCCTTAAAGCCCCTGCCTAAATCCGCCCCTGCCCGGTATTATTCTAGGTGGGGCTTGAGAAATTTTTGATAAAGGTTTCCCCTGTAATTTTGGTGAAGGAACCATCAACCATAACTTCCAGTGGGAGCAAGACCACATTCTAGGTGGGGCTCAGCCCCACCTGGCCACCCCCTGGCTACGGGCCTGCATCACTAAGAATAGTAGGAATCAGGGGCCAAGTAGCTATCGCTGGTGCCCAGGGCTTTGCCCTCATACATTTCCCCTTCTTCTCTCTTTCTCCACCAAATTAACAGCTTGCTCTAGATACAATAGAAACAGATATGTAAGGGTGTTCCAAATTGCTTCTTTTTGATGTTTTCGGCGATATTTTTGTTTTTAATAAACGTGTCTACCGTTTTTGTTAGCTCGCGCATGCGCGGCTAAAATTTTTTGAACACATGCGCATAATTGATCTTCAGTAGTATCTGCAGATTTAATAAATAACATAGAATTCGCCTGCTGATATAAGATCATGTTTTTATTTTTGACAAACTTCATTCTTTTTGCCCACCCTAAATATTAAAACCTCAGGAACGGACGAAGTTTGCGGAGATATTTCTTATGAAAAAAACTTGTAACTGATTGGGATAATAGGAAGGAATTGGTGGAAATAGAGCTGAATTATTTATTTATTATCGCTCTGTTGTTGTGGGCCCTCAACAGGCTTGCGCCCAATTACAGAATGACCAGCATAATGCTTTTTAGAGGTGCCTCTGCAGAAGGTCTTAAGTCTTAGTGGAACTAAAGCGGTTTCCCCCTCAAGTTTTATGCAGTGATGAGGTTTAACTTATGTTGATTGTTGATAATAGGTAAGCCATCTCTTGTCAGAGAAACGTCGCGGTTTTCATTTCTGGAAACACTGAAACATCCAATTAGTTCACTTAAAAAACTTCGTCAACAACCCGGTGATGCTCTCTCAGGCGTTGTACTAGCACCACAGCTTGAAGAACGACTTCGTGATGTAGCGATCGCCACCAAAAATACGAAACATAATAAGGGAATGTACCGTAATATACTAATGCACGGACCTCCTGGAACCGGAAAGACTATGTTCGCGAGGGTAATTAATTTGTTTGTTGCTGTAATTACTTTATGGCCATTTAGAAACTGGCCAAACACTCCGGTATGGATTACGCGATTTTGACTGGCGGCGACGTCGCACCAATGGGCAGGGATGGCGTGACGGCTATTCACAAAGTGTTCGATTGGGCAAACAGTTCTCGAAAAGGTAATCATCGCGCTTTTTGTATTTGTACTAATTATTATGTCGTAGGCCTCTTATTATTTGTGGACGAAGCAGACGCTTTCCTTAGGAAACGTTCATCCGAAACTATATCGGAAGACCTCAGAGCAACTCTCAACGCATTTTTATACCGCACCGGCGATCAAAGTGGTAAATTTATGTTAGTTCTAGCATCGAACACGCCCGAACAATTCGATTGGGCCGTTAATGACAGATTAGATGAAATGGTGGAATTTATACTGCCAGGTTTACAGGAACGGGAAAGATTGTTGAGATTGTATTTTGACAAATTTGTTCTTGAACCCGCGATTGAAGGAAAACGGTAAATTCAATTGTTTTGTTATTTTGGTTCAAAGTTGCACCCTCTTAAAATCCCAGAATGTTACTATGTATAAAAGCAATTCTTATCAAAGATAATGTGTAACTCTGCAAGGGTCTAACTTTGGGCTACACTGTATGTTTGGTTAAATAATCTCATTTCTAGCTGTTTATTTAAGAACACCCTGTATAACATAACTAATTTTGATGTTTTTTAGGCGATTAAAGGTAGATAAGTTTGACTATGGCGATTTATGTATAAAAATGGCAGGAATGACCGAGGGTATGTCCGGAAGAGAAATAGCCAAACTAGGTGTAGCATGGCAAGCTGCTGCATACGCATCAGAAGATGGCGTTCTAACCGAGAAAATGGTGCTTGATAGAGTTAATGACGCGATTACGCAGCATAAGCAGAAGGTATTCGGTGTTGGAGTGATTGTTTTCGCTTAAAATTTTCTTTTAAGGTCGAATGGCAGTCCGAGCAAGAAGAGGCGAAGAGTGGGTACCATTCAAAAAAAGACACTCCTATTTTACCATTGTCGAGTAAAACGGATAGTTGATTCAAAACCAGTTAGGCAATCATTCCATCTTGAAACGAATCATATCTTAACGGGAAGTTGTTATTGACATTTCCGTTAATTTATATATTTGTTCAAACTACATTTGGAGACTGACCAGTGAAAAATAATGGGATCTTGCTTTCAGTACAAAAATAGAGCACAGCAACACACTTAGTTTTTATTGATGCGTTATTAGTTGTTACTGTTATAATGAGCATCATGTAATATACTTATGTTTTACGTACTGTAAGACTACATGTGATAAAAAATGAAAATTATATGAAATTTTCTATATCATGTTCTTAAAATTTTCGTCTTAAGAACACCAGTCTCACATAGCTAGAATTTTTGGTAAGCTTTTGAAAAGGTCTAGGGAAGTCCAGAAAATATTTAAGAACGGTAAGTGGGGTATTTTCCAAAGCATAGAAAGGCTTTCCAGAGCAGGGTTTTACGGGGCTAGAATCAGCGACCATGGAATCCGAAAGGTCCCTCCCATGCAAAATTGTGTACAAATTAATGCAAATTAAGCAGTGGGTTTTTTAAGTGACCCTGAAACCTGTTTATTTAATCAATCAAATAATGTATCTTTGAAAGAAAAGTTGAAAAAAATTTAAAAAAGTGTTGGAGGATGGCTAGTTATATGCAACTGAGCAACTCAGAGATATCTGACTCGATTGACAAAACCATAGCCATAGATCATTAATATTTTATTTAAAGGTTATACACTGCCTTTTTTTGAGGCCCGGAAAAAAAATTGTCTCAGATCGACCCGGAGAAACAATTTTCTTATAGAATGTGGCCTGAAGAATCCATAATTTCAAACAGTTTCAAGTTTGGGCTACTAGTTCAAAAGTTACAGCCCTTTGAGTTTTCTTTCAAAATTGGTTTCTAGTCTATAACTTTTAATTGAGAAGTCTGATCGAAAAAGTACGAATTGTTTTGGAATCTACGCACCAAAATTAATAAGAAAAAGTGTTTTCCCGAGAAAATTTGCTGCAGTCGATTTTTGGTAAAAAAGGAAGGTTGTACACTGCCTTTTTTTTGGGGCCCGAAAAAAATGTCTCAAATCGACCCGGGAAAAAAATTTTCTTATAGAATGTGGCCTGAAGAATCCATAATTTCAAACAGTTTCAAGTTTGGGCTACTAGTTCAAAAGTTACAGCCCATTGAGTTTTCTTTCGAAATTTGTTTCTAGTCGATAACTTTTAATGGAGAAGTCTGATCGAAAAAGTACGAATTGTTTTGGATTCTACGCACCAAAATTAATAAGAAAAAGTGTTTTCCCGAGAAATTTTGGTGCAGTCGATTTTTGGTAAAAAAGGAAGGTTGTACACTGCCTTTTTTTTGAGGCCCGAAAACAAATTCTCAGATCGACCCGGAAAAAAAAATTCTAATAGAATGTGGCCTGTAGAATCCATAATTTCAAACAGTTCCAAGTTTGGGCTACTAGTTCAAAAGTTACAGCCCTTTGAGTTTTCTTTCGAAATTGGTTTCTAGTCTATAACTTTTAATTGAGGTCTGATCGAAAAAGTACGTATTGTTTTGGATTCTACGCACCAAAATTAATAAGAAAAAGTGTTTTCTTGACACTTTGGCAGGTAGATATGTCAGAGGAAATTTGCAGTATGAAAAAGACTTAACTTATCAATCTTACAGATTATACTGCATTTATCTCAAGCACACTTAAGCTGAATTGGCTCAACACAAGGAAAATTAAACCTCGGTTTAAACAAGTTCCGTTTTAAAAATCACAATCCATTAATTACATAATGTACACTATCATAACTTAGAATTGTTTAACTACTAATGTCAACGAACAAAATATCATTATAATTACGCAAAATTAAACCATTGGTTTCTAAAAATTAACCATCGCATATGTTGTAGTTATGAGCTTATACCCGTTACATTTATATGTTTTAAATAAGAGCAGCGCATCATTTCTCGGTAATTTCTGATGAACCGCAATCGTCATCCAAATCGTGGGTGGTTTTCAACCTCTTCTTCGCTCGTATATCTGCCATAGTTTGCTCAATAGAGCGTACATCTTTCTTATTTTCACTGGGCACTAATGAAAATAATTTTACGAAGTGTGGCTATAAATGGAGACCTACCGAATCCATAACTTTTGTTTGTTTCTGTTTTCCGTGCTGCTTTTAAGGCGGCATCATGGCCAATGAGATGGGCATATTTATCTTTATAATTAGAAGTGGGAGTAAATTTTTCTGGTTTGCGTTTTAACTCCTCTTGTTCTGACACTCTTTCACGTTCCCTCTATAAAGTAAAGCTAACTCAAACCGTGCCTGGTTAAAGTAGGACACAAACTTGTTTGATTAGATTCTGCTTGATAGCGTCGTTCCAAGGATCTCCCCTCCGTCGTGCAGCTAGTTCGTCTTCGCATGGGGCATTCTCTTTTCTATACACACGGATGTATCTATCAACACCATCTACACCGAAGGCGTACGTTAGGAAACCTGCCGCTTCGGCGACATCATGTCTGGAACATATTTGTAGTAACCCAAATAACTCACGGAATCTTACATAATGCTTCTGTATACATGGTCGAGAGGCGCAAATTTCAAACTCAAATTCTCTTTGTTTTTAAAATAACTCGTTAATTGCATTTCGACTTTATCTTTAAACTTTTTGAGATTCTCCTTTTCTGCAGCTTGTCGTCTTTCTATTTCTTCCTTTCGTTCTAAAAATTTTATGTATCTAGTTAGGAAATTATTATATTAGGCAATACTCTTGATCAGTAGTTTTTCTTTCTCTGTAAGTGAGGGTGGTTTCTCCATTGAACTCATTATAGAACCAAGCAAATCCATCGTTCTTTTCAATAAAAATTAAACGAAATTCAAAGAAATTCAATTTTTTTAATTTAACTGTCAAAAAAGCAATATTTTCACTACATGATTACCAATATTCATAAAACATCTACAAATTCAAAACACTTATTTTGGTCGCATTCAGAAATTTAAGTTAAGGGAGTGTTCAATAAATTTTTGAAAATTTTATTTAATTATACCGTTTCAGCTAAAATATTTGAAACTGTGTGCACCTTCCCTTTTGAAAGGAAGTTGACCCACACTCAATTGGGTAATTGTTTAGATAACGGGTCCACGCACGGAGAGCCATGAAATTTTTACACATGATAAAATGACCCTCGAGAATGACTTAAAAATAATGGGCGCAATGAACAACTTTTAAAAAAAAATAAAACAATGTGCTGGTTACATCCATTATTTCACCATAGGCGGATGCACAAACCGAATTTACATTCTCGCAATGAGCATGCTTTTTGGTATTAATTAAGAAAACCGGGTGGGGTCAACTTCACACTCAACTTTTACTTATTGAAATAATGAACACGGTGTTAGCGCTATGTTTGAGCTGTTAAATGCCAGTAGACATTAAAAAAACAATATCAAACTTTTTCGTCCTAAGTTAACTGTTAAATGTCATTTAAATCACACCCAACTAATTGAATTGAACTGAATTACAACAAAAATAAGTAATTAACATAAGATGAATGATGCAGTCAGTATTTGGTTATTTGGAGTAGGGGAGCAAATTGCTCCGGAAATAACTTGGGGATTTGGATGAAAAGTGTGAGGCTGCCTTGTAAATCAGAAACAGCTCTGGTGATTCACACTTCTTTTATTCTTAAACTTTAGCAAAATGTTCTCATTAGGAAACCAATCATAGTATTGCAGCCCAAAGCAAAGTGTAAATAACAGAATATGATTTTACACTACATCTTAAGTGTCCATGATGGGAAAACATGGTGGAACTTCCCTACCTTAAAAATAGAGGTATATGAAAAATACCTCCGACTTTAATATTATTATTTTTTAACATATAAATACAAAGAAAATACAACCCAACAAATGCTATAAAAGGACATAGACATTTATAAAAAATCGTTTCAAACTGCAATATATTACATGTAAGAATTGGAAAAGTAATTTTAAACAATTACACATTGACATTTATTTCTCTTTACGCTCACTAAGTAACGAATTATGTAATTTTCCAACTTCAGTTTCCACTATTTCTGGAACCACAGATCCATTGCTGTCCACAAAGTTCGCCACACTCTTCTTTAAATTGGCCTCTCTCTTTGCTCCAGTTTTGGCATCACGACAGGACAGCACTAATTTATACTTGTCATCATACCTGAAAGCGTTATATATTACAATTTTATTAGTTTGATATTGATATTATTATAATGGACGCTTATGTGTTCCCTCAAAAAAATGACAAATAACAATGGGTGCTTATTTCACACATATCCTGTACATTCACAAAGCAGCAACCAACATCACACTCCTGTATAATTGTTGGATAACACAGTGACGAGTAGCATAGCACAAAATGAAATTATCTGCTTGTCTCAAAATAGACTTAAAAATAATTTCTTACTTTTTCAAATATGAACTTGCTTCCCATACAGTTTCCTTTTTCGATCCATTTTTCTGCGCAGCTATAACAAATATTCCCTTTTCCTTATACGTCGTGTATAACGTTAGAATTCCCATCATAATAAAGTATGTTGCGACACAGAAGATAAGAATCGGCCTACAACAATCGATGAATATTAACAGAATTAAAGTGTCATTTACCTCGATTGTGGAAAAGGGTATAAGAAATCCCACAGCAAAGCAAACATAGCAACACCAACAGCTATTCCACATATCGTTAGCCTACCGTCCATGAGCGCAAAGTTCTCTACATAATTGTATTTCTTTGTAAGCACCTACAGTAAAAGGTGGGTAGTATTCAATACTCAACGGCGAAAAACTACGTACCTCTTTAACAGCATCATCGATTGCGTTTTTCACCGCCGAGCCATCCCATTTGTTAATTTTCACAGGCTGAATAAATGAATCAAGTTAGGTTATGTCATGAGTAAAACCACAAACCGTATTACCTTATTGTCGTCTTTACTATCTTTTGGTGCCATTTGAGTACTAATTTAAGGAAATTATTCTTAACTATTTAAAAGTAAAACTGATGGAAGTGTATTCAAAAGAGCCTGAGAGAGGTTATGCACCGACACGTCATTAGAACACAACCATACACGTACGTGGTAGAATTTAATTCGATTGGACCTAATTCTCAAAGGCGGCAATTTCAAACCAGGAATTAATTATTGGCCACAAATTTCAAGCAGAATGTCCCAAACGTCTTGTCGCTCAAGTTCGTCCCCCACTTGGTACCACAATTTACCATCCGAAATTTTGGTACGAATTTTTGAACATTTGGAAGAGAGCGAAATACGTAAATCGGTTATGCTGGTAAGAGATCAATGAATTATCCATGATTTCCTGTAAATTTGCATTAATTTTGTATTCCGATACCCGAAACAAAAAAAAACATATCGACATCCATTTTTTTGGGGAAATTAGGCCAAACTTTTTACCCCTAAAATTCTCTCATCGTGCTGATTATGTACCTACTATACCAGGCTACAGGCCCAAACTTATATAAAAAAGTGTTTCCCATCATGTTTGTATAGTAGACCAATCCTCAGAATTCAAAAAATGTTGAATTCAAAACTCCCAACATTTTGAAGATTGGGCTTTTAGATCAAACGTTACGACCCGGTGATGTTTTTTCGAAATTGTTTGTCCATAACTTTTGATGTGACAAAATACGAGACGTTTTGAATTCTACGACCCAAAAAATTGCACCTGTAATTCGCGTTTAAAGTTTTGACTCCACCATAGGTAAGATCATGTCGGGGGCAATCACATTCCCTTTCTCGGTACCCACTTTCAACGTCCTGTTCACCAGCAATTCGCGTTTAAAGTTAGACTCCACCATCATTAAGATCTTTTCGGGGACAATAATAATTCTTGTAGTCTTAGTAGTTTTCAGAGGGTCTACTTTGCCCCGTAAGTCGACAGAGCTCCACAGACGTCCCCTAAGGGGATGATCTCTTAGTTTTTGTCCAATGATACACATAAAAGGGAATATCCGTTACCTTCAAATGAAATTAATTTATGATCTGGCATAGTCGCTTGCCAGTTCGTTAGGGGAGTCAGAGATACCCATTGATGCCAGGCTGAGATCAATCACAGTCTGGTTTCGGGTAGTTACGAACGTGGGTTCCCTGCCCCGATCGAGTATCTCTAGATTAATACTTTCAGATATTTAAGTACGTAATGATGATTTAGGGTTGACGTTAGTGCTCTACCCATGTAGTATGGTGAGCGTTTAAGTCACATCCTATAATGAGGTGTTTGTTGTTTCTCTCTTCTCACAGTAGGTATTTGATCAGTTCCACCATCTCATAAAGAGTAGGTTGACAGAATCTCATTGTCCTGGGAGATACACCCAATATAGGTACTAATTCAGCTCTACACCGTATGTCACATCTTACCTGTATAGGCTGGTGATATCACGACCAAAAGGTGTTGCAACAGGAGCGTTTCAAAGTGGCTAGGAACATAAATGCAGTTCCTAGGTTTTTCCTACCGTGTGTCAAAGAAAACGGTTGCTTTTGGTATCCTCGCAGGACCAGAAACCTTTGGTTTGACAACCCAGGGTTCTTGAATGAGGGAAATAACAAATTTTGGTTCCCCATCATATGTAGTACCTACCTAAGTAGTTCAATCCTCATAATTCTAAAAATGTTGAATTCAAAATTCCCAACATTTTGAAGATGCCCGGGGCTACTAGATCAAATGCAAAACTGGAAACATTTTCAAAATTGGCCTACTAGATGACGATTTAAAAAAAGTTTTTTCCCGATCAATTTCGGAGTTGACTTTTTTCAGTGAAAATGTCTATAAATTCGGTCGATAAAACGACTTGCCTGAAATTGACCGAGAAAAAACTTATTCTTATAGATTTTGAACTTTACAATCGAAAACGCCCTGAATTTTCAAGATCGGACGACGATATCAAAAATTATGAGCAACAACCGATTTTCTAAGAAAATAGAAAAGGGGTACTGCTTTTGATGCAGTGGTCCAGTTTTGAAAATTCTGGCCATCGTACATTCCACATGGTCCAGTGCAGTGCAATTCGCTATACGGAAATCGTTTCCAATTACACGTTTCACTTTTATGATCCAGGTGTGTAGACAATGGAAATTTGCAGCCACCCGACCGGTCCTATGGAAAAAACTGCACATTTACGGCGAAAGAGTTCCCACGAATTTCATCTGTCAACGAATCCGATGTCTTCCCTACTTAACAACCATTCATTTGCGAGAAATTTCGGAACCTGCCTTCATTATCAGGCAAATAATGCGTTGGTTGCCCAAACTAAAACACTTCACACTGCGAAATTCCGGTACAGTTTCCGAAACTGTGCTTCGCAATCTGATTCAGCGATGCCGACAACTGGAAACTTTGGACATTTCCGGTACAACGTTTAGGGGTTGCAAGTTTTACGAGGAGATCGCCGGTTTAATGAATCTGAGGTAAAATTAGTTTTAGTAATAGACAGGTTCAATCGATGTAGTTTTTTAGGCACATCAATTTGAGCAAGAATTATTCCTTGAACATCAACAATTTCATGACTGCTTTGGTAAATTGCCACAAATTGGAGGAATTGAAAGTTACCACAGTTTTGAGTGATAAAGAAACGGGGCGGTTGAGTGACACACATGTATTGTTTATTATATCAAATTTTGCAAACAACCTTACAGGATTGGGTTTAGATGCAAGTAGTTTGACTGATTTTAGCTTTAAGGTAAAGTAAATTTTGGGCAACACTGTTGGTCGGTTTTCAGAAAAAGCTTACTAATTCTCTCCAAAGTAATCTTCCAATATTTAATTTTAAGGTTGTAACGCAATGTACAAAATTGAAAACCCTCAGTCTACATAACGCACGAAATCTGTCACCAGAAGTGCTTTTAAGAATATGGAAAAGCTTACAGAATCTAAATACTTTAAAAGTGCGAGAGGCGAATCAAATTGATGGGTCAACTATTGCGGAACTGTTCAACTCTAACAGAGAAAATTTACTGCGTGTCACGTCTATCGATCTTACTGGGTGTTGGAAGGTAAATATCATGTAAATAGTTACGCATAAGATTTTTAACTATGTCAAATGGAACTGGTTGATTGATAATGAGACGAGCAGTAACCATGTTATGTTTTGTAGATCAACGACGCTGGAATAGCTGCAATAGCAAATTGCCGTGAACTGGAACGGCTTAGACTGAAGGGCTGTAAGAGCATCCAAAGTCTTCGGCCCATACGAGACAGCTGCACCAAACTTAAAAAGCTCAACATTGCATTCTGTATCAATTTGGATCCGTGGACGATACTTCCTTTGCCCGAAAAACTCAACAAGTTAATACTAGATAAAAGTAGTAGATTTTCGCCAATTAGACATTCAATGTTTGCATATGATCATGTAATGGTCAAGGTGTGCTTATCGGAGTACAATAGAAGTATGGAAAATTACACTTGTCATTAAAAAGAAAATGTTGAGTTACAAAGTGTTTTATTTTCTCTGTGTATAACTCCATTATTAAAATGGTGTCTTTTAATGATTAGTTCTCTAAACCTTTCCCATGCATACAAAAACTATAAGTACCTAGTTCACAATGCTATGAGACTATAAATCCATATGTACACTCGGCAAATCAGACTAACCAAGATGATTGATGCCAAACTGCTACATACCTTCCCTCAAAATTCCACGCAATAAAACTGTAGAATTCTGCCGAGCAGTTTGCTAGTGGGTTAAATACATGACTTCGTCAAAATATTATTATGATGCTCCGATTTTGATTATTTTGGATACTTGCCATCCTTTACAGTCTTCAGGTACCTACTTCAAATTTTTTTGTTTCTTCGGAATATCGAATTCGTTTGAATTCTGCAATTATATTGCGGGTTCATTCTTTCCAGGATCCCTCTTTACTTCCTCAAGTGTAATTTTCTCATTTCCAAGTAGGCGGTCCCTTGCCTTTATGTATGCCCCACAATGGCAAATGACGTGGTGTGGTGTTTCTTCTTCATCACCACAACCTCTCAATAACGAGCTGTCGGTCAGTCCCATTTTGTGCAGGTATTGTTTAACCAACAGTGACATCTCTTTCGCAAGTTTGATCTTCATCCTACTTAGGTTGAAGATGGACGATTCTATAGTTCCTCGTTGGGGCTTATCAGAAAGATCTTAGGATGACTATGTCCTGAAATTTTCGACCGCAGTGTCTGCAGTACTTTTTCGTGAGTTTTGCTTGAATTTCCTTTTTACCAGTGTTATATGTAATCCCTCAGGCCGGTTCGAGTCCCATGAGTGGTTTCGCGCTTGACGCTCTCGCTTGTTTATCTGCAACCTGATCACCTCTGCGATTTGCTCATGCCCAAGTGCCCACACTAGTGTGACTGTGTTCAATCTGCCTAGTGCGCTTATTAGTACTTGTGCGCAAAGTTCTGAATGAAAATGCAATCGCTGCTTTGCTGTCTGTAACTATAAAGATTTGAGCGAGTGCCCAATCCTTCACGATCCCTACTCGCCATTGACTCTCAGCTGTTTAACAACACCACGTTCGATTCAATTAGTGAGGCTACTGAAAGCTTTATATTGATGGGTCAATCGTAAGATGGATCGGATCCATGCTCGGCTGCAGTTGTTATATCCTCAATTGGGATGACGGAGATGAGCTGATCGGTTACTAGAGGGTGTCCGCAAGATGGGGTGTTGTACCTGGTACTAGACGGGCTCCTTTGCACTATGAAAGAGGGGGGAGCGTATACACAGGGATACGCGGAACTGGAAAGTTTTCAAACTCCGTGAAAGAGCTCATGCAAGGGACTCTGGAACAGTTGGATAGGTGGTGCAGTACCCCTGGTCTTTCCGTTAACCGGGCAAAGACCGAGGTTGTTCAATTTACGAATAGAAGGAGGGCTGACCTTGATGGGTTCACCCTTCGAGGATGTTGAATGTGTCTGACCAGGTTAATGAAATATTTGGGAGTCATCATTGACTAGGCGCCTGACCTGGAAACGGTACATTGCGCGAATAAGCAAAAAGACCACTGCATGTCTATGGGTATGTAGAAGGGCTCTTGGTTGTATATTGGGCTTGTACCTTCGGCTGGTATATTGGTTTTACACTGTAGTGATAAGGCCAATAATACTGTATGGTGCACCTGTATGGTGGCCTGTTATGCGCAAGGTAGCCTACAGGAAGCAGTTAGGAAAGGTCTAGAGACCTGTCTGTCTGGGAGTCACTGTAAAGTAAATGTAAAAGTGGCTTTTTGGTGGTGGATAACTTCGCTTTATTGGGTACTTGGAAAAACTTTACAGCAAAGCATCACTTATGCGATTACATGCTCGATAGGCACAACTACTTCTCCGTATACGTGACACTGCTTGCGCTCGAATTGGATCATTCACTTTTATAACGACAAATTGAAATCTCTTAGAACACCACCTAATCTTTCTTCTACAAAAACTATACAACCACCAAGACTGACTGTTTTTCCCCTTTTAACAACTCTTCTCTTTCTTTACATCATTTTATCAACGTTCGCAAATAAAATTTACTTTAGGCACTAGAAAGACCATTCGCCGCGTCTTGGATAAACTGACATCTGTTTACCTTATGGACCGATAACACGAATGACACCAATACCAAGTCTGTAAGTGGTGTAATTTCGGCGCCTTTGTGACTCAGAAAGACAGAGATCAAGAGCGTAAGAGTGCACTTTTTATTTTTTGAAAGTGAAAGTGCACTAAAAAGTGAAAATCGCCATTTTTAAAAAGTTCATATATTTTAGTAACAAAGAGAGCTATCGAAAAAGGTTCAAATAAAAGTTGCAAGATTCGATGGGATAAATTCAATGGATGAAGAAAACAATTTTTCAAAATCGCGATTTTCCAGATGTTGACATCAATTTCCTTTTTTTTAAATAAATACATAGTTACAATGGTGAAAACGTTTATATTTTTTCTTTATCGCTATCGATTTCGGCTGGAATTGCCATCATCAGGCCTTGCCCTTCATTTTATATGTCTTATGACGGTAAGCACATTATTATTTATGTTAGTTCATTAGTAGTTTACACATTATATATATTTTACATAGCAAGGCTTGATGATGGCAATTCCAGCCGAAATCGATAGCCATAAAGAAAAATATAAACGTTATCACCATTATAACTATTTATTAAAACTACACCATAACTTTTACAAATGGATCATAAATATCAATTTCCTTATTTTAAATATGGACGCCATATTGGATTTTTACTCAGTTTGATACAGTTTTTTTTTCTTTCCAACCATGTATAACAAGCTTTCATTCAAATAATACCTAAATTTGGCTAAAATTACAATTTTCATTTTTTCTTCATAGTTGGCCATGGAAAAGCAAGCAATATGACATTTTGCAATGTTACAATTGTCTGACCGTGGCCGGCCAGTAGTTTTATTAAAGAATTAATTAAGAACACAAAAAAATATAATAAATGAATTTACAGCATTTACAGTAAATGTTCAAAATGCATTCCATCTAAGGACATTCAGCACCGCTTTAGCTACTGCAGCACTTAGGTACCTTGCGCAGTGTATTCCTGTTGAATTAATTTTACTTACATTGTAAAATGACAATTAAGCCTCTATGCTAGTTTTGTTTCCATGGTCAACTATGAAGAAAAAATGGAAATTGTAATTTTTTGTATTTTAACTGAGTAAAAATCCAATATGGCGTCCCTTCAAAATAAGGAAGTTGATGTCAATATCTCGAAAACCGCCATTTTGAAGATACCCTGTATAGAGATTACACACAAGAGTATGAGTTTATAATAATTGTTTACCAAGGTTATAAAATGGTGTTCATTTGGAAGGAAGAAGGATTATGATTGATATATACATACAAGAGCATTGAAAAATTAGATCGGTGCGTTGGAAATGGAGTGCCAAGCCTTCTTGACTCATTTTTTTAGAAATTATCACCTCGGCCTACTTGGTTTCTTTGATTCTGCTTCTGCATTTGTTTACGGATATGATAGGTCGTTCTTTTCAACTTGTTGCCAGTGGTATTGATTTAGAAGATTTTCAAAGCAAACTTTTCTCCAATTTGCGATAGATTCCTTGAAATGTCATTTTTGTTGGTAGAATTAGGTGGGGACACACAATATCCAGGAAACTAAGTACCTACTCATAATTAAAATTTAAGATAATTGAACCGGGCGTCGGCGCCGTAACAAAGTTGATAGAAAAAAGGTAAACTTGGTAGGTACTATGAAAACAATTGCAGCAACAATTGTATGCAGAAAAACAACCAATTATGCCTGTGCAATTATCGTAAAACACTAATATAAACGCCTTGAGAAAAATAATGTTTATATTGCGACTCTACCGCATACCTATACGTAGTCATTCCTGAGCACCTTCTAGTGGCGGTGTGGAACGTGGTAGCAATTAAGTTAATAATATATTATGCAAATGGAACGGTGTCTGTATAATCTGATTGTCATTATGCCATTAGGGAAAAATAAAAATTTTTCGTTCGTGAGTTATATAGGCGAAAAACAAAGGCAAGTGCAAAAATTAACGATTCCTGAAGGCGATCAAAGTTGAAACGATAAAATATATATAAGCGAAAACGTCCAGAAAACATTTTATAGAATTTTTGCTTAGAAACAACTGGATGTGCTTGAATCGTATGTGTTTTATTCATTTTCATGAAATTGAGGCCAGCAGATAATAGCTACCACAGTAAATCCTGAATTGTTCATTGGAAAAAGATACCACGAAAAAATAGTTAGCTCGGAGAAACGGAATTTAATATGCAGCAGCAACACAAACTTATACTTACCTCGCGCACTAATTGCTGCATCATAAATACTTCACTGTAGGGTGGTTCCTACTATTTTACGATAAGGTGTCAATGGAATCGTAAAAGCTCATATATTTATACAACCGTACTAAAAATTTAACAGTTTATGCAAAAATAATTTACATTTTTTGTAATAGTTGCGTGCACATGATACCATCTAAAGCCAAGGCATTGCTCCTCATGGACCACCAGAGCGTATCTCCCCTGACTACCTCATTACACAAGACAATTGCATAAAGTTCTTTAATTTTGCAAAGTTTACATGCACTTTATTTAAATTATTTTATAACACGATATTACCTACACACTTCAAATACTTATACGAGTACCCATCCAAAAATTATAAGATTAATTTCGCTCAAAAACCGTGTAAGTATTAACAACATAAAACCATTTCCCTTTGTGCAGATTAATTTGAAGTGTGCATCAACTTAGCGTGGACAGTAATATGTAACTGTGTAGTTTGGGAAGTTTAATGACCTTGTGAAAGTCATTGTTAAGTACTATTTTTGGGTAATAAACCAACGTTCACGTATCAAACCTGTAGTCGTATACAATAAAATTAAAAAACTAAGATTCAAATGAAAGTTCAATTTTTTGAATTTCAAAGATATTCAAATCTAATCTTCCGTTTTTGTTCTTCACTTACGATGGTAGATTTAGCAAATTTCCTGAAAGAAACTACTAAATAGAGAACGGGTAATTGTTGTGTAAGTTCATTCGCCTTTACGAGTTATTTTAATTTAATACTTCCAGGTTAGATAGGTACAATGAAAAAAAAAACTCATTCATGCTTTCTTGCTTTTTGTTACAACGCTAAATTTAGAACCTTAAATTTTGTGCTTGATTTGAGTGTAGGTATATCGGTGCGCCCGGTTTGAGGTATCTGACAAGTGAATGTCACAAGAATTGTGTAAAAGCTTGCACAGGAAGTCGTTTTTGTCAATCGAAATATTTTTGGTCAATTAAGCAAACCGAATGGATCATGTCTACTTATACAATCTAATGATGATGATTAGCCATTTTGGTATTGCGTCAGTTTAATTTAAAGCATGATGAAGTTCAACCACTAACCATCGATTAAAATACTTAGGAACTAGTGAAACTCCGTTACAATTTTTGTCTCCTGGTGTAGGCACAGGGCCTAGCTAGGGGCTCTAATGCTCATACTAATATATTTAAATAAGCTTTCGCTTTGTTTAGGGGAACGATAGTGCCTTAATTTCAAATACTTACGTGATTTGTGAAATACCGTTAAAAGTTTTCTATTCATGAAAATAAAAATCTTCTAATCTCTCTAACATTGACCTACCGCAATACTCTTGTTTTTGCATGTTTTTTAAATAAAAAATCTGTTAGACGAGATGAAATAAATTGAAGAAACAAAGAACCCAGAGAAATCCGTCAGTTTCTTCAGATTCCTTTTCCTTTATACCTACTCTTTGTGTTATTCCTTCAGATCCTCGCAGCGGCACCTACGCTAAAGCTCAACCATTGGGTGACTTTTGCAGCGAGTCCTTTCTGCAAATAGGGATTGGAAATTTCCTTTGGTTTTTATAAAAGTTGTGCGGCGGGGCACCGTTGTGTTGAAACCAGCGTAAATTACGTCGTGTTACCAAATCTAACCCATCCTACATATCTTGAAATTAATTTGGTAGAAAATGAAGATAACATTGGCCTCGTCGTAAATGAAAGGTACCTATCTCACTAGATATTGTTTTCCATGGCCAACACTGTTTACTTACCTCTCAATAATAGGAAAATTACTGCAGGGCGTTTATTTATTAAAGTACATTTAGCAAGCCTTATATCGTTATAAAGAGAAAAATTTGTCCTTTTTAAAAATGTCAAAGCTAACTATGACTACCATTAAAAAAAATTAAAGTTTGTATTATAACTCAAAAATTGTAAGATCTAAAAATAAATTAGTATGTTCATCATGTTAAGCATTAAAATGTCTAAAACTTTTATTCGTGTCATTTTGTTGTATTTCTAATAATAACGATTCTATAACAGTTAAATGAAAAATCACTAAATCTGTTTTTCGCTCATATCTAGTGAAGTAGTGAACTGTGGATTTTTTTCAAAAAACAAAAGCATATCTTAAATAAGCCCTTAAAACGACAACTCTTTCCTCATTTAACCGAATCTGTATGTCTTATGGTTTCCGAGATCCCAATGCTTAAAATGAAAAAAACTCACCCTGTATGTAATTGTGCGTGTACACAATTTACTCTCCTGACGACCCTATATTACTAATGTAATCTGAACGGGAAATAAATGAATATGAATATGAATTTCTTTTTTCTGCATTTTTACCGCAATAAAAGCAATTCGAAGTAAGATCGAATTCTTTTGCTTCCTGAATAATTTGTTTTTGTTCACTAACTCTTCTTCCTGATGCCTGTTTTACAGATGATGGGATTAAGCTGGGCCTGCTAATCGTTAATTTACAGGAATTATGAATAAAATCCTCATATCATCCTCAAATCATTTGCTTTAGCCGGTAAAACTAACGTTCTTATTGCAGATTTTGTAAGTTTATCAACAGGCCCAACGCAATAGCATCAGCATAAAACAGGCAGGAAGAAGAGTCAGTGAACAAAAAGAAATTGTTCAGAAATCAGGAAGCAAGATAATCCGATTTTATTTGGAATTGCTTTTATTGCGGTAAAAATGCAGAAAAAAGAAATAATCAAGATGTTTTAACTAAAACAGTTGAGCATAAGATAACAAAAGAGAATATTTAAGCAAACATTAAAGACAAGCAAGAAGACAGATTTCGAAAAAATCTTTATTAACATCCAACATGTTGATTTATCATGTCAAAAACCGTGTATATCTTAAAACTGTGTTTCCAGGTTTTGGCGATTTTCTCGAATTTTTGCTATAAGAACAATATTTTTTTATTTTTGTTTATTAAAATATACGATGAAAAAAAAATAGATTTTTCATCCCCTTGAAAAAGAGGTGGTTTTTTTTCAGAAATCGTGAGATCTTGGAAACGGTTCAACTTTATGGGCCCAAAAATTATCTTCCTTTTTATCATAAAACAAGCTATGTTTCCTCTAAATTTCAAACCCCTACGACATTTTTTCGCAAAAATAAGAATAAAAAACGAAAAAAACCGTTTTTCCAGTTTTACTAGGAAAATTGGAGGTTATGTGAAAATAGTGCAGATACAAAAGTTGCTCATTTTTTTAATCTTTATAACTTTTACATTTCACATTTTCGTCTAAAATTAATCCTTTTGCCACAATTTGCAAAACACCACTGTCCAGCCCTGTCAAGTGTCAACTCACGGGATGCGGAAAAATTCAGCTGTTTTAATTATTTTTTCCCAATTAATATTCATTTCACCTGCTTGAAAAACCCGGTTTCGCCCGGTAACTAATTTTTGTTTGTAAAAAAATATTATATAGCGTGGACCATAGAGGAAATTGTATTTACCCTATGCCTGGACTAAGAATGTTTGTTCTGGTTTTTACCAGGTCATTTCAGGTATAATTTGGTCACCACACCTAAAAAAATATGTAAAGGCAATAGAAATGGTTCAAAAAAAGTTCATAAAACGTATGCAATTTAGACTCAAATTATCCTATCTTTGGCCACTATGATGATCTCTTGAAAACGTACAATATGAGAAGTCTTAACAATCGTAGGCGAAATAATTCATTAATCTTTTTATACAAGATAATAAACAATCACCTACATTCATCGCATTTGCTGTCGTTACTGACTTTTAATATACCGGATAAAAGAACCAGGTTTAAAAAAATAGTATTCTGGATAGGCCATTCATACTCCATATCGTTTAGTAATACGGCACCTATAATTCGCATGATGACGATCTTTAACAATTTGAACACGCGAGACCATGACCTGGAACTGTTTGGTGTATCTTTATTAGGTTTTAAAAAGCAACTAATGTTAATTTAAGTCGTTTTGATACCTACCTATTTATAATTATTTTTAAATTTTTTTTGAAAATATGTGTTTATTTTGGTTAAGTAGGTACTCAAAACTGTAATTGGATACTTGTATCTGTTGTTTTGAGGTTTCAATAAATAAATACATAAATATTTTTTTAATTTTTTATATTTTTAGCGCATTTTTGGTAACAAAAAGGAGCTTATCATTTCACTTTGTCCGGCTGGCTGGCTGCCTGGCTGGCTGGGCGGATTGAAAAACTTTTGATCTAGACATCGTAGAGAGGTCCGGTTTTTTGCATGATCTCCGTCTTGTCGAGTTATTGGCGCAATGGACATTCATTAAGCCCGTAGTGGTTGCGTTTAATTAGAATTTGCGAAATAACTAACGCCGCTTGAAAACTTGTTTCCTATCTTCTACTACAGTTTTGGTCCGATTCTTTTCAAATTGGTGTCGGCGGAAAGATGTTGTAAACGCGCACAACTCCTGCGTGGCGGAATTTTGTTTTTTGTCCTAGGGGCGAAATTAACGACCTTTTGCGAGGCGCGCGCGCGCGTCTTCGAGAAGTAGTCAACTTCGGGCGCCTTTTACCTTCCGTGGCGAACTCACGCGGTTTAACGTTTCGTAAATCTCGAATCGCTGTCTCTCTTTCTCGTGTCGCCAATAGAAGTGAATAGCGGGTGAACGGGACGTCGGAAGTGGCTACCGTCAAAGGGAATGTGGTAGCCCCCGACCCGATTTTAACTTTAAAAGCGAATTGCGGGTGCACGCGGAAAGTGGGAAACGGTTAGTGAATGTAGTAGCCTTCGACAAGATCTGTTATTGATGGTTGAGTCGAAAGTGGCTAATAGAATACTGATCTGCCACACAAAAATGCGCTGAAGTCCCTTCGATCTCACACGAGGACTTTGATAATTTTTTTCTCTTTTAATTCGTTGAATGTATATCGTGTGTCCCAGGTTGAACGCACCATAAACGAACAGAATTAAATGTATTTTCTTTCCCGAAGAGCCCTCAAATAGTAGGAGTGGACATTTTTGGGTAAGTATTTGAGGCACGCTGAAAACTTGTCCACCACTTCTCCAATAATTCCCAAACACAGAAATGCAGACCTGGCTGAGGAGAAGCGGGGCTAACACCTTGCCAGGCGCCTTCAAAGTTTGAAAAAAGAATGTATGCCCAGTCGAGTATCTGAATGCGTAAGAAGTAGTGGATGATCTACACATTATTAGTGTCGTCTGAATTAGTTGTAATTGTATCATGTTGAAATTTTCATCGTTTCTTATGCCGAAATAAAGACAATTCTCCTGAAAGTTTCGTCAAAAGTGATCAAAGTACACTAGGTGTTCATGTATTTATTGCGGCCAGTATACACCTGCGTCATTGATTTGTCAATCTATTTCAAACAAGATTTTTGATCGATTTCGCATACTTGATAGTTGTTGCAGCGTTTTAGCGTATGTCTGAAATTGATTCACAAATCAATGACATTATTTTTTTCAAACTTTGAAGGCCCCTGACAAAGTGTTAGCCCAGCTAATCCTCAGCCAGGTCCGCATTTCTGTGTTTGGATATTATTGGAGAAGTGGTGGACAAGTTTTCAGCGTGCCTCAAAAACCTACCCAAAAATGTCTACCAGCTCTCGGACTAAAGCCTTTGATATGTATTTGAAGTTAGCGTTCAATGTACATTATTGCACTTCCCCGATGCTAGGAAGTGATTGGAGTAGTAAGTTGAATGCTAATTTCAAAGGTCTCGTGGATCATTCGCGAAAAAATACATTGCCGTTCCCCTATGGTGCGTTCTACCTGGGACATGCTGTACATTACTAACGGCCGGTTGCAGGAAAGCGAATTATAATCAAAATCCTACATTATTTGCCAAATCTGAGTTTAAACAAGAATTTTGGCATTTGATTGACTGCCTACTGCAATATAAAGCCAATCAAATGACTTAATACCGGATTAAATAATAATCCTGGATTATTTTTTCCTATTTAAAAGGTCCTTAGATTCAGAGTTTTTATTTTCATTTAACCACATTTTTCATGGTAATGTAGAAACTTAAGGATGTTTGAAGCGAAGCGATATTTACTTGTCAGTTTTGAGATGAGATTGGGGGAGTTTTTATTATCGACCAAATTGGGTAATGACTTCCTGTGACAAGAGAGATCGATCGGCACTCACAAAACTGTTGCATGGACCCTCAAGCCGGTAGTTGCTCCACCTCCGACTACAAGGGATGTCAAATCAAAGGTTAGTCAACAGTAAAAATATATGCGCGCTTGCTTTGCGAGGTGTGCTAAAAATCTCGAAACAAACGTTCCCTTTCCAATGTAGGATGGTCAGTTGTTTAAATTTTTGAACAATGTGAGGTGCTTTTAATTCTGCCCTTGTAATCCTTTTGCACGTTAAAACTGAAATAAAAAATACAAGATAAACGGCAACTGTAATGATCCTGGATTGAGTTACCAAAATACCTTTTGACCCACGGCTCCGACATTGCTCGCCATTCGAAACTATTCAGTATACAGATTTTGAACAGTTTCCAAACAGAAACGCAGCGAACTACAAAGCATTTATTTTTCCTTTAATGTTTGCTAGTCTTAAAATAAAAGTAACATTATATAGGCACCTTTACAACTTTCTGCTTACTTTACGCAGTAAAATAATATCACGTGGTGTAACTATTAAAGTATAATTATCTATAAATACCAAATTTACTTTGCATTAGCTTGCTAAGTAAACAATGCCTATACACACAGTAGTAAATTGTCTGAGAACAATATTTATGGTATTGTCTTGTCTCATACATTATTTAACACTGCGTCATAAAATAGACACTCAATAAATTTTCCTACCTCTACAGCGAATCTGTCACAAGTATTTATTTACTGCCTTTTACCTAACGACTGTTGAATTTCCTCCAGAGTTTTTCCTTTTGTTTCAGGAACACAGTAGTACGAAAATACCGCAGAAACGGAACACCAAAAAGTAAAAAATAGAAAAGTGACGTGTAACGAAAAATTTGAAAAGAGCAGCTGAAGTATCTTTGGCAGGGCAATTACTGTCAGCGCCAAACAGGCACTCGAAACGAACATTGCTTGATTTTTGATACCTACTGAAAACAGTTCGCCGGTCATCAGTGTGGGTAAAAGTGATAGTCCTGCGGTCAAAGAAGCAATGTAAGAAGTCATGCCGAATAATGGTACCCAACCGAGTTTCGATACATCAATCTCAGTTTCTTCCATGACATAGAAGTAAATTGCGTTCATTAATAAAGATAACGTACAACCTAAAGAAGAAATGGTTAACATGGTTTTTCTGCTGTATTTCGAGATAACAAACGATGAAATCGTAGACAAAAGAAATAGAGCGAAGTAAAATATTATCGATGACACTTGCGCTGAAACGAATTTCGCACCCGCCAATTGAAATATATACTGTGCATAAATAATAAATGCCGATATTCCGCTTAATTGCTGACAAGTGCGCAGTCCAACCAGCACCAAGAGTGCCCTCCGATTGGTGCCAATGCAGAATAAGTCTTTGAAGCTGCCAGATTCGGAAATTTGCCTTTCTACATCCGCAGTTAACGTCATAAACTCACGGTCTACATCAGTTTTCCACCTGAGCTGCCTCCAATGTACTTTTCGCATCATCGTGTTTTCCTTTCGCTAACAAGAAGTATGGCGATTCCGGTAGAAATATGACTAACAATATTTGTAAGAGTGGCGCAAATAGAAAAATGTATGCGGTTTTTGGAATGTCAACATAAGCACCTACGCTGCCAATGGAGAGCTGACCTAAATATATTGCGCACGTTAACATATTTCCCCATCGCCCCCTTACTGAGGGTGTCGCTATTTCGCCAATATAAACTGTTACGGTGCAATAGGTTATGGCCTCCGGAATTCCGCTAAGGGCGCGCGCGACGTAAATTCCGGCGATATTATTAGCCTTGGAGATTAGTATCCAGCTTACTATATGTGGAATTGCCATGAATCCAATTATGTATTTCCTTCCTATGTACTTCATCGCATTCCCAACCAGAAAGGAAGCTGCCAGCATCGTAGAAGGGGATATTAAGGAGATGTAAGACGCCTCTTCAATAGTTACACGGCCGATGTACGAGGAGTTGAGGATCAGTTGGGGAATTGAGGGAGACGCCCAAGCAAAGTGGGCCCCTACCGAAAATCCTCCAAGAGACACTAAATTGAGTGTTATAACTTAAACAAGTTTATTGTCGTTATACTCGCCTATGAATATCGACCAGATCTGCAAGAAGTCGTTACCTTTACTTGTTTTAGGCACGAGTCTAGCAAACACTCTGGTCACCTTTTCTTCCAAATCTGAAATAGGAAACTTCGAATACGCATCAATTAAAATACAGCTTACCTTCGATTACCATTTTGCACCTACACTTCAACTTTGCTACTGTAAATTTCAAAAACTATAAACAAACGCGATATTCATTCTCAATTGGACAATTTAGAAATACCTATGATTGCACAAAACTAATAAACGTTATTTGCAACTTGCAGCCCCGGTTATATATGTTCCGTGACACTGATAACGTTATCTAAACACAGGTACTCTAAGTATACTTATGGTACTATGAATATGAAACAAATAATACTATCGAAACCCAAACGACAAATTATGCTGTTTTGTTAATACCAAAATGTGTAATTAACCATCAACATAAAATAAAGCACGTTCTGGTGAACTTATATTGGAGTGTTCACTTTAGTTAGAAGAAAGGCTCCTAAATTACACAGTTCTAACAAATAAGCATACAAGTTACCATATCAGTTGCCAATAGTGCCGTGTTTCTCATTAAGCTCGTAAGGTTTTTAGCCTAGACCTAGGTAAGGGTCCATAATTGTTAAGGGGTCAGTCATTAAACGCAAGGGGCTATTTTTCAGGCCCGTGGATCTTGCACTGGCATAATTGCACCAATCACTTAAATGCGTTGCTATGGCAATGGCAAACGGCCACTAAACCACCCAGAGGCACCTTGTCCAGCTAGCTCAATTAAACACATCCACTAACATAATCTTTTATACGAAATGATTATAATTTGTCCAGGATCCGTCACTACGAACAATCTCAATAAGATTTTAAATTTTATTAAATTTGGGAACACTCGGCAGCCTTCATCCATTCTACAATTTCACAAAATTATACTACAAATTTCTATTTAAAAACCTGGCATAGCCTTGGGCACCAAAAGAAAAATTTAGCATGATAACTCTAATCTAGGGGGTAATTTCGGCTCGATTAAACACAACATGGAACATTTACAGATGAAATAAATTTAATGGACAAAATCAATCAACAAGCTGGACGAAAGGGCTTATAAACGCACAAGCGATTGATTGCAAATCTCAATTACCTTAGCGTGACAATAATCCAAAATATCTCACCGTAGCTGCGATTTTCAACAAACAAACACAAAAATAAATTAATGTGGCGTCTGGAACTTCAAGTTTTTAATTTAATTGTACTTGAATCTCGATTTAGACGACACTGGGGTCATTGTAATTACTAATGTAAAATTGGCTCTTTGATGGAAAAAAACTTCCTTTAACAAGTAACTGAGACAACCTTCACTTCTTTAATTCAACTTAACATTCACTTTTATCATTACGATGTAAATCTCTTTAAACACTTTCTAATTCGACAAAACTTTCTTTAGAATTAAACAAAACTGTCTTTTCAAAAAGCTTTGATAACTGCAACACAGCGAAACACACGCAAAATAATAAGCGGTTACGTTTCAAGTTACATAAAAAAATAATGATTAATGTCTACCACCAAAAAAGCAACTATTCACGTCTTCCTCTATCCTAACCATCTTCTTTTTCTTAACAAATTATTGCGTCGTCGAAAAAGCTCACACCTGTCTACTTCGGTGATAACAAGTGCTTATCTTCAAATTAATTAGCTTAAGCAGCGATAACGAAACCTTATCGCCTTGGCCGGAGATAACACTTTCACAAATAGAATAAATTGAATATCTGATAACATGTACCTGTCTATTGAGGTAGTGCTTTTTTGCTGCGTTCGCATTGAAATTGCCCAAAAAATGACCAAGACGGAAAGAGTACATCATGCCTCAAAGACAATGCATTTTACACTTTCTGCAACAAAATTATTGAATAATTTGGCTTTACCAACTGAACCAAAATGAGAATATGACAAAGAGTAACACAAAATTTAACTCCTGTGCATCAAAGTTTAACCAAGCAATTGAGCAGCTGAATATTTGAGAAAACATTCCACATTCCACCAATCAGGAAAAATCGATTTGGTATTTCGTATTTTGGAAGCTCTTGAAGGACGGCACTGTAGATTTGGAATTCGGTTCATAAATGATCGAGATGCGAAAAGGGCACTGCTAATGTTGAATCGATTAAACTCAATTTTTGGAATTTCGTATTACATGGTTAGAGCTATGCCCATATTAAATTTCATGCAATTCGGTGCATAGATAACAGAGACGTCAAAAGGGTCTTCCTTACTTTTTGACCTAAATTGCAAGCTCGCTAATAATGGTCGTGACCATATGTCTAACAAATGCAAGAAGCAAAAGAAAACGAAAGCGATACAGCTTCTTCATCTCGAATATCCTTGGTTCTTCTTGACGTGTCTCTTCTTTTGGAAATCCTCTTTGTGGTGCTTGTTTGAACATAGCATACGTGCAGTCTGTCCCATGCTGAGGACAATTCGATCCTTAAAGATCTGTGAGTGCTACCGAAACACAGTGTAATGTTGACAAATCATGTACCTATACGATTTAAGATTAATGGAAAATATCCCATGGTAGAAACATCAGGATCAGAGATCACCTCTTTCCTGTTAAATTTAGTCCAGTCGGTTTTTGTTTTACTTTCTACTCTAGAAATGACAAATGCCAGGTAGTGCGGGAGCTGCATCATGTCATGATGTGCAGTAGGTAGTATCTCCCCTAAGTTTTTGAGTGGATCCTTATTAAACACCTATAGGAGCTTAAAAAACATTGGCCACGTGGGACAGATCATGGTCGTTTGGCGGCTACATTTAAAAATGGCCGCGAATTGCTAAATTTTTTGTTTAAGATTCCCACACAATGGCTCGATTTAAATTTTTTAAAGAAAGTTACTGATTTTTTGAAGGAAAATAAGATGAAAATATTTAAACGAAACACCTCATATCATTACTGATTTGGAACGTACTTGTAAAATACTTATTTTTTTATGTAACATGTTATACCACTAACTGTAACGATTTCGCTGTTACTACTTATAACCTTTATTCGTCAAAATTTAACAGATTTTTGAAATTTTTTTGTGAGAAACAAAATCGCGCAGGCGGCTAAGTTTTGAACTGAGGCACAGGTCAAGACCTCTTCCACAGTCACATAATTTTTTTAGGTACTTTAAAAAGAATTAAATTTTTGATTGACCTTAAAATGGCACCCCCTACAAAATTATACCTCTGGGTAGCCAAAAGGACACATTTTTTTCTGATACAAAGAAAACCACATATTCCATGAGAAAATCTAATGGAAAAACCAAGTCGAAATGCCAATTTGTAAAAAAAACTTATTTTCCGAATCCAAGTGCGCCATAACGAAACAAAAGAGGTTGAATTCTCACAATTAACAGTAAAGTGTCGGCAGTGTATGATTGTTTTTTAATCAAAGTTGCAAAAATGGTTCAAACTCAAGCAGAAGGGTTAATATGCAGAAAAAATGTTTATTAGTTTTTTTTCTTTATAGTAGATAGTGGTTGCGGGGCCGGCTCAAGGCAAAGGTTACGTGGGGAACCTTTGGCATGCAGGTTTTTAAAAATACAGAGGTTCATATTATTTAAAACATATTTATTGCTAGCAGACCCGGCAAACTTCGTATTGCCCATCAGACAATGTATTGAATAGATTTTGTTTTGTTTTTTTTAATTCATCACAAACTACTTGATTAAAATATAAAAATCGTTGATATAACTGGTATCTTATTTTCAATCTTATGCTATGATAGCTCGTTGAAAAGAGAATTAAAAATTCTATCAAATAATCTAAAAATCCAATATGGCGCCTATTTAACTTGAGAAAGTTGGTAAATGTTCCTCAAAAGTAGCCATCTTGAATTTTTTTAACATCAATTCTAAATGAATCGTATCAAAGACAGTAACTTTAATATAAAGCTTTTTTTTATATCTCTTATACTTCCAATGATATAAGGCATTAAAGGAAATTGCCAATTTTAGTTTTTTTGAATTTATGTCGAACTTATTCGACATTTTGAATTTCCACAAGGAAATTTTAAATAAGCATCTAAAACTGCAAAAAATTGTCCATTTAACCAATTCTCTATCTTTAATAATAAGAAAGTTACCCATGAAATCCCACTCGATCTGGGACACCCTGTATATTGCTATAATTCCCTATGTGTAGTTGCTTTGGTATGGCGTTGCCATTGTCGTGTAGAGAAAGTATAAATAATTGTTTGGATCAGTGGCACACTTACTTAATTCAATTACATCACTTTTTGTTCAGAAGGTCTCCTCACAGTTACTTAGGCTAGCTTATGCGAGTTTTTCGAAATATTATTTTATCTCTAATCCTCTAAGTCCAATGGAGTAGTAAAACATAATATTTTCACATCACGATTAGAAATAAATTAAACAAAAATAGCAAACGAGTTCCTGGATGTGGCTTGGCTTGGAATTACGTGTTATATGGCTAAAGCTATGCTCATTTTGAATTTCATGCAATTCGGTTCATAATAAGTAACGGAGATGTCAAAGGGCTTTCCTTATTTTTGGCCCACATTGCCTATTCACGAACTTCGATCTACAAATTTGATAAAGAATCCACCTGCAAAATTTCATCGTAATCGGTCCATTCGTTTTTGACATATCGTGCTAACGGACGCATGGACAAACGGACAGACACCGCAAAATTATAAACTCGCTAGGAGCTCGAGGATAAAATGGAAGACTGTTCGATTAAGTACGCTTTTTATTTCAAATAAAGCAAAAGCAATTTTATATGAACACTTATCCCACATATCAAGGTTAATGATTACCTACTCAAATGGTTTGGCACAGGAACTATAACCATTTTCGGGACATTCAGCACCTTGCCGTATCTTCAAAAGGCATGTGAAGAACGACTCCAGGAATTTGTCATTTTCACATTTAAAATCGAATTCTTGCACGGCCATAACTGTTACTTTATTCATCATGTCCGGACAATCACTTCTGCAAACAACCCCACTGGAGGAGTAGGATTGAATAGCGCACTTATTTAGATGTTCTCCAAAACTAGTATTGCGCGGTCCATCGTAACATGTCAATATTTCTAAGAAAAATTGCGGATCAAAGCATTCGTAAGGGTAGGACAACATTATGTTCATCCATTCAGCTGTCTGTTGATTACTGCATTCAACTTTGGAGACGATTTCTGAAATATACAGTGTTGTGAGAGTTGCAGATGATAACAACACCTACCTTCTTCCATACGAACGAACTTTACTATGGCAAACAAAATTAGAACACAAGAAAGTGCCTTCATGTTCATGACTTTTTGAGACCGGTCGCATAAATTGAGCTAACATTGACATTTATATAATCGTAATTAGCCTATCACATATTATGTAGGTGTGAATTAATAGGTATGTCAGAAAACATAGTGATAAAGATTTGTTTGAGGTTTTACCCAATAATTATAGCAATATGTGGTTTCCTGTACATAATTACAATGTGTAGGATAGTAGGTAATCCACATTGAATTATGCAATTGTGTTATAATCGATTTATCTACACAGATGTACCATAGTTTTGGCCACTATCTCGGTTGAATCATGCCAAAGAAGACAATGATACAAAGAATGAAATCGTCATGCTGTTTACTAGATCAGTCTGTTTGACCACCAAAAACTACTAGTCAAATTATTCAATTCAACTATTGCTTATTATTACGCTTTTACAATAGCTAATACCCTGTAGAGGTAGAAAAGAACCTAAGGCAATACATTAGGTAATCAAATTTCCAGTTGAGGAGCACCTGTATGACAGATGTAGTAGATCAAAGTAATTCCATTTATCGCGCAGTTGTTAGTGGCCTACAATCGGAGTTATTCTCGAGCCTCCCAAGAATCGTTCAATATTCAAGTTTTGAATTATTGAAACTAATCTTTAGTTCAGTATTTAGAAGTCGTTTTAATATTGAAATTACTAAAAAAAACTTTTTTATTATACCTCATAATCATCTCTGTTTTAAACACTCAAATGTGCGCGAAATCGGACCTTTAAAACACGAGTACCTACTTTAAAGGTTGCTAAGTAATGTTACTTCAAATATGACTTACGAAGCTGTCATCTGGGTCTGAAATAAAAATTTCTTAGGTCCCTTCTTGTACATGCAAACGATTTCTTTGGCTTGTACCTATCCGTTGTTTGATGCTTTCACAAACGCGTGTAATTTAGAATATGCTGGCAAATCTGTTCCATTTTTCATCGTAGCATTTGAAGTTTTGAATGAATGCACCAAACGATAGAAGATTTAAATACCTTTGACATTTCCTTCGTATATGTCAGCATTACCGATGCATTTAAAAATGACTTTGTTCGTAAGATGCTTCCAGTTCAGTCCCGAAAACAACTTTTCATATTTTTTATTTATAATATAGGCTTTACTGGATTTGGATTTTGCACCTATCGACTTTTCTTCTGCTTTTGCAACAAGCCATTGCATGGAGTTTTTATACGCAGACGTTAAGTTTCCATGGCAATCGTGGAATTAAGAATAAACAGCCAGCTTAGTTAGATATGTATTCGAGTATAACGTCAACATGATTTTATTTTATTTCCCTTGTTTTTAAATATATTGCAGGTGAAATAAAAAATACTATAAGTTGATAGTCATTTAAAAATAAATTATAGGTCCGTTGTTTTCTGCGGAAGCCTGTTTTGATAATGACCCTGACTACGAGTTGTTCCCCTTTTTGCTAAAAATGGAGTTAGCTTTGACATTTTAGATCTGGATGTTACAGTGACCTATTTGTAATATTTTGAGATCATTTATCCTCGATTGTAACAACAATTTTATGTTCTACTCTGTGAATTATTAACGAGCTCTTAGCGAGTTTATAATTTTGCGGTGTCTGTCCGTCTGTCCGTCCGTCCGTTAGCACGATAACTCATAAACGACTGGACCGAATACGATGAAATTTTGCAGGTGGATTCTTTATCAAATTTGTTGATCGCAGTTCGTGAATTGGCAATGTAGCCCAAAAAATAAGGAAGGCCCCTTTGATATCTCCGTGAGTTATGATCCGAATTGCATCAGATTCAATATGCGTATAGCTTTAGCCATATAAAATGCAATTCCAAAAATTGGGCCCAATCGATCACCATTCACAGTGCCCTTTTCGCATCACGACCATTTACAAACCGAATTGCAAACTTTCTTATTTATGAAGGTATATAAATGAAATTTGATACATATGCACTTTGAACAAAAGCAAATTTAACGCCAGTTTCAAAATTTGGTTTTGCTCATGCGCAGTGCCAACTTTCTTATTTATAGAGGGATTTAAATGAATAATTTGATACATAACCACTTGGAATAAAAGCAAATTTAACACCAGTTTCAAAATTTGGTTTTACGCATGCGCAGTGCCAACTTTCTTATTTATGGAGGCATTCAAATGGAATTTGATACATAGCCACTTGGAATAAAAGCAAATGTAGTGCCATTTTCCAAATTTGGTTTTGTGTAGGATGTGCAGTCCCAACTTTCTTATTTTGTTTTTAGAAGAAGGATATCTTAGTCTGCTTTGTTTCCCTTTTCGGTCACTTTTTTTTGACTAAGGATTAAGTGGCGCCTATCCGGTTTACCTATAGGTACTTCCTTTTTGCTTCGTTTTGACTGTGTACACGAACCCAATTATTCATCCCGACCCACCTCTATTTAGCATAAGTTTGAGCTTACCGAGTGCTTATCTAAATG
The DNA here is from genome assembly GCF_008802855.1 of Photinus pyralis. Lineage (NCBI taxonomy): Eukaryota > Metazoa > Arthropoda > Insecta > Coleoptera > Lampyridae > Photinus > Photinus pyralis. The sequence goes on along the minus strand of NW_022170596.1, from coordinate 42,544,736 downwards.
TAAATTTTGTTACGTTTGCTCAAAGTGAACACTTTTCTCATAACAGATTTTGCAGAAGACGTTCGGAGAGTGGTTGGGGTATAGAATACCGCCCAATTGCCATTCCCAGAAAGCCACGATGAAAATACCGGGGGAGATCTTTTCTTGGGCGGTTTTAAACTCTCGCCGCTTTTAACAGAACAGCATTTTTGGTTTCGTTGGATTCTTGTCTTCTTCGTATGCTTCGGTTTCGTTTAATCATAGAATTCTTCGGACTGTTCGTTTCTTTAGCTTTTGCGGATTCTGCCTTTGTGAAACACAATACACTGCGGGCATTAAAAGGCTTCTCCAATCCACCGAACACCAAAATTTCTTGAGTAAACTTCATTTTTTCATTAATATTTTGACATCCCTCTAAATCTACACCATCTTCAGCTTATTCGCCTTCACTTCTCAAAGTTGTAGGTTTCCTGGGGATCCTCAGTTGCCTTATCTTCGGCTTCTTCGACTGCATTCGTTTTTTGCCTTTTTCAGCCTTTTTTTTGTTCTTCTTCGGATTCCTCGGGCAAAAACCAAAAACTTATTTCAACATGTGTATATATTTCACCTACATTGCTTCCTTTTGTAATGTGTAAATTTTTTGCCTCGAAAATATATCCACTTAATTAATAAAGGGTCTCTGTTTTGTCTTCGTAAAACACGTGTTTCGTTTCTCATAGGCAATTCACCTAAAACCCCAGTAAAACTGTCAAAAGTAAAGCGAACTTAGAGGGTAAGTTAATCATCCGTGTCGATCATGATGACCAAGGGCGCTGATATTATTAGTATTTCGACTACGAATCTACTAAAAATTCTAATATGTACCTATGACCATTGTTTAATAAAAGTATTTGAACAATGGTATGATACTTGTGGAGCGACATATAACGACTGAGCGAGGACGGAGTCAGCGTAAGGGTATCGATTATAAAAAAGTAAGTTTTGACAATACATTAGTGATTAGAGAAACCTGAACCATTTCTGTATCGTTACAAAAGAGTAGGTATATCCATATACCGTTGGTAAAATATAATTTTACACGTATCGTTACCTCCTGGCGTGAAAATTTTAATACATTCATTGCCTCTAGAAAAGCCAAAATAATGCTTGTATCATTACTTCAATGAGCGGTAATTAACAAAACAATAGAATTCGAATACGAATTTTTAACAATTTTTCGTAGAAACAATGGTTTTATTTTTATATCAAGAACGAGTTGGTTTGCGTGTTCATGTTCATATAGTTGTCACTATGGGACTTGACCATGAAGCACGAATTTAAATTGTTTAATTAGGTCCTGTTTCGTGTCCACCGTGCTTTAATAAAAATGTTATGCAAGACGATGTAAAAATGTAGGCATCTACCCGTGATGAATGGACGTGTGCATATTTTTTTTATTATTAAAAAGCAACAGAGATGGTAAATTTCAACTTCCTGCCTGGTTCTTGCAACTAACTATCCATATAATATAGGTACCTTTCTCATGACTTTAAATAATTAGGTGGGCATTGTTTGCAGTAGTCTAACACGACTGAACTCGTTTAGATCATGTTTTAGTTAATTGAAATAGGAAAAAAATCGCACTCACCTGTCGTCGTTCAATCGCTATTTTTCTTTTTCTTGTGTTGCAAGGAGAATATGGCGAGGTAAAGGAAAAGATCAGGATGGCTAATATTTAATTGATTGACAGATAGTTGAACGATTAATTAATGACGACGCTGTAGATAGATACACCTCACACGCAACAGAACTTTACCACAACAAAACTATTGAATCGTATTGAATTGAAAATCTTATCACCCAAAATTTCCCAAACTAAAATTAAAATCAATGTATGCATACTCCATCTATACAAAAATGAAATAAAACTATTTTAACTGAAATTTATACAACGGCTTCAATAGATCATTTGAAACGATTTTGATTCAGCTTTTTTGCTGACCCCCTTAACTTTACCGTTTAAAAGTGTGTACTTAAATACAATCCACGAACATCAATTAACCTACGTCTAGTAGCTATAGCCAAATACAATATGTAATGTACGCACATAGAAAGACCGAGAAATAAAATAATTCACACACACACAACGCTATACAGGGTGTTTTTTTGGGAGCTTTAGTTAAACGTTTCTGGGAAAGTAAAATAGGTAGGTTTTTGAAAATTTATACTTAGGAGTTACTCTGAAGACCGAATCGATGTAAAATATTTTCAAAATGGCCACCCTTCCGGAAACACCGGAAGTAGATAGTAACTTCGTTATATTAAATGGCAACCCCTATTTTTTTATTGCATTTTTGGATTCTACGTAAAATTTTGACTTTATGAAAAAAAATGGCGGATGCAGATGGTACCTTGATAATTGATTACTTGAAAATGGTTATAGTCATGGCAATCCATTTTTATCATTGCATAGAGAATGAATGGGGCTTTCTTTTAGTGTACTTAAAAAAAATTAAGTTGCGTATAATCGCACCTATGGAGATCCAAATTTAAGAAACTTCAAAGTCCAAAAACTCAGTTTTTTTAAATGGAATGACCATGTTCTTCCTATTGCATGAGATAGAGAATCGAAATTGGAATATTTTGATATTACATGTTCCTATAGCTATCTTTAACATTTTCTGATTTATTCCCATTTCATTGAATTGATGCCATTTTTTTTGCATTTTCATTTTAGTAGTTGGCCATGATTTTATAACAATCGAATTTTAAACAAATCAAGAAAAGGATTTTTAATATCATTGATTCTAGTCTAAATAATTCATTAATAAATAAGTCATTTATTAAGGATATAGGACGGAATTTTTGAGAAATCTAGACAGAGTCGTTCAACTGAATTTGTTAAACAACGTATAAGTCTAAAAATTCAGAGAGGTAATGCGATATCTGTTCTAGCAACAATTCCATACAAAAAATGTTTCAACGAAGTTTTTTATATTTTACATTGAATTTATTTTGTTAATCTTGCATTTGCAATTCAATTCATTTTCTTAAATATTCTCTTGTAGAGCTTTGTATCACTTGTGCTTCAACGGTTTGTAGTGCATTTGGGGGTACCAAATTTCCAAAATTCATACAATTTCGTTCCAGTGTTCGAATGAATGTACGGCAAGCACGTGCCGCGATTCTGTCCATTTCACCATAAATAACAATTAAATTCCAAAATAGGTGAAACCACTGCGAGTCATTTTTCGATTTTTGAAAAACTTATGTTAACCTATAACAGTAGGTGACGGATTAGTGTCACTAGAATTGTTTAAAATTCAATTGTTATAAAATCATGGCCGACTACTAAAAAGAAAATTCGAAAAAAATAGTGTCAATTCAATAAAATGGGAATAAGTCAGAAACTGTTAAAGATAGCTATAGGAACATGTATTGTCAAAATATACCCATTTCGATTCTTTATCTCATGCAATATTAAGAAAATGGTGATTCCATTTAAAAAACTGAGTTTTTAATCTTTGAAGTTTCATAAATTTGGATCTCCATAGGAGCGGTCTTACGCAGCTTAACTTTTTTTAAGTACACTAAAAGAAAGCTGTATTAATTCTAAATGCACTGATAAAAATAGGTTGTCATGACTACAACCGTTTTCAAGTAATCAATTATCAAAGTACCATCTGCATCCGCCATTTTTTTTTCTTAAAGTCAAAATAACTTAAAAACCATAAATGACAGATATCGACATATGGGTATCCAAAGAACTGAAATTTCACGTAGAATCCAAAAACCCAATAAAAAATTGGGGATGCTATTTAAAATAACGAAGTTACTATCTACTTCCGGTGTTTCCGGAAGTGCGGCCATTTTGAAAATATTTTACATCGATTCGGCCTTCAGCGTAACTTCTAAGTACAAATTTTCAAAAACCTACCTATTTTACTTTCCCAGAAACGTTTAACTAAAGCTCCCAAAAAAACACCCTGTATACGACAAAAGCTCTACTAGCTAAAGTTTAAAACAAATGTATTAAAGGCTGATTCATTTAGGAACAGCTCGAATTCGTTTCTCCAAAACACCTTTACAACTCCCATTTCGACCAGATTTTCAAGAAAACCGTAGACTATCACCTCCAAATCATTCAAAAAGCGCCATTCTTCTGGGCCCCTCTCCCTAACGACAACCCCCTACTATCCCCTATACCACCCACCCTCATACAGATTACCTTTAAAAAAGGCGAGAACAGTGCCCCTGGTCCTGATGGACTTAACAGGTTGATTCTTCACCACCTACCTCCTGACGCTTAACCCTCATATCCCAAATATTGTAATAAATGCCTTCAAACACCCACACCACTTTCCTAAGGCCTGGAAAACTTCTATCACCGTCATGATCCCAAAACCCAACGCCAACCCTACTAATCCATCTTCTTATCGCCCCATTTCACTGTTTTAAAAAAATCATTGCTACTCGCCTCAGAGGACACCTTGAATACCAAAACCTTCTCCCATCCAATCAATACGGATTCCGCGCAGGCCGCGCCACACTCCAGATCGACGTCACCAAATCCTTTAACCTAGGAAAATGCACCCTTGTATCGTTCCTGGACATAAAACTGGCACGCCGGACTTATATACAAAATTCGCTACCTAGGAGGTTCCGATTCACTTACACGGTTGATCCTTTCTTTCCTCTACGAGAGATCGGTGAGCGTCAAGATCGGTAAAAGCCCCCCCCCCCCCAATTTTTACACTGGGCCGATATACCCCAGGGGTCAAAACTTGGCCCAATCCTTTGCCTAATATGTGCTCGAGATACTCCTACACCATGTTCCGGCAACGTGGCCGTCAACCTGGACGCTGACGACACGCAAGGTTGGTAATATACTAACCTTGGACGACACGGCCCGCTGGGCCACGAGTCGCTGCAGTAGGGAGGCGACTACGTTGATGTCCCGTCAACTTTCCCTGTGGGCTAACCGCTGGAGAATCTGCTCACATTACTTTCTGCATATTTCACGAATCTCCAATGACGTCTGGGATATCTCTTTTTCCTACTCCTACATCCAGAAAAGTTTTTCTTTTAAAAGTTCCGCAAGAAGTTATAAGATTTCGTCAATGATGGTCTGTACTTTTTTATTACTAAATTAAGTTTCCTACACTACCAATACAGTACCATGTTAAAAAGCTCATTTTATTCCAGAAAAATTTTTGGCCTCTATACGATCGCATGTTTGGCCCAATAGTCAAAGTTCGGTTTATTTTTAAGCGCATTTTTTAAGAATTACAAAAAATGTGCTATTGTTTCCGTTTTGTCCGTCCGTCCGTCCGGACCCACATCTGCCGTTTCGAACTACTTCTAGAGGAATGGTCCTAGAGTCCTGGAATTTTTTGCAGTAGGTAGCCTATGAAAGGTCTCATCGAAATAAATTGGTTTGTACACACTATAACTTTCCCGTGCGACTATTTTTCGAGATCAGTGAGCGACGTGGCCTGAGGAGGGGGGGGGGGGGGGGAGGGAGTTAAAAATTAATTGTATCTCTCATTGTATTCTAATTAAGGGTCTCAACGAAAGGATCCGTTTTCTACCAACGACTGCCCTTCTTTCTGTCCTCTTATCAAAGTACGGGGAGGAGAGGTAGTGGAACTATTTTTATATCCTTCATGGTACTCTAATGAATGGTCTCAACGAAAAGAATTAATTTCTATCAACCATAGCCGACCTCTTATCGTGATCGGGTATATTCCCTTATACCTCAAGAACGGATTGTCGGAAGAGGGTACTCACAAGGGCGATTGAGACGTCTGCAAGAAATGTATCCATTGGTGATGTCACAACAAAAGCTATTTCGGTTAAACAAAATGCGCTTTATCTGCACAAGAATTGTGCACAATTTATACTTGTTTGTTTCTTGTCTTTTCTTCTCTCTTCTCTTTGGCACTCACTGCCGCATGATGTTTAGAAGTGTTCAGATGTAGATGATGAGAATGTGATGATTTTACTATCGCTTTCGTGGTGAACTGGGTTAATGAAGTTTCATTGAGAATTTTCAAGATGTTCGATTAATGTGTGAGAATGAAGGGGGGTAATTAAACATCACCTTGAAACAAAAACGCCCAGAACTCAAACGTGTAAAGAACAGTGTACATATTTACTAACCCAAGGTTCAATATTTGGGCGTTTAGCGTCTAATCAGGTTTTACACATGATGCGATGATGACATGCAAATATCTTCATAATAAATTATAGCTTTGATTAACAATTAAAGGTTACAGTTATTGTAGACGTCGAGCTTTCATAAAAAGATCTGTAGGTTTATAATCTTCGCTCGTCTTCGCATTGTACTACACAATTATAATGCCTACCATAGCAAAATTCCAGTTGGTAGGTACGTAGATATAGATAGGTACACTATACGTTGGATGAATGGCAACACGCAGTCAAACATTTTCACATACAACAACTGTGCAAGCACACAATCAAAAATTAATTATAACATTATTGTTATGAGTTCAAACTATTAACTTTGTATTTTGTATGTAATTTCTGGTAAATCTCTGAAACAACGGTTATTACAAATTAATTATAAATGAACAACCCAACTAGAGAAACTAAATTTTAGTTTCCTAGTAACCACTTTAGTTTAGATGCCAGTGGCAAAGGTGAAAGCTTCGTCGTTTCTAGTACTCTGAGGGTTTGTTTTTTAAAAAAATTCGATTGGTACCCCTCTAGCACCTATGTCAAATCTAAAGGGCGAAAAACAGTGTATCCTAGAAACATATGAACCGAGCGTGTAATACATTTTTGGGCCAATTACCTACTAGGCGTCGTTTCAAAACGCCAAAACGTTACAATTTCAAAGTGTAATTAGACGTTAGTATAATAAATTAAAGCAACAACTACAACTACTGATACAGTATAAGCTATTCAGGCAGTTCAACTGTGCATGTAACACTTCGATTTCAGAATCTATAGTTTGGAGTTACAATGTTTGTTAAATGGAAAAGGTGTGTGTGTATCTTGAAACAGATCTGAATCATGCTCTTTTTTAGTAGAACAGGCCCTAGTCCACTGCATATCAACAAAGAAATGAAGGAAATTAAGAAAAATGTACCGGATGGCGCAAAAAAGAATCGTCAGTTTTGAAACATTCAATAATTTTCAACATAATTTTTATTTATTTATATAATATACAGGGTAATGGGAAAAAAGTGAAAATCGCCATTTTTAAACAGTTAATAGTTATTTATATTATACAGGACGATAAAGGGATATTTTAACCATTGAGTGAAAAATGTTTAACTTTCACGTCGTCTATAATACAAAACTTTATTTTATATAGCAGAAGCAATATAAATCATTGTAAAGCTTCTGACAATTCTGAATTTAATTTAGAGACGTCAAAAATAGCAAGCTTAGGTTCTGTCGTTGCGATCGTTTCCATAGAAACATAATTATCATATGTTCTGAACGTCATTTTATATCGTGCATTTGAAATAAGAATGATAGATGTCATTAGAATGCCCACTCATTTGTTTCACTTTATCTACCCCTAACGGTTAAGCTGGATTCACATGAATACGAAATCCGACGATACGGTCATCCGAAATGCTTATGATTGGTCAATAATTTGAAATGTGCTTGACATTTCAAACTATTGACCAATCGGATTTCGTATTCATGTGAATCCAGCTTTAAAATGATCACTTTGGGGATTTACGATTATTCGACCGGTTTAACCTGCTTGGTAGATTTTGCTATGGTTACAATTATTGGGACAATTGTTTCTATGGTGATTTCTACCAACCCGGTTAAAACAGTTGAATTATCGTAAATCCCCTTTATCTATCCTTACGGTTAAAGAACGGCTTAGTGTACTCATTCAAACCTATTAAAATGTCAATTTAACGTGTTATAAAATAAAATATTTTAGTAACAAAAAGAGCTATCAAAAAAAGTTTCAAATAAAAGTTGCAATATTCGATGGGATAAATTCAATGGGATGGAAAAAACATTTTTAAATACAGTTTTCGAGATATTGACATCAATTTCCTTATTTTAAATGGCGCCATATTGGATTTTTACGCCACTCGATAGAGAAAAAAATTACAAAACCAGTGATACAGTGATACACTTAGTATTTCATTTGGGAATCAAACTTACCTCTTAAGGTGTATTGTAAAAATTATGTATGTGTGAAGTTCGGTATTCAGTTGTACCGGATTTTTTCTTATGGCAATAATTGTATGGCTGATTGTGATTGAAACCATATAATTCGTTCGTTTATTGTCTTGCATAGGCACCATCGACACGGCCCTGGAATTATTGCCATAAGAAATAAATTGTAAACTCAAGGCAAAAAATGCAAGGTTGATTCCGAAATGAAATACTTACTAAGTGTTTAGTATCATTGGTTTTGTAACTTTTTTCTTTATCGAGTGACTTAAAAATCCAATATGGCGTCCATTTAAAATAAGGAAGTTGATGTGAATATCTGGAAAACCGTCATTTTGAAAAAAAATTTTCTACGTCCATTAAATTTATCCCATCGAATCTTGATCATCGATGGCTCTCTTTGTTACTAAAATATTTGACCTTTTTAAAAATGACGATTTGAGTTTTTTTCCAATTATCTACGAAAAGATTTATTTTTTTCAAAATATCGCATCAGAATATCCATTAGCATCAAAAACTACACAACCTTGCCAATTTAACAGAATCTGTAAGTAGCATGTAAAGCACCCTAGGTGAGAAAGACAAGTTTTGCAGACGAAAATAGCGCATTTTTCATACGTAGATTTGTATCTTAGGCTATTACAGTAGGGCTTTTTGCAGCGTTCCCAACGAAATTGTCCTAAAGTGGACAGAAAGAACACATAAGTTAGTTAATGGGCATCAAGGCTCATTTTAAGATTTAAGATCAAGATTTTGCCTATGACAGCAAGAGCACAAAATTTAAGTCGTGTGCATTAAAGCAGTTTCTACGATGAAATTGGTGAATAAATAAAGATTTCGTTCTACCAAAAGTCGAGTATGATAAGAAGACTACAAAATCTAGTTCCTGATGGTGCCTAAATCCAATGTGTTTTGTCGTTTCCTCGACGCAATTAGTGAATTATTAAACATTTTACTTTACCAACTTACCCAAAATGAGAATATGACAGGAAGAGCACAAAATTTAACTCATCTTTATCAACACAATGTGTTCCTCAGTTTCCCCGATGAAATATCAACTTAACCAAAAAGGGGATGTGACAGGAAGGTCTCAAAATTCTAAATTCTAAAAGCCTAAACGATCGAAATGAACAACTAAAGGAATTCACTAGGGAATTCAACACACAAAATCTTCGAATCTGTAGCCTTGATCATACTACCATTTTTTCTGATTTTTAAAATCCTCTTAGTAAGAGAAATAGCAAAAAAATACGTGCCTGTTTGGCTATAGCCAAATCTCATCATCTTTGTTCAATTAAGTGTAACTAACTGTTTTGTTTGTTTTTTGAAACAACATATCTCAAACTGAATAGTTCGCAAAGGTCGCCTTTTATATATCGATCTGCATCTCGGAAACAGAACATTGTAAAATAGGGTTTTCAGCAATAGATTCGTACTATCAAGTTATTCCCGCATTACTTAGTCTGAAAGCGATTAATCTGCCACGTCACACACAGATATGGTGGACATGGACATTCGTGCATTTTACACATTGGAATACCTCCAATATAAAAAATTATATTATTAGAGGTTTCCTCTTTTTGTCGTGGTATGACCCCCCAGACCTTCAGTTTCTATGTTTTTCACCAAAACAAGTATTACTGCCTCTTAACACATTGGAAAAGCAAGATTTTACGTAGCAGGGGGAGGGGGAGGGGGTGTTGGGTATGGGATAACACTGGGGGGTCTGCTGGAGTGTATTCCATTTTGTATAATATTTGGTTTCTTAATTTATTAAAATTATTTTTATATTTTTGGCATTAATTTATTTCATTATTCCCCCACGAGACTTTTCCACTTGCTAGATATCTATTGGCACCGAGATTGGCACTTTTTTAAGTGAATTATTACAGTTTCCCAATAAACTAATAATTCAAATTTTAAGAAGGGCCAGCCGACCTGAAAAAGTTCATTATTTGTTATAACGTATTCTTCGTTTGTTTATTTTTTATGTTGACTATAATTGCCATAAAGGTTACAGCTCTAATAACAAAGTAGAAAGTTGCATAATCTTCGATCACACGAAATTCGTAGGTAGTCCTGTTATACCATTTGAAAGTGAGCATAGCGAACGTTCTGAAAAAAGATGAGTGAATCATTGTCAGAAAATAACATCACGTTTGCATGGAAGAGCGGATAGGGTTATTATTATTTAAACGGTACTGGATATCAACTGAAAAAAAATTACCTGCGGGTAATATACTTTTTAAGCCTTCCTGTTTACAAAATCATTACGTACCGTTTCCGTTAATGATTAAATTATTCATATTGACCGAGTGAAGAATCGGTACGCAAAAATTAATACGCATACAATAAACATAAGCAGATAAAAAAGCAATTAGAATCTAATGCGAGCGTGCAGTTAGCTCGCGTGGCTGATCTTACGGTACCATGTATAAACAAAACCAGGACTAGTTTTTTTTTCGAAGCAATAAACTCTAATTTTTCTCTTGAGAATAAACACTTATACATACATAGGTAAGGTACCGTCTTTGTACATGCCCAGTTTCAAACACTGACACTTATATTTGAACCAATTTACAACAGATATTGTAATATTTGCAAATCAAAATTGTCAAAATCATTTTTGAGTAATCCTTGTAGGTATATGCATCAAAATGCTTGCATAGTCGATAGTAGGATTTGCGATTAGAGTTGTCTAGACTTCCTCTAGTGACCAACGTAAATAACGTAAACGCAGATTTTAACGGTACAGGCTTCGTAATTTTCTAGTAATCTTTTTACACTTAGGTACTAATTTTTCCAAAGATCATCGAGCTTGCCAAATCTGTTCCATTTTTTTAATCGTAGCATTGTTTGAAGTTTTGAATGAATGCACAAAGGATTAAATACCTTTGAAATTTCCTTCGTATATGCCCACATTATCGTTGCATTTAAGACTTTGTTCGTAAGATGCTTCCTATTCACCAACGAAAACAGATTTTCATATTCTTTATAATAGACGTCACTGGATTTGGATTTTGCACCCACCAACTTTTTTTCTGCTTTTGCAACAAGCCATTGAATGGACGGCATATTACCTTTTTCGATCGACGTCATTTCATTTACAAAGACGACGCAATAAGCAAAAGTCAAGTCAGGAAATCATGGAATTAAGAATAACCAGCCCACTTCATTTGAAATGCATTCCAGTATAACGTCAATATAATTTCCTTTTATTTCTCTTATTTTTAAATTATATTGCAGGTATAATTTAAAAAATGGTATTTGAACCACGTGTATAATTGGTCTTTAAAGCACTTGCAATGTTAAAAGGCACTCCGCTACGCGTGTCTATAAGCTCGTTGCGCGTGCTGTAAAGACTTGATTATACACACTACCGCCCCAACGCAAAATTAAGCATGCAGATAACTCGCACTTTGTCACTAATCTGATTTTACTTATATGCTTCTTAACGAGGCGATTGAAAGTTAGCAACAACTACCTGGCATTTCCCCTAATAAAAACTAGTTGCGTCTTACAGCTACCATTTGCACACGTGTAAAATTGCGGGTAACTCGTAACCGGAATTTGTTTAAATGTTTCTCCACGTCGAGTTCTCGATACTTCGCAAAAATCAACTCATAATAAATCTTGTAACGGTAAAAAATTCACGCGCGAACACTGTACGTAATCGTTCGCTAATTAGTCTTCGAATATAATTTTTAACGCACTCAAATAGTATATTTCGACTCGCGAGCTCAGGCGACTTTTCAAAAGTGTAACCTCGTCTACCGAAACCCCCCTACAATCTAGTCTCTCTTCGCTTATCTCGCACCGCCCACTTTTATCGAAAACGTAAATATTGTTATCGCCAGACATACTTTTGTTCATGTTCGCTATGAAGCGGTAATCTGTAAACAAATTGTCTGATTGAAATACTATAGCATAGTTTTTTAAATTTTTATAACTTGGAAATAAAAGATGTTATCAAACCTTCATTTTTTAGTAGTTTCCGCGCCCTTATTTAAGTGCTCCATTCTTGTTGTTTTTATTTAATTAATAAGAATAATGATTTCATTATGTTTTTTTATCATTTGTTTCGAAGTCAAAATTTTTTCAAAACCTAATACAGAACCATGAATTTATCATGACAAAAAGATGTCTATTGAAATATATACAGGGTGGCAATTTGAAAACTTACCACCCCCCATGTCTTAGTAAATAAACGAGAGTTTGAGAATTATACTACTGTCTTACCAATAACGGAAACCATTTTGAACATTTATTGAAATAAAAGCAAACAAAATGTATTTTTTTATTTGCACGATAATTACTAACCTAAATGCTATTTGGTATGGTTGGAAAGCATTTTTTCACAGCTTTCCAACGACGTCACACAGGGGGGGGGGTCACTATTTAAGATTTCAAAGTTGGGGTGGCTGGGGCGCAGGGGGTTGGAGGGGGTGCGTCACCAACTATGTCATTGTGATTCCCCCTCCGAATTACCGAAACGGATTTTGATTTTTTTAAATATCTCGTTTATTTACTAAGACATGGGGGGTGGTAAGTTTTCAAATTGCCACTCTGTAAATTAACTGCCGCAAAAAACAAAATTATACTATACCCTTCAACCCTTTGATTTCTCACGATGAAGCGACATCTCATAATTGCAGAACGAGAAAAGGTCCGATTTCTATTGAGTTAGGAGTTAGGAGTTGGCAAATCTTGTGTCTTTCATTGTACGATTTTTTAGCGCATTTTTTAAGAATTAAAAAAAATGTGCTATGGTTTGCGTTTTGTCCGTCCCTCCGTCCGGACCCACTTCTACCGGTTCAAACTACTTCTAGGGGAATGGTCCTAGAAGTTCTGGATTTTTTTTGTAGTACGTAGCCTATACCTTCAAGGTGCGCCAGACGGCCATCAAATTTCCCTGTCTAAAAGAGGCCCCCCCCCCCCACGAATTATTTCCTAAGATGCTGTTTTTGAAAGTAAAACGTGCAGACTATAACATACGACAAGCAATTGGTCTTTGGTTTTGCATACGCATGCCTTTAGTGGTTCCAAGTTAAACTTTACAAAATGGGGGGGGGGGGGGGGGGGGGGTTAAAAATTAATTTTATCGTTCATTGTATTCTAATTAAAGGTATCAACGAAAGGAACCGTTTTCTACCAACTACCGCTCTTCTTTCTGTCCTCTTATCAAAGTACGGAGTGGAAATGCGTCGAAAGATGTCCGAAGATTTGTCAAAAACACAAGTGTCAGTGTCTCACTATTTGATGTGGACTTGACACCTGAAAAACCATGGGCCCGTTGGGACCAGAATTTTAGTTGCACATGAAACCTACAAATTCTCGCATTGACTTTCAACAAAAATTGGCAACGTACAATTTTAAAGAATATGTAATTAAATCGGCTATTGCAACGTCATTGCGTTATATGCATAAAATAATATTAAATATTTAGATTGCACACCTTCTGCGATAAAATGCAACTTATGTATAGGTAGGTACAGTCTCTTGTAAAAGTAATGTCCCTCGGATTCCTACCACTGTAGCATAGGCAACCAACATCCCAGCCGACTAGTCCAAGTTGGATTTGCGGGTGTGGGAGGTAGGTAGGTATCTAATGCGGTTCGTTTTCAGCAGGTATTCCCACTTTGCCAAACTAAAAATAAGTTAGTAGAATGAAAATGAATGGCATCGATTTATTAGCTCAAAAGATCTGCGCTGCTTTAACCTATCCTTGGTTTAATACAATAGAAATTTTTACATTTCTTTCAATTGGTTTGGTGCGTTTTAAATTTGGAAATAGTTTAGCTAAAATAATGACCTTTTACTTTTAATTTTTTCGAGTAGATTTTCTTCTAACAAAATAAATGTGATGATTTTGTCGTTTTATACTGACATTGAAATTGAAGTCTCATTATTAATTACTCGGGCCTCCTAATGGAATGCGATTATCTGCACTGGAAGCGCAACAATGCCGTTCCTTTTGTAACTACCACCTCCCACTCCTTTCAAACCCCGGGATGGCATCCGCAAAAAAATTCAGCTGTTTTAATTATTTTTCCATAATTTCTAATCATTTCACCTGCATGAAAAAGCCGGTTTAACTGGTAACTAATTTTTTTGTCAAAAAATATTATACCTATAACCTGGACTAAATATCCTTATAATACGCCTACCTACTCAAAAATATGCAACGTAAAAGCTCTTCTGAACTAAATTCGATATTAAATCAACCACGACCAAGTATCACAAATGCATATCATTAAATTTCTGATGATAGTTACAAGAGAAAGGTATTGTTGCACAGTGCACTTGTAGGGCAATTAATCGCATTCCATGAGGAGACCTACTCGCAAGTAATTATTAATGACACTGGAATTTCAGTGTCATTAAAGGACAAGAATATCACCTTTATTTCGTTAGAAGAAAACCTACTCAAAAAATTAAAAAGTGAAAAGCCATTATTTTGTCTTAATAGTCTCTAGCTAAACTATTTGCAAATTTAAAACGCACCAAACCAATTGTAAGAAATGTAAAAATGTTTACTGCACCAAGCCAAGGATATGCAGCGCAGATCCTTTGAGCTAATAAATCGATGGCATTCACTTTTATTCTACTAACTAGTATTTAGTTTGGCTAAATGGGAATATCTGCTGAAAATGAACCGCATTAGATACCTACCTCGCACACCCGCAAATCCAACTTGGACTAGGCGGCTGGGATGTTGGTTGCCTATGCTACAGTGGTAGGTATCCGAGGGACATTACTTTTACAAGAGACTGTACATATAATGGAAAGTCATAATGTTGTCGCCAAACTAAGCAGTAAATGACAAATTTCCGCTGCATTTATCAAACATAAAAAGGCGCACAGTACCATTGCCGCTATATTTCATAACGTAGTAATGCGACATGCGTCTAATTACCTATCGCCCTAACGGCCTAACGGCTGACCTATTCATTACATCGTTTGCCTTATTAATTTTTATACCTTTAATTAAGTAGGTATACCTGGCAACCGCTTAATTATTTTAACCAAATGTAGGTGAAATTAAATATGTCTATTAGTTGATGGCATTAAAAAGGCACAAAATCAAACCGAAAGCTTAAATATTCTTAAACTTTTTTTAAATTTATTTGAGGCCGATAAAGATAGCAATCTTGGAAGATTAAAATTCAATCTCTAGTTTTGCACATGTGAATTCCTTGCACTTTATTTATGAAAAGTTAAGTATTCTTCACAACCTTCATTTGACTAACGGCCGAAGATGTGTACAATTGACCATTATGAGCCTAAATAACTCCTTGGCTTCTAATAGGGAAATTACAGTAAATTATAATATATCAAACTATAAAGAAAAAATCAATTCCATCAATAATGAACGGTCATTTTGTGTACTTAATGGGCTGCTTAGTTAAATATTCATAACGATTGATTTGAATTCTTACTTCGACAGTAATTCACAAGCTGCTCGTTTGAATACATGGGACCATATGGCCGATGAGAAATTGCTGAGTTTCGCTTTCCGCATCTTGGAAACTTTGGGACTGAGCCCGTTTCAGCAAAACACCTTTGCTAAAATACGGGCGGGCGTTGGTGGCGCGTTTTGCTTTTGCTTTAGCGTTTTGGCCATAGTTGCACTCCCACGACAAACGGATGGGGTTAAAGCATTCCGGTACATGGTGGAACCCATTGTTGGGACCTACCAGGTTAGCAAAAATCTCGCCGGCAAATAACGGCAAGGGTGTTTTTTTTAGTGCGTCATGAAGGCCCTTTCGTTAGTAATTGCGCGGAAAAAATTAGTGTCACTTGTAGCAAAGGTGCTCAAATTCAAAAATATCACGCAAGTTGATCATCAATTACGAAGCGAGAGAATTCACAAAAGGATGGGAAAGTTGATAAGGCTTTACCACTGATCGATGTGCATAGCAGGGGCAGGAGCATGGGTTGTGGCGTTGTTGACGCAGGATAGGGTCCTTCCGTGCCCCGTTTAGAAGACAGGAACGGGATAATGCAGCAATGGCGGACATTTACACCAAATTTAAGTTATATTCACTACTATGCAAATTTTGTCTTTTTTTAAAATAAAGGGCAGCACATATTGTAAACTTATTTAAATTTTTGCCCCCCCCCCCTATTTACAAGATTTCCTACATTTTCAAAATGCGACACATTCATGAAACATGTACCCCTCACATTTCCATCAATTCTGTAATACTTCTGAACATTTACAAAATATTATTTCCACACGTTTCCATTTCTAAAATTCTTTAAATATTCTTCTAATAACATTTTCTCAAATTTTTAAGCATTCTGAAATACTCCTATAATTTCTTAAATGTGTGTTCATTCATGTTCCTAATATTCCTAAACATTTCCAATATTTTTACATATTTTTCACAACGTCCTACACATTTTCTAGACATTTTTTAAACATCTACCACGCGTCTGATATCTCTACCGGTATACATGCAATTTTAATGCAAATGCAAAACCTTTTATTTATTGATCGATATGAAATTTATTTAATTATTAGTATAACAAGCGAAATGTGTCCACACTAGTTTTTCCGTGCCAAAAAGTTATTTCTATTCTATGACACATTACAGGCGAGGAAATATTGAAGTACGAGTTCCCTTTGTGGGTGAGTACTTAGATTTCCGAATCAAGTAGTGTCATTTTACTGACCAATTTTGTATTAAATTTTACCCGAAATCGTATTTTAATATAAAATTTCAATGTTCATATAGAACATCTGATGAATGTCAATCTGTCAGTGATGACAGGAGGCATCATAGACATTACCAATGTATTAGTCAATTTGTATTAATAAGTAAACGGCTGTGATAAATATATTTTTCAGAAATTTGATATTTACCTATTATCTGTTCACCCAACAGATGCAGTTAAACTCCTCCCAAAAAATTCACAGCAAATTTAAATGAACATTTTTAATTGGCCGAATTTTCAAAACCTGTAACACACGCAACTATTTGCTTCCAATTATAATTGCCGTATCTAAATTGACATTGCGTTTTGTATTTGCCTTGCCTCAATTTGCCGTTAATTTCATTATTACAACAAACTAATCTTTTTGAACTTAATAAACAATTTGAAACTATGCACTGCTGTATGTTTAAAAGCGTTCACTGAGCCCCACCAACATCTCTCAAACCAAAAAGACACAAAAGTGCAATTAAGCACAATCTAATCGCGCATTACCGTCGCCTCAACATACAAAAGTTCAATTCTTGGAGGACTGAAGGTTCACTTAGCCCCCATTTGATTTTTCAAAATAATTTTGAAATCGGAAAGGTACCAATCGTAGAATTAGTTTTAATAGAAACTTGTGTAATAAAACATGTACATGTTACCTTATGCTTTTATTTTATCAGTTGTGTGTATTGTTTCGTTAGCTAACTGCATGGTAACAGTTGCCTCCTACACGATTTCCCTAAAAAAAGAACCTTATAGGGGGCCCTGTTAAAAGTATTTCCCGGTAGGAATTTAAAAAACCAGTCCGACCCTGACGAAAGGAACCGTTTGCTACCAACTACTGCCTTTCTTTCTGTCTTCTTATCCAGGTACGGGGTGGAGGGGGAGAGGGGGGGCTAGTTTTATCCTTCATGGTACTCTAATGAAAGGTCTCAACGAAAGGAATTAATTTCTACCAACCATAGACCTCCTCCTCGACCTTTTATCGTGATCGATGACCTTAAGAACGGATTGTCGGAAGAGTGTATTCACAAAGGGCGATTGAGACGTCTGCAAGAAATATATCCATTGGTGATGTCAAAACAAAGCTATTTAAGTTTGAAAAATGTGCTTTATCTGCACAAGAGTTGTGCACAATTTATACTTGTTTACTTTGATACAGAGATGAGCAGCATGACACGGTATATTTCAATTTTTATAAACTCAAATTTTGTTGCTAGTTTTGCCAAAACAGTTGTATACCCGTATGTTCTCGATAAGTGTAAAATAAAAGTTCCGCAAAACCATTGATTTCATTCAATTGCAAGACTCAATACTGATCATGGAAGCTCACCCGAAATTTTGCTTTCAGACAATCAAACGCATCCCCACTTTTTGGCAACGAGGTCGCAAGCACGGCTACACTTTTGTTATGTCACCAAGAGTTGCCATTTACAATGAAGTTAAATTTTGATTTTCGAATATTCCAAAAATTAATGTCGATCTTGATATGATGCCAAATTTTGTGAAAATTGTTGTCGAACTAATATTCCCAAACATTGTTCATATTTGAACATTTATATTTACCAATTTCACTGAAGAAATATCAAAATGCGCTGCTTTAAACAGTGGTGAACAACCAACATATTGCAAACTGAAATTTGGAATTTTGGAAGGAATCAGTTCGAAATTAGCACCGCATTTTTTAAGATTTTATTTTGCCTCTTAGTGAAAAATAATAATTCTTTACCAATTTATTGAGCTAATTTTTGCAAATTTATGTTTGTCTTCATCCATCCAGAAGTATATAGAACTACATGTTTGCAATACACTGCTTGATCAGCGGTAAGAACGTCATATTTTTTGCAAAATTTACCAGCTAATGAAATGCATCTTTGAAGAACACAGTAAAATGTTAATAACACATGTACCGGATTTAAGAGTAAAGGCAAGTACCCCGTGGTGGATACATCAGGATCTGATTTTCCTGTTAAATTTGGTCCAGTAGCCAATTTTTGTTTTACTTTCTGATTTAGAAATGGAAAAAGTCAGAGGTCCTCCACCCTGCAGTCCACCACTGCTTTTGGTATTTCCTTGTAGTAAAAGGATTAGAAGCATCATAGCAGGATTCATCTACTCACTACAGGCTTATTAAAGCGCGGTTTTGTGCTTTGGCAAATAAGGAACAAGTGGGTAATTCATGCAATTAGTTTGGGTATACCTATTTAAAAAGTAAAGTATTCTTGGATGATCCATAATTGAAAACGAGTAGGTACTTAATCATATGAGTCACTTTGTATGTCACTGGGGAGCTATAATAATGACAAATTAAAAAAAATCGACAAATTTGCCGCCATTTTAAATACCTCACTTAGGGCCAATTGCACCGTCAAAATTAAGTATCCCTTAAAGTTAAGCATAACTTAAATACCATAGCAACGATTGTCTCAATAATCGTTGCCATAGATTTTAAGTTCGACTTAACTTTAAGCAAGACTTAATTTTGTTGGTGCAACTGGGTCTTACAGTCCGGATTTGGCTTTGGCAACAGACACTTTCGGATTTAACGGGGTTGAAATAGGGGGAAATGACTGCTTGCCAAAAGGCAATATGAAATGCTCTCCAAATTTCGATTTAGTTGAAGTAGGAAATTCAAAGGTACAACTCCTTGCAAAGAAAAACTGTCGCAGAATAATCACACGTGAGTTCTGAATTGCATTTATAAGATATGATTACATTTCCAAATTCCAAGTCTCCTGAGGTAGGTATCAACTTGCAGCAGGCGCAAGACCAAACATGAAACAGGATCGAACATTTTAACTTGTGCTAATTGTTGCAGGGTCCTTACTGCTAAGTACGGTGCGGAAGTCGTGCCATAAGTGACTGTGGTGAGTCTGTACTCCTTGATTGGCTCACGAGGGGAGTAGTGCCATAGTATGGTCTGATACCTTGATTTGCCTGTACATTTTTTCGATGTCAGCGGTCATTACCACAGCATATTGCCTCCATCCCAGTAGCAACTGCGAAAACTCTTCTTGTAGTGTTGAACTCGTCATCATGATTTCGTTCAGGTTTTTCCCTGAATGGGAGGTGGCACTTGCGTCAAACACCACTCGTAGCTTTGTGGTGGAGCTTTCTTCTTTTAAAACCTATTGCATGGTGTGGAATGTAGTATTTCGCTGTGGCCTCTCCTACATTCTGAGGTACCATATGCTCTTCATGCTCCTGCATGAAGGATTTGTGTTTTCTTTGTGCCCCCCAACTCCTCTGCTTCTTCTTTGAGCGACATGCTTAAGGTATAGAGGTTATCTTCATTTCTTGTTGTCTCTTGATACTTTCTCTCACATGTTCTTCTTCCTGCGATAGTAGGTACTGCCTCTTGGTTTTAGACTTCTTCCATCTCCCAAAACTTCGTCATCGTGCTTTCGTCTGTGATGGCTACCAAGCTCCCAAGCAGCATTATAATGATATTAACTGATTCCGCCACCTTAACTCGGTGGTAATCACGTAATAATCACCAAATTTACCGCAACATAGTCAAAATCACTTCATGATATGTTTTCAAAGTTATATTCACGTGAATGTCACTTCATCGTTTTGTAACTTCTTAGTGGGTTTGGAAATGGTGTGCAACCTTAAAGTTGTATGCACTTTAAAGTGGAAAGCAATATACGATAACTACGATAACCATGCAATATCACTTAAATGTTACTTACAAGTGGAAGTAACTTTAAAGTGTGTATGATAGTTTTAGCGACGTTCTAGTCACACCTGGTAAAGTGGCATAAATGTACTGGTGGCGGACACGATATTGTCACTTGGATAAGTGTTTGCCACATTTCGCATGAAATCATAAGTCACCCAAACTGGCAATCATCCTCAAAATTCACTTTAAAGTGCCGTTACCATATATATCGGCATTCTATAAACAATACATTGTCCTCCTTCAACGAAACAATTTTAAACGAAAACTTCTTCTTCGTTCGACAGTCAGAAAAGAAAAAAATTAAGTAAATGGCACCTGCTCTAATGAATGTAATGTCAAATAATATATGTGGGGGCACATTTAGGTGACGGCCACGTGTTCGCCACTTTAAAGTGGCCACAACTGTTTTGGAGTAGTTTTTTTGCCACTTGTTTATTGAACAGGACTACATAGTGGATTATTTTTAGTTTCTGACACTTTAAAGTTCTATAATCCAATAAACGGACATATTTATCGATCTACTAAGGACGCCATTTGCAGAAAATTGAGAGTGGAGTTAAACAAAATTTAATTTTGCCACAGTATCAGTTTTTATACAGTAATTCGATATGTAATTGTTGGTTTTAGGTACCCAACATTGATAAAAAAATCTGTTTGGGGTTAATTTCCGCACCTGAAAATTGTTTGATTTGAACTTTCTTCTTTAAATATCAAATATTTCAATGGCGCGTTGATAAATTTCGAGGTAGAACACCTACCATGTTTAGCAATAATTAGCAGACAGACATTCATAGAACGTAATGCATTTCAATAATGCCCTTTGAAACATAGGTACATACCACAGTGTTAGGTAAGTGATACTATAATAGACGTAATTTTGAAAAGTCGCAAGCAAAAGAACTAAACTAAAAGCACAGACCCCATCTTAGGTCTTTTCGACAGCGTCAAAAACAATACCTAGGTATATTGTGTCGGACTTTTACGTACCTATTACATACTTGAACCTAAAAACTATATTTAACAAGAGACATATGTAGGTACTTATAAGATCATGGTCATGTTATGTGAGTGTCGGTAGTCCTGTCTCCATTTACTCACTGCGGCCATATGCTTCCGACGCGACGTCTGAAGAGTTCAGCGTATGCAAAATTCCTGTTTTCGACTGAGAAAATACGACAGAATAGGTATCGCATAAATTGATTGAAATTAAGTGGCTTAATGCGTCCAACCGTAGAAAGTTAAACTACGCATGTTTTATTCATAAAATTATTTCTAATAAATACCCTCCGTATATCTGACCGAAAAAATTCAATTTAAAAATAATTTACATAATCATCAAACTGTCCTTTCTCAAAAGTCTTTTAGCTACAATACACTGAAAATATAATATACAACTCCCTTTCTTGCTTTTCCCAGAAACGCTCCAGAGAAACCTTAAATTGATACTCTTAGAGCAGCAACAAAACATTTGAGATATACATATTTCTATTTTCAGTTATAAATTATTTACCATTATCTGACTTATAACAATAACTAATGAATAAGGTTAAGTGATGGAACAGATGGTAGTTTGGTACTGCATATCTGAAATGCGCCCTTTTGGTATAAAGCGAAAGATAGTTTTAATGCTATTACTAAAATTATGTAATGTTTCTTTTGTACGTTGTCCAATAAAAAACTACTATTATTATTTATTATTAAATTTGGTTTGATATATGGGACGGCAGCGATCAGAAAAGTTCACAGGTCTGTGTGTCTACCGGAAATAACTGTCCGTATTCCGATTACACACTTAATTTTCTGCAGAAATACATTTTTATTGTATCTAACGAGATGCAGTTTTATGGGCGTCTTGGAGTCGTCTGCCTTTGCAAGTTCGAAGCGGCGCGGCGGACGGAAGTCATTTTGGTTCCAAGCCGGTTAAAGGTTGTCACAAACCCTTTCAAAAATCGTAGCCGCAGTATGCAAACCCATTTCCTTTATTTATAAACCCACCACCGTAGCTATATTATGGACTGAAATTCGCACTCTTGCTTTTAATTAGGCATAAGCGGAAGAGAATATTTATGGGGAGACTCGACCAATCCTTATAGTGCTTGTCTCACAGCTAAATGCTACCGGTAATGTAAGACGAACTAAATACAATCACATCCACCCATCGTATAGGTCAGAGCGTCATGAAAAGAACCTCTTCGGGGCATTCATTGTGACTTTCACAATGTTAAAACATTCTTTCAGTATATCATAATGTATTGACAGGCGATGAGATTTTAATTTAGTCACATTGTGCGTAATTGCGCATTTCGTCCAGGCTCTTCGGTATGCCAATTAAACACATTTAATTGGATGGGCGATTAATACGATTCATTATTGATTAGCATTAATTGGTAAATGAGTAGTTATTAGCGGCGTTGCTTGTAAATAAGTATATGCTCGATGTTCGGCTTTACCGATTTATGTCCTTGCCCTCGCATCACGTTCTGCAAGTGGTAATGACTTCTAAGGTTCATAAACCAAGTGGAAATTGTTTCGTTCTGGTTGCGGATGATAGCTGATTACTTGGATGAGCTTATGGTTTTGGTGAAGATTTGTGTTAAAGAGTGCATGATGTACTGTTCCGAATGGGTTGTCGCGAGCGGCGGCGAATGGATGACTAACAAATCCATCAGCGGTGGTGTCACGGTGGCGAGCTCAGCTACAGGTGCAATGTCCTCCTCGTGCAGGTGAGGGGCAGGGGCAAACTACCTGTCGTACTGCCCAGTACCTAGTGTGAGTCAGTCCGCGATCGGCAGTTCCTTCTAGCCGCTCTTGTTTACAAGTATCTGGCCTGCGAATGGCACTGGAAGAATTCACGGGGTACTTTAAACTTCTCGTGGACTTTGAGTGCCATCCTCAAAGTCAGAAATATCGA
The DNA here is from genome assembly GCF_008802855.1 of Photinus pyralis. Lineage (NCBI taxonomy): Eukaryota > Metazoa > Arthropoda > Insecta > Coleoptera > Lampyridae > Photinus > Photinus pyralis. Next base: position 42,521,298 of record NW_022170596.1, on the reverse strand, counting down.
GCGATTAAGTCCAGCACCAACATCGCACCATAGTGCAAATCATTATTTGACGTCAACAATCGGTAGTTTCTAGGAAATTGTTAGTGTTATACGTGGTGTTGTAAGTTTCATTTTCCTAATTAACCCTGAGAAAATCAAGTGCGTGTTTACATACAATTCAACCAGTTAGGTGAGCTAATTGGTAAGTTTTACCTTAAGAACGCCCGGATTGATAACGCAAAATTGCCGAAAATAATTAACGCCGGCCTTACCTAGGTATTTAAATTACCTTTAGACATTAAAATTAGAGACACGTTGGAATTCCCTTCGAAGAACCGCTTTAATTCCTATTAGAAAAACAATTAGTGGGCATCTAAAGAGATGACGTGAAGGCGAATCCTACAACAATACAGCTGTTAGAGGTTCTTGATCTTTTAAATGTATTCAATTAAAATCCCGTGTAGCATATGTCGTCGGAATAGCAATAAAAAAAAATAAAATTTACAGGTAGATCTTGGCAATAATAGCAAAAGTAAGATGCAGCCGTTCGTTCCGCTTGGGTCGGCGAACGTCCGGGAAACGCTGGTCGAAGTTGTCAGTCCATAACGTGGCCCCCTCAACCGTTTCGCTCTGATGCTTCGCCCGCATAGCAGACTCATTATCATCGAACAGGCACGAGAAAGCACGCCACTGTCTATGCCGGAAAACATGCTCAAATAACGTGGATCATCATGGTACTCAGAAGATGAACATTCCCATAGTTTTTTTTTGTTCCAATTGTATTCCGGTTTTTTTTCTTTCTTTATATTACATGGTTGGTGTGATACGTTGTATAATCATCTAATTTTAACTTGGGTGATTATGGTAAAATAATTTGTATAGAATGGGAATTCACAGAGAAGTTATTTTTGTGAAATTTTTGTAGGGCCTAACAATCAATTTGTAATATATTTTTTTGTTGCAGATCACCTTTTTAAGCCAATCAACAGCACTAATTCGTAGCAATTAGAAAATTAGTCCATTTCGAACGTGCCAAAAGCTGAAGACTTTGTTGTTGAACGCACACGCACGTTGAATAAATTCCAGCAATAAAGTGAAATTTAGTGAAACGTTAGACCAGATGCGTTATTTTTCAAATGCTGAAAATGGTTAGTGGTTGCGAAGTGATAGTAACTTAAATTGTGCCGCAGATTTACAACCCTAGCCAGAAATTGACGTCACTGCAACTTTTCAACCCCCTTATCGTGATGATTTCATTGATGATGGCCATTATGTTCTTTCCTAGTCTTTCGAATTCTACAAAAAATGCATCTGGTTCAAGGTGTCGTTTCAATTACTGGAATCTATTGCTAATTTTTAGGAAAACTTTCATTTGGATCGTTTGAATCGTAATGTAGATGTAGACCCTGTTAATACGAGTATATCTGTCTGTCTAATCGGTCTAATCAGTACTGAAAATATTTTATATCCTACGAACGTTACAACCCTGGCAAAATTTATCGTAGCAGTGGAGGGCGGACGGATATAGATCTACATTTTTATGTGCAGTCATATAGTCCAGTCATTCTAGGAACTATAGAAAAAAGAATTCATGCAGTTCCAATTTTTTCGGGAATGTGTGGTTGAAGGTCCCCTGATGATTGTGTAATAAAGTCCTGAGCAATTTCCGTGCCGCCGGAGGAAGGGGAGGGGGTTGAAAGTGCAGTTTTGCGGTTTTTCTCGAAAATGCTCGTATGAAACAATTTTCTTATCAAAACTGAAACCTTATCTAGTATTCTACAACATTTTTTCCAAAAAAACGCATCGTTTTCAAGTGGCTGGCTGTAAGTAATTAAATTTCCTTCAAGAATCATAGATATGTGTGGTATTTATGCTTCGACAGTTCGACTTTACCTACCCAGGGCCGGATTTAGCATGGGGCCATGTGGGCCCGGGCCCATAGCGGTAAATTTTTAGGGGTGGTAAAAAACCAAATTTGGGAAATAATTCTACAGTACTATCGTGGGAAAATAACATAACCTCTTAAGAAATTGAAGTTAGAATGTTACGGGCACTCTTATCAGTTTAAAAGTAATTGTGAAATTTAGAATAACATAACCTCACATTTCGACAAAATTATATGAACTTTGAATTAAGATTGTGGAAAATTTAGGGCTTCTCCCGCAAGTTTTGTTGTTGAAAAAACTACTATAGCAATTTTTGTTATTTATTTATATTAGAATTGTACCTGAGGAGAGCTTAATAACGTCACGTAACCATTAGATTCTCTGAAACACGATTCAGTGGTTACATTTACATGTTTGTAAATTAGATTTCAGTGTTTAAACTGTCAAATAAACTTGGTGATTAAACTTGAAATTCGTTATATGAAATTGATGTCATTTATTACTTTGGAAAACCACTTCTAAATTTCACACTGTAAATATTACGTAACAACGTAAATATATTCATAAAAGTAAAATTATATACAGGGTGTTTAAATAAAAATGGGTGATAGGGGGAACAAGACAGGCACATATTCCAAATAAACCGAGGGTCCTACGTGTTTCCTTTGGGAGTCACTCCCAAAGATGTGGTGGAATTTGGATTTCTTCTTTAATTTTTTTCTCAACAACCATAAGAGTTACCTACCCTTTCGGGCCCAGTAAAGGCTGCAAAATGTTAAAAGTTAAAAAACCAAAATTTTTTCGGCAAAACGGTTTTTTTGATTTCGTTTATATTTTGCCAGTGTATATTAGGCATAAAGGATGTCAAATTTTTTAGCGCATTTTTGCAAATTTTATTTGTAAAAAGTAGCTTTTAATCTCATTTTGGCTGGCTGGCTGGCTGGTCGGCTGGCTGGCAGCAAATGTGGGCGCGTAGAAGAACTCTTGTAGAAAGGCAACGGGTGTACGTGTATCTACAAGGCCGTGTAATTTGTAAACCTTGGGGACAGGGCTACATGATGTGGGGTTGGCGACATCTGGGCGTAGTCCTCGAGCGTAGTATACTAACGTGAAGGTTTTTCAGTTTTTTTCCTATCTTCTACTACAGTTTTGGTCCGATTCTTTTCAAATTGGTGTCGTCGGAAAGATGTTGTAAACGAATTTTGTTTTTTGGCCTAGGGGCGAAATTAACCACCTTTTGCAAGGCGCGCGCGCGCGTCTTCGAGAGGTAGTCAACTTCTGGCACCTTTTACCTTCCATTGCGAATTCTGTCACGCGTTTTAACGTTTCGTAAATCTCGAATGGCTGTCTCTTTCTCGTGTCGCCAATAGAAGCTCGAGCAATGAGTAGTGCCCCCCAAAAATTAAGTACTATCTTGTGGAAGGTTTTTAGCGAGATCCACCAAAATGTGGGTGTAATATAAGTATGCACCGAAAAAGGAAATATGGTAGCATCCGACAAGATCTAACTGATGGTGGAGAAAAATCTTCAAACACGAATTGCGGGTGAACGGGACATCGGAAGTGGGTATCCTTCGACAAGATCTTTTATTCATGGTTGAGTAAAAAGTGGCTAATAGAATACTGATCTGCCACACAAAAATGCGCTGAAGTCCCTTCGATCTCACACGAGGACTTTGATAATTTTTTTTAATATATGAGTTTTTAGCGCCGTGTCGTCAAACTGTTTTTTCAAATAGTAACCCACATTTTTTATTAACGAGCGAAGTTTTCGAGTGGTCACCCGGGGTTACCCATTCAGATACGAGTATTAACCGTGAGCCACGTTGCTTGACTGTAGACAATAAGTGAATTATGTATTAGTATAATAAGCAACAGTAAAAAAATTGAAAAAAAGTGCGTGAAGTCGTAACACAACAACGTGGATCGTAAGGCATTTACGAGAGAACGTATCTATCATAAAAACTTATCGGCTATTGCCAATTTATTAAAATTATTAATTTAATAAGGAGTAAAATTTGTTTTTGTCCGAGCATAAAAATGGAATTCGGAACAAATACCTAAAGATAAGTAACGGGTTATAGCGTTACGGTGGTAACAAGCACAGATATCAGTTTTAGGGGATGATTTATAGGGGTCTAACTGCATAAGCGGGACGAATTGGAGTGTAGCCGAGGACATAGCTGCCATTTCTTTTATAAGCTGCGACTACCAGTTCCGTAACCTTATATTTCATTCAATGTTAATTAATTTATATACAGTATGGCCCATTTATCTTGACACAGTCAATTATTACGAAAACTCGAGGGGATATAAAAAAATGATTTATATAAAATCTTCTTCATATGAAGGGGCTCATTTATTGATGCTATATGCACGTTTTCACATAACTGTCCACATTGGATTTACGCATGTGCCACGGCATTAACGAAGAAACGCAAATTTTGGAACTTTTGTGGCCTGTTGGCATAGGTTTATTTGGAAAAATTCAAGTAAGTAGTCAGTCGATGCTGTTTAAACAGATTTTTCTTTTGCTAAGAAGATAGGTATCTATCGGGGGTGTTAGAAGCATGACAATAATATAAAGTGTGTCGCCGTATATTGACTATAAGTACGCGTAATTGATCAAAAATCTTTGAATCTTGTTTTGATGTTTTGGAATCAACGGCCTGCTTGGTCTCAAAAGAATGTCAAGCACATTTTTACTTTTTTAAATCCAAGGCCGTGACAATTGAGAAAAAAATAATTATGATCTTGTGGTAATCGTTTTAGGCAAGCGATTGCCGAATAAAACAAAAAAACATAGATGATTAGTTATGGAGTTAATTTTTTATAAATCGATCCTTTTCGGTATTTTTGAAGAACTTTTAATCGGGTCCGATTTTTAAAATTTGCTAAACGTAATTTTGGTCAACGCACAAAACTGCAAAACTTTACACATTTAACTTAATCGCTATCTACTAAATTAGTAGGTAAAAACTTATTTCAATTTAGTGCTCATTACGAAAATCTTACACGAACAAATTGCAAAGTCCAAATAAACAATCATTGAACATGAATTATAAAAAAATTATTGTTGTCGTTAAAGGCAAGCCAGTGAAGTATGAGATCATCTTCTTTACAAAAACAGAATGCTAAGGTTCGAGATACGCCCGCTTTTTTGTGTATGCACGGTAGTCAAGTGGTCTTTGGAACCTATCCATCCAAAAGCCTTAAAATTTTCGTTTCTTCAGGAAATTTATAACACAACAAATAGAAGAATTTGAAGAGGGTAGGTTTAGAGTTTTAGGTATACCCTCTCTGACACTGTATAAATGCGAACGGAGGTGAAAAAAAGCTGATTTCGACAAACAATTTGGTAGGTATCTGAGGGTTTTTCAACACGAAAAGAACTGATGCATAATTACTTTTTAGAAATTCGAAAAAGAATCCAACTGCAATTTTTGAGTGGGCAACAGAAACTGCCAGGATTTCGTGAAAATTGGTGGACCTGAAGAAACTGAAAAATTGAACTGAATGAGTTCAGAGAAAAGAAAAGAAATTTAAAAAACTTGAGCATGTGAAATAATCCGTAAAAGGAGAATAAACTCCTAAAGAGCATTTAAAAAAGCGGCACAGCACCTCGGTGTGACCCTACGGAGTCATTGGATTTGACCCATTTTCAATTGGCCTGTTACATGTGGTATATATTGCTGTGTTTATTTCGTCCGGTAGGATGAAATTTTAAGAAATCTTAATTAAGATGGACAAGGGCGGTCTTTTTTTGGTAATTAACATTTGTAGTTCAATTTTATTAATTTGTCATTGGTCTATGTAACGGCATTGAGATTATTGTACTAAACGACAAAGCGGTCAAGGTTGTTTTTGTTTACATTTTCATTATATTTAACGTAGAATTTCTGGGATTTGTTGGATCTTTATCTGTTATCAATTGTAAATGCTTCATTTAATTGACAGGTGGCTGTGATTTATCGTTTTTTCTGTATAGTTAAGAGAAATGAAATTTTATTTTTTCCCAGAATTCAAGTTTGGATTTATCTCTTAATGTCTGATAACAAATTGATTTATAAAAATTATTCGACCTCTCTTTTTTGGTCTATTAACGTACGTTGGGGGGTTCGCTTTTGTTGTCAACTGTGTATGATTGGTTGTTATAATTTTGATTTTCGGAACGAGGGTGCGAAACCCTTACGGCGAACGTAAATAGGACGTTAATAAGAAAAGCGTCGCTTTTAGCCAGAGTGTAGGCAGTACTACGCTTCGTTGAAAAATTTAAATCGGCTTTTTGCCACAGTCAACGCAGAACTACGTTTCTTTGAAAATTTAAATCAGCTAAAAATATTAAGGTTCCTAAATTCCCGATGAATTGAAGACTTTGGAGGATCTAAAAATCTGAAGAACCTACAAATCCGAAGAAACGGAAGAATCCGAAGGATCGTAAACATCTGAAGGTTTTGATGGAAGAACCTGAAAGTTCAAAGAAATAAAAGTATCTATGTATCCAAACTAAAAACTAAAGGATATCAAGCATCCCAGGAAATGAAAGATGTTAAAGAATCCTACAATGAGACAAGGAATTTAAAAAGTCAAAAAAAACGAAAGAATCCCATATGAGTATTGGAACAAAAAGAAACGCGGAAAATTCATTGTCTACGTGCTGAAAATTGTATACATCATTGTTGACACATGAAATTGTCAGTCCCTGCCCTGTACCATCAAATTTTTGCTTAATTCTTGCACCCTGTATACGCCTTGAGTCTATACTAACGGAGCGCCTCGAGTCCCCTTTTGTTTACTCATGATTATAACCTCATTTTACAGTTACACATAACCTTGCTAAGGCACTAACTAAAAAACAAATGTAGCTTTTAATTATGCTACTTCAAAGGTTCAGAGTTTTTCTTAACTTGAGACAATTGTCAAGCATTCGCAGTCAAGAATTACAACATTCACAGGAAGGTAATTCTGCATTCAAAGAACCTTCGGAGTTGGACCTTGTCGAAAATGAAACGCCACAGCGATCTGTGCTTGATGAATGCACAGACGATATCTCACATGTTGCTCCATATCTAAAGCCCACTTTTAACTTCGCAGCTTACGTAAACAAATCGCACACGTTACAAGAATTAGTTAAGTTAAACGTAGATTTAAGCGTACTTGAAAAAAAACCGGAAGTTGTATCCTTCATTTTAAAATTAGAATTCGAAAAAGATGTTAAGGACCTTGTTATATTTTTAAGCGAGATTGGAGTAGACGATGTTGGTGCCTTTATCACGAAAAACCCATTCATTCTTAAAGCTGATTTGGATAATTTACATGTTCGTGTAAATTACTTAAAATCGAAACGTTTCACAAACGGTATGATTGCGTCAATTGTCACACGAAATCCCATCTGGTTGAGTACAAAGTAAGTTGGAAGCACAAGCCAGGTAGTTAAATCTAATAACTCGTTTGTCTAGTACACAGGACATTGATAGCAAGTTAGGCTTCTTCCAGAAAGAATTTCAACTGACAGGTAAAGAAGTGCGAGCACTTGCTGTGCAGCAACCTAAACTAATCACCTTTCCGTTGCAACGTGTGAAACTGAATACGTTTGTCTTCAAAGAAGAGATGGGTTTACGAGATGACGAAGTGAAGTCAATGTTGCTGAAGAAACCAAATTTATTTATGAAGTGTAAGGAGCCCTAAACCGCATTGATCATGATCCTTTCAAATGTAAATTTTAGCACAAGCAAATTTGTTGAAAACGTTCGAGTTCCTTCATAAAAAAATGAATATACCAATCGAGAGGATAGTCGAAGTGCCGGAGGTCTTGATGTGCCGCTTGTTTAGAATAAGGCAGAGGCATTTGTTTTTAGATAGTTTAGGGCGTGCACAGTATAATCATAGAAACCCGAATTATGTCTCACTTTTACAGTTAGTTTCGGGATCAGATGTGGATTTTTCTGTAGATGTAGCAAAATCGTCTGTTCAAGATTTTAATTTATTTTTAAAAAGTTTGTAATATACTTATTGATATAAATTGTTATCTGTTCACCTTATATGACCTTATTAAATTCCGTCTATTACCATAGGGCATAGAGTGCCCCAAGATAGCATATAGGTATATCGTGTTCAAGTAAGTAGAGTGACGAAATAAGAGGAAATAAATGGATAAATTTAAGGGAATGCTAGAAAATAGGGAAATTAAAGGAAACGGTGAAAATTTTTAGGCAATAAAGAAAATCTTTGTCCCCTAAAATAAGTCCCTACCAACGCGCGGTTGTTTAGTCGCCTTTTACGACACGCAGTGCCTCTGCGGTAGGTGTATTCTTTCCCGCCCCTACACGGGCATAAAAGTCAAGCCAACGTTGTTAAAACCTCAAAAAAAACACTATCAGAAAAGACAGAACAATTTTCCTAGTCAAATATAATGTATATAAGCACAAAGCTATCAACGCTCAAAAAAAGATTTTCGACTATAAGGAGAGTAACTTTAAGCACATTTTCCATGAATTGATCGAAATATTCTTATAAATAAGTTAACCTTATAGCATTGCACAGTCTGCGCATGCGCACACCTGACTTAATTTTAATTCTCTTTTTTAGCATTGAATAATAAACCTTTTTATTCAATGGCTATAGTTTTTATTAATTTGGTGCAATCGTAACATAATTACATAACATACTATTTTACTTGTTTGAAATACCGTGGAAATACTGAGTATTGCTTTGAGCTTTGATTTCAGAACCAGCTTTAGGTATATGCGAGTTTTCTTTAAGTAGGTATAGGTACTATCATTGTATGTATATAATGGTACTACTGTGGGATCAAAAATGAGTTGCTGTCGAGTCACCTTTGGAACTTTTGTTTACATGGAAAATCGTATTTAACTTCAACTTCCAAAGGCGACTCGACAGCAACTCATTATTGATCGCCCGTTATACAGTGTGTAAAACGATGGGGTATACAAGAGCGAATTTTTTTTAAATATTGATTTGTGAAAAAAATTATTCTTCATGGTATTTTTTGCTTGCTTTGAAAGTATCAATAACGTTTCGATAATTTATATAAATTTATTTATAGAAATCTGGAAAAATCATAAAATTAATTTTTTTTATTGAAAGTTATCATTCTACATTTTAATCAAGATAGCGTATTGCTACCAAATCACAAACAATCGAAACGTTATTGGTACCTACTTTCAAAGCAAGCAAAAAAATATCATGAAGAATAAATTTTTTTCATAAATCAATGTTTTAAAAAAATTCCCTCTTGTATACCCCATCGCTTTACACACTGTATAACATCAGAGAAATGATCAACATCTGCAGTTGTATCAAATTTAGTTTAAGTAACAATTTGACTGTAGAACGGGGTGAAAACAGTCACAGTAGCATTCTTATACCTAATTGCCCTTTATCCTATAAATGGAAAATATAATCTACTTATGTACAATTTAACTTTATTTACGTACATTTCACACCTGCAATGAGCACCTCTTTCATAGGATATATACGGCAATTATGAGAGAGCTGTCAGAGAAAAATCATATACCTAGAGCTTGTTACTGAACCCAAAATTCTCATTTATTCTACTTTAGTTTCTTTGAAAAAACTTTTTTAGAATTATCAAAAAACGTGAGAAAGTGGAAAATAATTGATGTGGTTTTTCTGCTTCCACACGTTCATATTAGCTGATCTCGTTCTTACTTCCAGCAATGGTCCTCGCATCGAATGTATAATATAAATTTAATGGTCCTAGCAACATTATATTAAAATTTAAAAAGTAGTCACCAACTAAATTAGTGCTCCAGGTCGACTTTTTTGTGCATCATTACTAAATATACCAAAGCAGCCATTTGAAAAAATAGTGGACCAACTAATTCAAAATGTTTCATTACTAAGACGCATTTCTAGCCTTGGACTTATTTATCTCGACTAAAAATAGCCACTGGTAAAAAATGGCAATTATTTAAGAAATATGATGCAGCTTGGGTAATTTGTGACAAATTGATCACCCAAATCTTTTCAAAAGGTTCATGCATATAATTCCAAAATGGAAATTTTAAAAAACAAATACAATGTGAAATGTATGTGTGCTCGTAGCACAGTTTTAATACACCTTTTAAATAAAAAAAAGCAACATAAATAAAGAGCTTTATTTAAGTCCAACAAAATTACAAAAGAAATATTTATTTTTGGGCTGCTGCTGCTGCTGCTGCAGCCGCCTCATCTTCCTTTTGATAATTTTGAATGACTTCCTGTTTCTTGAGGGCAATTCTCTCTTCTCGTCGCTTACGTGCTTCCTTAACTTTCAATCGCCTCGCTTCAGCCTGATCGTGCAAAGACTTCGTTCTTGCTTTCTCCGCCTTCTTCTTATGAATGTACTCCATTAATACTCTCTTGTTCTTAAACACATTACCCTTGGCCTTCATGTACAATAAATGATACAAGTGCCTATCAATCTTTTTGGCCTCGCGGTATTTCTTCAATAAACGCCTCAGCACTCTCATTCGTTGTATCCACAGTTCCTAAACGGCACATGTTACATTAATGGACGAGAAATTAAACAAATTTACCTTTTGTGGCATTCTAGCGTTGGCTGTACCTTTCCTTTTACCGAACCCGCAGTGTCTGCCTTTGCGCCTAGCTTCAGTATTTTTACGAACGCGAGCGCGCGAGTGGACTGCGACCGGTTTTTTGATAATAAGACCATCTTTAATTAGCTTGCGAATATTTTGGCGAGAATTGGTGTTTGCGATCTCGTTAATTTCATTAGGATCTAACCAGACCTTTTTCTTACCGCATCTCATAACAGAGGCGGCTAACCTCTTTTGGAGCTTTAAGGAGCTGAAAAGAATTAATAAGCAACCATTGTACTCTACACAAATATAGAATTTTGTTAAAATTATACTTGACAAACATTAAGGTTAGGGTGAATGGAAGAACATATTTTTAGGCATGTGCGAGTGAATTTTTAAATATCATTTAATTAAACGTAAATAACGGGCGCAAGCATGTAATATTCTTAAATGTAAAGCTAATAAACTTAAAAAATAAGAAATTCAAATAATTTACCTCATGTTTCACAATTAATAGCAATGCTGAAAAGAGGAAAAGAATATTGTCAATTGTCAGAAATGAAAAAACGTGTTAAACAGGTTAGCCAACGTAACATTTTTATTGGTTACCAAACAATATACAGGGTCGGGCAAACGTATGGCATATCTTTTTAGATAGGGTCGGAAGGAAGGTATGGATTATTTGGAACTTTGAATATAGAATACGGGCATAACTGTTACACACTCTTTTTCTAAGGAAACTAAAGTTTTATTTTTTCAATGTGTAGCTTGGATGCTGCCATTACAAGTTGTAATTGCAACAATCAAATAGAAAAAAATGTTGATTCCCTACATTTCTATTTTAAAGCCATATACATGTTGGGTATTTTTACCCAGCGCACGGGAAGGATCAAAGAAATTGGAAAAACTTTTTCCATGCGCAAGCTTGAAAAAGGCCAACTTCTATTATTTCCAATACCTATACCTATAGGAATTAATACGTATGGGCTATGTATCTCAGAGTATTGTTAATCTGAGCTATGTATAGGTACTTTAAATGTCAATGTATTGAATACATAAGAACTAAAAATGTCGATACTTACAAAACGTACCTTATGAAGCTGCCTTCCACACGTCGAAACAAATTAAAACTGTTTTTAATTAATTAGGTACGCTTTTCCCCGACATCGGAAAAATACGGGACGGTGTCAAAATTCAAGGTAATTAAGAGCGCTTCTTTTGAGACAAGGTCCAGCTCACTTAATTGAGCGTATCTCAGCTCCAATATTCGTTAATCCAACATATGGAATCTAAAATGATATTGTTAATTGCCTAATAAAATGTAAATCTTAAGATTTTAAATTGGCGTCATTTTCCCCATGCCAAGTGCTGTAGGATGCTACAAAACTAATTTACTTATCCCTACGGGAATTATTTGAAAACGGATTAATTAAATACAGCATTATCGGCGGCTACGAAAAAAACCCGTTCTTTTCCCTGTTAATTCCAATTCCTAAAACAAAATTAAACATGTTCAGAGCTATCGTCTTCGTAACAAAAGCGCTTCCACGTCGAGTCGACTGGGTGTTCCTCGACGCTGGTAGCTTCAAGGCGAAAGATAAATAACTTTGCTACAATATTGCATTTTATACATTAAAGTATTTTTATTGCAGACCACTAGTTTTCCATGGCGAACAAAAGATGGCAGTATTGTTTAAGACGACAATTTCTTAGTTATCTAGAATTATTTTTACTTTAAATAACACACAAAACACAACGAACGTGAACATTCATGTGAATACAACAAATGTCATATAATGTATATTTAGAAAACTACGCCCTTTTCAAAAACTCCAAAATATATAGGGTTGTCAATAAATGTAATTTGGTGTCATATAAAAAACCAAACACTCTGTATAAAATGTGTACCGCCATGGATTCTACATAAAAAGAATTTGCCAAAATCAGTTGTCTTTAATATCAAAGTTATGGGGCATTAAAAAATCGACTAAATTCGAGACACGCCCCCTAGCGACCAAACGATCAGAGATAGTTGAATTCTGTTTTTGCCAGTAATGTTCTCATTAAAATTGAGCCTTGGTTAATTTTTTTCTATCATATTAAATAAAGGGGGTTTACATAAGAAAGTGTCCAATTTAGACAACCCTGCACATTACCTACTTGAATGAAATTGAGATCACTTTCTTACATACTTTATTGTAATCCTTTTGCTACGACAACGAACTTTTAACAATGTTCAATGGGATTCATCGTCGTTCTATCAAATACAATTATTAACAGCACACTTTATTTACGTTCTAGTACTAAATAACAACCAAAATAAATACATTAAAAAATATATTACAAGTGTGAATATGCGATGAACACTTTCTGAATGATAAATAAATCTAAGATCTGTCAAGATTGCTATTACAAATTTCAATGTTGAAAAGAAATATACAACGAAAGTGAGAAAACTAAGTTTTCCAGTTCGACTAGATCCATTGATCAGGACAATTCTCATGTCTACTAGTTAGATTGAATATTGTACTATTATTAACTGTAAAGAACTTATTCAATAATTTGTCTTGAATCGATTTACACTATGTCTAGTGAACTTCTACTACACTGCTACGAATCGAATGTGTCCATTAAATAACAGAAGTGATGCTTTATTGTCAATGATTAAATAAATTCTAAACAGCGAGTTTGAAATTGCACTTTGAAGCAACTCTAAGCTTTAAGAGCCTTCATGAGACCATCGGTAGACATCGACTTCGGTCTCTCGATTGGTAAACCTAAAGCACGATCCCACACTAACGATGCTAAAACTCCAAGCGCTCGAGATACACCAAACAAGACGGTGTAATAATTCATCTCCTTAAGTCCATAATACTAAATAAAGCAAAAGGTCAGTGAAAATAATTTATTGTCGGTCCCTTATAGCATACCTGTAAAAGAACGCCAGAATGAGCATCAACATTCGGCCATGGATTCTTTACTTTTCCAGTCTCCAAAAGAATTGGGGGCACTACTTTGTAAATGCTGGAAACCAGCTGAAAAGAAAACCATTGTAGATTTGGTGTTATTAAATTGATATCGCATTCAGGAAGGTCAATCGAACTTATAATCACACATTCTGTTGGAGAATGTTTACCTGGAAGAGTGGATCATTTGGTAAGTGTTTCATAGCGAACTCTCTTTGGCATGTGTAACGTGGATCTGTTTTTCTAAGTACTGCGTGTCCATAACCGGGTACAACTTGACCGGACTTCAATGTTTTCCATATGAAATCTTTTAATTGCGATTCTGTCGCCTTGTCACCTAATTGCGTTCTAAGTTTTTCGAGCCAAATAAGTACTTCTTGATTCGCCAATCCGTGGAGAGGGCCCGCCAATCCGTTTAGGCCGGCCGCAAACGAAATGTACGGATCGCTTAAAGCGGAACCGACCAGATGAACTGTGTGAGCAGAAACGTTGCCTCCTTCGTGGTCACTGTAAAATCGCACGTTTGCAAATGTGACATTATGTTAATAAATGTTTGCGACAAAATGAGCTTACTTGTTTCAAAGCACTTGTGGATGTTGAATACTCAAAATATAATTGTAAGTAATGCAGATGATGCATAAATAGTTAGTAAAAACTTTATACAGTGCTATTTATTAAGAAGTAGACATAGGGATTTATGTATATTGTTTTTCCCTGTGTCTATACTTTCAAAAGACAAAATCTCTTCTGAAGGGCGCCTAATTTTAGCCATCCAAAATAACTTTTTAAAACAAATAAACATCTGGCTGTCATATTAATTAGTTTGAATATTGTTGCCTTGACCTAACAGAAAATAAATCCCTTACACTTCTTATTACCGGCACTATACCATTACCCATTTAGAACAGATTCCCAGGTCCGCCAAAAATTTAGGAACCGTAAAGCAACCAGGAAAAAAATTAAGTTAAGGCTAATTTTATTTAGAAGCAACAATAAGGAAGTATAATGCTAGGTATAACATTTAATAGTAACAAGGAAATGCTGAACAACAAGGAAAATGCGTAGATCAGGAAACAAAACTGCAAACGATTGTAATTAAGCAATTTGTTGACAAGGTTGTCATACTAGGCATTTACTGCATACTTTATAGTTAAGGTATGTTATTAAGGAAGTAAGTCTATGATGTAAATAGCATATAGTTCTTACACTAAATATTATCCGTTAGCATTTCGAACTGTCGGTATCATACCCAGTTGTGTTACGAGATACTCCCAGACTAAATTTTACGTTCGCATAAGTTTGCTTGGGTGTTCGTTAGGATTTACAACCCTAGCGAAACACTATGTCTGCTTATTAATAAATAGCACTGCATACCATCCTATTAAACATACAGGGTGTTCCAGATGCAGTTGGATTGCATGGGTAACTTTATAGGTATTGAAGGTAGAGATTAGTAAAGTTTGAAAGGTTGACGACCGGTATTATAAAGCATAGTTAACTATGTTGTTCATTCTTTGAAAAAACCTCCCCTCCACATGTTTTAGCAATAAGCATATAAGTCAACATTTTTTGTAAAGAGTACCATCCAATGCGGTTCTTAATTTTTTTTTTATTTTGCAAGGTTTGAGAGTTCTTTTGGTCTTTGAAACAAAAGACATAATATAGTTTTTCAAAGCACACTTCAGGCACAATTGGGAACAATAAATAACTTGCGTCGATGATAGTGGGGAGCCAACTAACAGATAGACACAAAACATGCACGCAATCGGTGCTGACACATGACCCTTTAAACGGGTGTTTTGGTATAGCTTTTTTGAAAGTTAAACTCATTCATAATGGCAGTTTTACCAACTGAATCGAAGAAATGTAAATGATATACCCAAACTGTACTAGATGACTAACGGCATGTTGTAAATGAAATGCAACTGTGCTTTAATTGTAATACAAACCTGTGAATTGTTAGGTACAAACGCATCAATTCAATAAATTGAGGATCGTCATAACCCAACATAGAAGTAAAATTATAACTCCAATCTTTTGAAGTATCTATGGCTCCGATTCCGGAACCGTCCTTAAACGTATTTCTATAAATAGTGGCGGCAACCACGGGTAACTTCGCAATTAAATCCATGCTATCCTCGTAAATGTATTCCCAATATTTCGACTTATGTACACCGCTAGCGTAGGCTTTGGCGAATTTACTTTCACTATTAAGAACGGTAACTGCGGCGGACAACTGCGACATCGGATGAACAGTGTTGGGCATATTGTTCAGGAGGGTAACAACGTGAGCGGGAAGCGCGGCTCGTTCGGCCCATTCCTTTGACAGCGCTTTGACCTAGAATGGAAAATTAAGCAAACAAGTGCGACCATTGGTAGGGTACCTGATTATTATTTGGAACGTCCCCTGTGATCAGTAACCAGAATAGGCCTTCAGGAAGGGGCTCTTCTCCTCCCGGGGCTTTGGGAAGCATCTTCTGACATTCGGGAATCGTAAATCCCCTGAATCGGATACCTTCATCCGCGTCTAATACTGACGTTTCGCACACCAAACCTTTGATGCCTCGCATACCGCCGTACATCTGTCAACATTTTTTACAATATAAGTCACTTTTGCGTATCTTTACAAATGGTAACGGCAGAAGATTAAAATTTAAAAAAAAGACATATTTTATGAGGTAGTTCCAAGATTTTATAATTCTGTGTCGTGACCTCCTTCAGATAAATCTCTCACAAGGTTAAAGTGTTCGTCTCATTGACCTCCATTTTCATAGTACTAGTGACATAACTAAATCAAGGAGTGACCTGCATAAGATAAGAGTAAAAGCTGTATCAACAATTATATTAATAATTTAACTCAATAAGTTAGCCAGTGATATATCTATAGTAACAAAGTAATTCAATTTTAATCAAGAATAAATTTGAGACGACAAAATAGCTGTAAAGCGAAAGCATTTTTTCTACTCGACTATGAAAGAAACTGCAAAATAGCCTTTAAGCTCTTTTTCAAATATGAAAGATGCACTACAAATAATCAAAGTAAGTCATCACCAAGAGAGCAGAAGTATAGATTTTGCACCTTATTCAGACTTTTCCTTTGTTGGTACCCTCTTTGGACATACCGTTTTTTACATCTGTTGCCAAGGGAGGAAATGTACAACATCGTTCGCGTTGCGTTTTGCCCCCAACAAAACAGATAAGGGTAATTTCCGCCACTAAACTACCATGAATACTAATTTTTGGTAAACATTGCGAATAAATGCCGATGAATACTAATGAATTGCAGTTTTTAGCTCTCTACATGTTAGGAAATAATTGTATTTTCAACCGTTCCCTCAGCAGATTAGGAGAAATGTTTGGCTACAATAAGGGTTAATCTCGGGGTTAATATGCTTAAACAAATTGTTTGAACCATTTGTTTTAATAACGGTTTAACATTTTAGAATTGTAAAAATTTTAAAGTAAAACATGAGTTGGTTCATACCTACGTATTTACATAGTTATTTATTTTTAGGCATGTAGATAAAAGAAACTCGCCGTTATCAAAACTTAAAATCAACAAAAACTTCCATTATAGTATACAATAAAACTTAAACGAAGATGATTTTATAAAAACATACCTCATAGTACAATGTGCTAGTTTTTAGCTATCCTAACTACTTTTATTAGAGAGATTATATTTGTTAGTTCGTATGAGAATTCAAATGTTTTTCTTCAAACGTCATATAATACTGACTTTGCGTAACTCAGCACTCTGAGTTAAAGTTTTGACTTTTTAAAACAAGTGAAGTAATGGCTAGCACATAGCCTGCTTTGTCCAGTTCTTGTTGGTCATGCTCATGAATTTGTTCGTTTTACGTCTGGTACAAGTCTTCAATTATATTCCCATAAAGGCATAAACCGTACCATTAATATTGTTACTTGTTACTAAAATCAAAAGTTACAAAATTTTATGTTGTTAATTTAATCATGAGTCATGAACAAACCCTAACACAATGACTAAATAGCAATATACAGGGTAAATAAAAAGTCCCGAAACAGTGATCTCCGTTATTTATAAAGCAATTTTGTAACAAATTAGGCCCAGTTGTACAATGTCACTTTAAACTTCAGTTTATAGTTAAATTGTGGGTTAAAGGATTTGATTGGCTAATATTTCAAAAGTTGACCAATCATGTTTCTGAAATTTGAAGTTTAAACTGATATTGTACACCCGTCTTAGTGTGCTTAGACAGGACAGAGTGAAAATTCTGCTATCAAATTTGCTAACAATCTACAAACTTCAAATTTGTAGTTAGTGGCGCACTTCTGCACGGCCAAGGGGGGCTTATTTTTTTAAATAGCCAATCACTAGTTTTCATTACATATTCTTAGAGTAAATTTTTTTGGATTAGCAACATCAAAATTTAAGAGAAAAACCCAAAGTAAGAAAAACGGTTATGTTAATTAATTTAACAATATCACTAGCTTGCGTTGAAAAAAACGCTATTCTTTTCTTAGTAATGTGAAAGCAATTTATTGTATCAAAAATTATTTAAAAAATGAAAATTGAGGTACATGTATAGCATGTGTGATGTGTGTAATATACATACGCTGAAACAGCAATGTTAGGTCAACTGCAATCATTTCATCGTAAATTTTGATCAACGAGCTGACAGAGGAAAGAGGGAATGCCAGATCTTTGTGGGAAGTGTCCATGGAAATAGCGTATCAAAAATCGATTTTTAAGGTATATGTTGCAATATCTACTTCCATTGTTCACATTCCTGAACGCGCCTGCTCCTATTTATTCCTGTATTACAAAATTATTTCGCTGTTGCCTGCTCACGCACTCTACACCCCCAAATATTTCGTTCATTGACTGGATTATACAGGGTGAGTTTTTTTTTCATTTTAAGCATTAGGATCTCGAAAAGCGTAAGACATAGAGTTCGGTTAAACGAGGAAAGAGTTGTCGTTTTAAGAGCTTATTCAAGATATGCTTTTGTTTTTTGAAAAAAATCCACAGTTTACTAGATGTGGGCGAGAAACAGATTTAGTGATTTTTCTTTTAAATGCTGTAGAATCGTTAGTATTAGAAATACATGATATAAGGATAATTGTACTTACTTCTACAAATAAACATGATAAAGAACTGTTTGTATTATTAAGAGTAGTAAAAACAGATTTTGCCATGTGAAACATTTTTGTTCTCTTAATTACTGTCTATTATAATATTTAACTTGCAGTTAGTTGTGCGAGGGAGCACCGTTTTGTTGAAACCAGCGTAAATTACGCCGTGTTTCCAAATCTAACCCATCCTACATATCTTGAAATTCATTTGGTAGAAAATGAAGATAACACTGGCCTGTCCAATTTTCGTCGTAAATGAAAGGTACCTATCTCACTAGATATTGTTTTCCATGGCCAACTCTGTTTACTTACCTCTCAATAATACGAAAATTACTGCAGGGCGTTTATTTATTAAAGTCCATTTAGCAAGCCTTATATCGTTATAGAGAAAAATTTGTCCTTTTTAAAAATATCAAAGCCAACTATGACTACCATTAAAAAAAATTAAAGTTTGTATTATTGTATAACTCAAAAATTATAAGATCTAAAAATAAATTAGAAAGTTCATCATGTTAAGCATTAAAATGTTTGAAACTTTTATTCGTGTCATTTTGTTGTATTTCTAATAATAACGATTCTACAACAGTTAAATGAAAAACGAGATGAAAAATTACTAAATCTGTTTTTCGCTCATATCTAGTGTACTGTGGATTTTTTTCAAAAAACAGAAGAATATCTTAAATAAGCTCTTAAAACGACAACTCTTTCATCATTTAACCGAATCCGTATGTCTTATGGTTTACGAGATCCCAATGCTTAAAATGAAAAAAAACTCACCCTGTATACATTACCTCATGTAGTACTATTAAGACATCATGACCAATTTAACAGACTACAATGGATTTCTTAACAAGCAGGCCCAGGCGTATTGGGCCCCCAGTATAGATCAGACGAAGAGTCCCCCCCATAAATCAACCACATAAAACTGATACTTACCTGATAAAAAAAAAGGATTTCTGGGTCTGAACTGGGCCTCCAGTTTCAAATTTAATAATCATACCCTCTTACCAGGTGTCATGGAAATGACTTCTGTTCGGTATGACTGTCGCAGTTGAAGACCTTCGTTTCATTGTTTGTAACAATCTGTTCACCAAAGAATGCTCTTGACAAATTCCTTTCCTCTACACTTTCTGCTCTGATAGAAGTATTCAGGGAACATATTGAGAGGATACTACCATCATTCTTAAATATTCATATACACTGTATCCCCAAGATAAAGATGTCTATCATGGGGATCTCGAAAACCGTAGCAGATACAAAGATGGTCAAATTACGATTAGGGCGTTGTGCGCGGGTGCACCATCTTGTTGAAACCAACAGTTTCAAAATTTTGTTTTTTTTGTGTGCTATCCTGGCTATGTTATATTATATTATGTTATATGTTGTGTTCGTAATAAAAAATGCTACTCATTCAGTACAGTATGTACTTTTTTTACGGGCCATATAAAGAAATAATTGATGATGATTTCATTGAAACCAAACGTTGTATTGAAAATTGCTCATCGCTGTCTTGTAGAGCTCAAAAGAAAGTGTTTTTTTTATTTTTTTTGTATCTTAAATATCAGAAAAAAATAAAAACAAAATCGGCAAATTTCGGAATTTTTTAGTTTTCTTTACAACATGATAATAGAGGTTTAATTGCGCAATTTTCCCTAATTTGACCATCTTCGTATCTTCTATGGTTCCTGCGATCTCCATGATAGATTTTCTTATCTTGGACACGTGTACAGGGTGGCCAACTAAGAATGCGAGGTACTGTATCTGAGAATCTATCCATCGTAGAGGCTTGCGGTAAAAAAATTTATTACTAAAACGGTCACGAGAAAAACCTGGAAAATACTTTTTAGTTTCTGAAATGCCCGCTAGGGGGCGTAACTGCAATCTGGAATCTAAAAAAGTGATGTTTCTGTGAATTCCGCTATATTAACCTAACAAAAAAATACCCGGTCTTTGAAGTCGACGATAATCTGAACAATTTTTGTTTGACAATTTTTCATGTATCTCTAAAAATGAAGTGGTGGGGGGTATTCAAAGGTTTCCGTAAAAAACACCCTGTATCTTCGAAACGGCTGAGCCGATTTAAACAAACTCGGATTAGTTCAAAAGAGCTATTCTTCAGTTTTGTTAGTTTCACATATCGCCGATTGAGGGTTTTTTTCGACATTCCGACAGAAATGGTTAATTTATTATATAATAAAAATAATTCCGGTAAAATTATCTTAAAAAAATAAAATTTTGAGGGTATAAAATTTTCTTTGGCCTAAATTTTAGGTTAGGAACAAGATATCGAGATGCGGTTTTCGCGAGCTTGTTTAGGCATCATTTAGCTACTTTTTCATGAAAAAAAAAATCGAACCAGTGCATTTAATTTTTTTGAGAAAATTAACCATTTCTGTCGGAATGTCGAAAAAAGCCCTCAAGCGGCGATATGTGAAACTAACAAAACTTCAAATATTATAATATTTGTAGCCGAAGAATAACTCTTTTCAATTAACCCGAGTTTGTTAAAATCGGCTCAGTCGTTTCGAAGATACAGGGTGTTCTTTACGGAAACCATTGAATACCTCCAACCACTTCATTTTTAGAGATACAGGAAAAATTGTCAAACAAAAAAGGTTCAGATTATCGTCGTCTTCAAAAACCGGGTATTTTTTTTAGGTTAATATAGCGGAATTCACAGAAAAATCACTTTTTTTAGATTCCAGATTGCAGTTACGCCCCCTAGCGGCCATTTCAGAAACTTAAAAATATTTTCCAGGTTTTTCTCGTGGCCGTTTTAGTAATAAATTTTTTTACCGAAAGCCTCTACGATGGCCAGGTTCCCAGATACAGTACCTCGCATTCTGATTTGACCACCCTGTACAATCAAGTATTATATCCCAAGTGCACGCCAAATACCTGAATAGTGCACGAGCGAAATACTCAGATCTGGTATTTGGCGTGCACGAGGGATATACGGGGATGACTATTGCCCGACAAAAATTGTGCCTTAACCACTACATCACTTCGCCGGTTTTTTGCCTTTTTTAATTCATGCAGATTAGGCTTTTTTGGGCATGATATGCGAGTGAAATAGTGTTGACTGATTATAGGCCAAATCAAGACAGACCTTTAGAAAGGTCTTTTTTGCGTTTTTAAATGTCTACAGTACGTCAAAATATGAACACTTCTTCCAAAAGAACCTCCTACTCACCATCATCGTTTTCTGCAAGGAAATATCTGTTCTCTAGCGATTTTTTGTATGTGGGAGGACAGATCAATTGTTTGTTCTGCAAACTTCTGCAGATTTGCTTTTGACAACCACATTCAGTACACCTTTGTCTCTATTGAACATGGGCTAGACCCCGCTACCTTCTTAAAAATAAAATGTAATTTTATGAACAAAATTAATTAAACAAATTATTTCAGTTGTATTCGCGATTCAGATTAACACTAGAGGCGCTGATGTAATTTACTTCAAACGCGAGTGACGTGTGTACGACAGGTCGGAAGCGAGTACCAACAAAGGGAATGTCGTAGCCTTCAACAAGATCTTATTGATGGTGGCTAATGGAATACTGATCTGCCACACAAAAATGCGCTGAAATCTCACACGAGGATCATTTTTTGTAATGATTGAAATTTGATTTGAAAACAATTAGGGTAAAATTAAACAAAGTGCCAGTACTGTTAAAGGCGACACAGCCGGTGGTAGATTTATGTCGCTACAAATTGAATAATCGGATCAATTAATTCCATTACTCAATTAAACCTGCATTGCTTTTCAGCTTGACTTGATAATCACAAGATCGACACAATTCAAAAGAAGTTACAAAGTGCAAAAGTCAATATTTTAATCTTCCTTCGCTTGATTGCAAAACTGATTATAACACACTTTGTAATTATCCAATCTGAAATGTACGTACCATATCGATGGTGACCTCGCCAACCTTGGTACTGCCGTGTGACTTCCGAAACGATTTAATACGCTCCTGTTCTTTCGGTATTTTCGCTGCCAAAACAGCTTTGAGATCGGTGCTGGCATCGCTGAGTTGTCGCAGTACAGCAGTGAGTTGTGGGAAAAGTTTCTGCAAAAAAAAAACCAGTGTGAGCATTTGGTAATTGCACAGGCACGAGAATTACATCCTTCTCTTCCTCCTCCGGCTGCGTAATGGACATGGTGTGTCCCGCGAATTTAAGAGG
This sequence comes from Photinus pyralis, assembly GCF_008802855.1. NCBI lineage: Eukaryota > Metazoa > Arthropoda > Insecta > Coleoptera > Lampyridae > Photinus > Photinus pyralis. The sequence continues at coordinate 42,498,610 of NW_022170596.1, read as the reverse complement.
AACATCACTAAAACAAATTGAGTTTTTTTGTAATTTGGTACCGAACACGCAAACTTAGCGATTTAATGAGCAGAAAATGATTTGTAATTATGATTACATAAACACTGAAATGGGAGGTGGCCTCGGTAAATGAAGGCTACATCTTATCCCTAGATTTTGCTGTACAATTTTTGAAAAAAAATACTGACTTGAAAGAGTGAAACAACCTTCTACCACTGTAAGAGCGCCGCAAAGAAGTGCAAAAAAAATTATTCATCATTTTTCAGTTTTCAATGGAATTTAACTTGAATAAAAAGAAGAGGTAATGACAAACACCCCTTTAAAAACTGACAGATCACTTTGTAGATGGTGCAAATGCAAGGCACTCTTGATTCCAAAATTGTACATACAAAGTGTTTCAAAATGATAATTTGAGAACACATCGAGCAAAATTTTTCTGTTTCTTGAATCGTTTAAATGGCCAGCTCTTTTCTACATGACTTCAAGATAATTTAAAAAGGAAGTGAAGTAAAGTCCTTGCAAAAACCATTTGTAAATTCATCAAAGAATCACTGGATGTTTTATTTCTTTAAGGCTAGAGAGCTTTGTAATGTTTATAATCGTACACTTCGAGGCTTAAGGATTAAAAAATGTGCTATTGTTTGCGTTTTGTCTGCCCGTCCGTCCGGACCCACTTCTGGGGGAATGGTCCTAGAGTAATTGTTTGCAATAGCTTATACCTTGAAAGTGCCAGACGGCCATCAAATTTCGCTGCCTTAATGGGAAGAGGGGGAGGGGGGGTCCCCGGCAATTATTTCCCGAGATGCTGTTTTTGAAAGTAAAACGTGCCTAACCTTTACATAGGACAACAAATTTTGCATACACATACTTTTAGTGGTGCCAAGTTAAACTTTTGAAAATGGCAGGGGGGGGGGGCAAACATGTTCTACCCTTAATGGTATTTTAATGAATCGTCATATGTTTCATGGTATTCTAATTAAAGGTCTCAACGTTTTCTACCAACTACCGCCCTTGGTTCTGACCCCTTATCAAAGAGGGAGGGGGGGGGTAGTGGAACTGGTTTTATTCTTCATGGTACGCTAATGAAAGGTTCCAACGAAAAGAATTAATTTCTACCTTCTTCGATACCTTATAGTGATCGGATATACCTTATATCTTCAGAACAGATTCCTCACAAAGGGCGATTGGGACGTCTGGAAGAAATATATGCACTGGTAATGTCAAAACTTTAAAAGCGAATATCTCGAAGCGAACACGGTTTGTCAGAGGAAAGTACTCCCAAAGACAAAATGAATCGACTAGACGACACATATCTATTTGTGAAGTCAAAGCAAATACATTGACAACGAGGTGTCGGAAGAAGGTACTCATACAAGGCAAGTGGAACGTCAGGAAGAGACATATCTGTTGGTGATGTCAAAGCTTTCAATGCAAATATATGCGGAATGGAGTGACAAGAGAATAACCCAACCATTTACTAACCTATTTCGGTTTTTTTAAAAACGCGCTTTATCTGTAGAAGAGTTGTGGACAATTTATACTTATTTCAAGTTTTAGGCATAATTTCGTTCACAGCGATTTGTAGAAATAGAAATGGTAAATAAAGTAAAGTACTTAATTTTACCGACTCGTCTTTATCCTCCCTCTGTACCGCCATCCTAGCAGATCATTCAAATTGTTCACTGCATTACCGGCCACTAATAAATCTACCACTCGATCTACCACACATACGGAAGGCACTCCTCAAACAATGCCCCACATTTCGATATAAACGTAAAAGTACCCCAATTATTTACCTACGTCAGTAATGGGATTAGCTTGTTTTATTGAACCACGTTCGTGTTTCTTTGTCGTGAAAATAATAAGAATCATAAATAAATAATCCCTATTGACAACTGACCTACAAATAGATACTTGACGGTGGTGCGAGTGTGACAGTAGTCACGAGATCGGCAATTTTGATAGATTTTTAACAAAAAAAAAATAGTTTCGTAATTATAGAAAATAGAAAGCATGCACTCAGAAATGAAAATTTTAAAAACCTTGTGGAATATGACCGAATTTTCCTTACATTTACACTCGAGTAAAGAGAAAGTAGACAATTTCTCGCAAAAATGTGACAGTCGAGACTTGCGGTGTGCAAAAAAAACAACGTTTCATAATGCATCGAGATTAGACTAACAGAAATTGTTTACGAAATAAGTTGTTTTTATGAATGAGCGCAAAAGCAAATTAATTGAACTTTCTATGGATCGGAACGCTAGAACGTAGCAATGAACTTGATCGGGTGAATATGTCGCCATGGCCCAGTTATGAATTCAAAATTAAATGTACCTAACCTAAGGTTCAAGGTAATAGACAAATTAATGCTATTGACATTCTATATTAACAATAGTTATGTAAATGGTTCGTTGACTAGCTTCGGAATGTCTTGAATTTTAAATACTGAACTTTACCTAACGTTTCGTTACTTAAATTCAATAACGACGCCTTCATGGCAAGGAGTTCCACTGCGGGGCCATCTAAGTTTGTTGAATTATATGAACAAATATGAAACATTCAGTTTCGAAAGCGACTAAAATAAATTTGCAGGGTAGGGTCTAACAAAGAACGTTATTTATTAACTAGCGTTTTGTCATTATTCTCAATAACCGAAATAAATCAATTAAAAAAATAAATTCGTTTCACCTTTGTTATACAGGGTGTCACAGCTTGAGGTGTTATGTGGGTACCTTGTATTATTAAAAAGAGAATTTTGCCTTTGTGAGTACTCTCCTCCGACAAACCGTTTTCGAGATATTAATAATAATAATATTTATTCGTCGGATTTCACAAGAGTGTTTCGACACGTCGAAATATACACAATATATATAAATAATATAATAATAAATGCAGACACTAAAACATAAAAAATAAATTATGTAAAAAACAGCAAGCAAATTTTTAAAAACAAACAAATAGGTAAAAAAAAAAAAAAAAAACGGAAGCTAAAACCAGAACACGTCCGCCCTGATGGTTGACAAGTACTCTTCGACGGAATAGAATGCTTTACTTAAGAAATATTTCCTAAGTACGCTTTTAAATTCTTTTAGACTATACCTTTTTATTTTGTCCGGCAAAGGATTATATAGTTTAACATTAAGAGAGTTTTTTATTGATTTGTTTAGCCTGAACCTTGTGGTACGGAGTTGATTTTTAGATCTGGTATTGTAATTGTGAAATTGACTATTCGTTGTCATCAAGCATGATTTTTTATGAATATTAACTAATACTTCCAGAATGTACATAGATGGCAATGTCAAGAGCTGCAGTTCTATAAATAGGGGCTTACAATGATCGAATGGATTGGCAAATTTCATTAGGCGTATTGCTTTCTTCTGCAATCTAAAAATCCTAATTGTCGTAGTTGCATTTCCCCATAAACTTACACCATATAAAAGATGAGATTGGAACAGTGATTTATAAGTTATTATTAGCGTGAGATTATCTACTAATACTCTAAGTCGTCTAATAACAAAAAGAACGGACGACAGTTTTCCGACTAAGCGGTCAATATGGCCTTTCCAATTTAAATTATTGTCAAGTGTGATTCCTAATAAACTTGATGTTAAGCTAGGTGCATTCTGACACGAAAAATATAGTTCATTTGTTTTACTACTATTTAGTTTTAGCTTATTAGCTATAAACCAACTTTCAGCCCTTAGAGTCTTAGAGACGCCATATTTTTATCTAGAACTGTACCGTCAATAGCATTTGAGACCAAAGTGCTATCATCTGCATATAAAACGCTGTTGTTTGGTTTAAGGAAGTTTGGAAGGTCGTTAATGTATATCACGAACAGCAGTGGTCCCAAAACCGACCCTTGCGGTACACCATGAGTGACTGTTCCAATAGCTGATGCACTACCGCCAATGCTAACACATTGTTTTCTATCGCTCAGATAAGATTCTATTAATTTTAAGGGCACACCTCTGACTCCGTATTTTTCGAGTTTATCAATCAATATATTATGCGATACGCAATCGAATGCTTTACTTAAATCACACATCGTGATGCCTACATGCTCGCCTTTCTCGAGCCCTTTAAACTTTTGACATCACGAATGGATATATTTCTTCTAAACGCCACAATCGCCCTTTGTGAGTACCCTCCTCCGACAATCTGCTGTTGAGTAATAACCGATCAGGATAAGGGTCGAAGAGAAGTGTGATTGGTAGAAATTAATTTCTTTCAACGAGACCTTTCATTAGAGTTTTTTTCCTGCAAAGTGTGTAAAAACGACGAGATGATGGCGCTCCTATGGCCGTTTGCACTGACAAATTTAAGCGTACCTTAAAATCCATGGCAACCATTGTCTCAATAATCGTTACCATGGATTTTAACCTGCGCCTAAGCTACGTTCCGCTTAAATTTGTCGGTGCAAACGGCCATTAGATAAGCATAAAAGTTCATTTACTTTGAGGTATAAAATTACCGTCAGTTCTTTTTGTTCGGTCAACATTTCAAATTTACGTACCTAGGTTAGGTACTCAGGAAAGCCTCAATTTATGTAAATTTTCTACCTTTGCTAAAATCAGACAGAATAGTAGGTATTGTCATTGCACTTTTCAATGGAAGAAATTAACACTATACGAGACTGAAATAATATGTCGAATTGTACTGATAATTATTTCAAATCATAAAAGACTTTATTAACACTCAAAGTAGAATATTTTTGCATTTTGGACGGTGCCCACACGAGTGTCTAACTAAACATGTTTGTTTTTCTCAGTTTGCATGCAATAAAACGAAATTAAATGGTAGATCTATAATAGAAACCAAGGCTAATAACAGAAATAGTAACAAGAATCTTGGATTGCTGCCAAGAACTGAACAGATATGATTTTAAGTTGAATGCACATGCATCAGGTACCTACTGTTTAAAGTAACACAATGAATAATCCTCGGAATAATCATTACCTATGCTTACGGTTACGCAACAAAGTAACGAGAATGTTATAATTGCTTCAATACTTATTTGGTGTAATAAAATTAAACGACATTTGACCCATAAACATAAAAACAAGACACGTTTGGCACCATTCGTGATTTAAATGGTCAATTATTAACGAACATATACCTACTAAGTAATAGACATGTGATTACAGGCTTATGTAACCGTTTTGAAAACAGAAGCTGAATCTTAGAAAATACGGGTATTCCCGAACATGCCAATTTCTACAAAAATGACCCATAACTTACGAGAAATTAGTCCCATTTGGAACATAAAAACTGTTGCAGTATTTGCTCCGAATAAACGTGGGTTCATAATGCTTCGTTTGGGTGCTACGACCTCAGAAACGAGCTCAGAAATCTCTAAATTTGGATATCTTCTTTAATTTTTTTTTTGTATAATATAATACATAAAGGTTTTGAACATCCGCTTTTCTGTGGTGTGACTCGTCGGTCAAAATGGCATTATGGAATAGTGACGCCCATTAAGTACATTGACAGCGAGATTGACAGCATCTTCGAAATACAATATCCGTTAACTTCCCTCCCATTATGAATTATTCATTTAAATTTGGAGAAAAATGTGTTTAGGATCAAAATAAATTCTAAACGAAGATTGTACATTTTTTTTTCATTGGTAATAATTTCTATATTATTTGTTATACGTTTCAAAGAGTGCCTTATACCAGTGTATTACCGCTATGATTTTAGTGCTAAACCGCTTCCTAGTAGAGTAGGTGGTGTCCTTACCATTTGATTATAAAATTATCAAGGGGGCAACTAATTCCAAACTTGCAATTTAGCAAGCAATTAATATAGAAAGTGGTTGAGCATTAAAACCATGACGGTAATAAGCTTACTTGAGGCGCTTTGCTCCTGTGAGAAGGTTGCACCCGCAAAGCATTCCCGTTGTATTAACATATTATTAATTTTAAACGTCAGTTTAAAGCAATAAAATACAGGGTGAAAATTTGGAATGGAACACTGAATATATTATCTTCCAAACAACATTTTTTAATGGTATCCAAAATTATAATATGTTTGTTACCATACTTCCAAATTGTGGTCAGTGGTGTAGGTCTGCAGAGTCAAGGACATAAATCTATATTTTGTAATAGCAGCCACTAATTATTTTTTATTATATATTCTGCACACCTTTTTTCAATATAGAAACGTAAAATTTAATTATTTACGTATGGAAGATTTTAAACAACGAATTCGGCGGGAGATACAGAATCCAGAGGTAATTGGAAGGGTCCAGAGTGAATTTATTTGATAACCGGGCTATTGTCAAAAGACCATTGAGAGAATTCGAACACCTGATTGATCAAAATTCTTTCAATTTAGCTTTTCTTTGTATTGATATCAAATAGTTTGTTTTTTTATTTACGTGTTTTTTTTTAATAGCTGAATTAAGTACAGACACACGCCTCTTTTCATACTTTTTAAGTTTATAGATTTGATGTCAATTGTTAATAATTTTTGATAGAATAAATTGCGTTAACAAAAGTATCTAACAAAAGATTACCGTTTTTTATTCAAGGCAAGCAAGTAAAATTATGAAATTAATTAACACTATTATTTTCCTTAATTTGAGTTTTTCTTTTAAATTTGATTATGCAATATAATAAGTTTTTTATGCTCCCATATCCAAAAAAGTGTATAATATGCGATGCGATAATATGTAATCAAAAGTAGTAGTTGCCATTAAAAACCAGGTGCCAAATTCCTCACAGGACAGCTTCCCAGCAATCGCAATAGCCACCTAGCTCAAGCTAGGAAGCTAAAAATATGCCCCTTGACTATGCAGAGGTACGCCACTGACCACAAATTTAGAGGGCGTAGATTGGTAGCAAACTTTATGATCTGGGATATCATAAAAAACATAGTTGCAAAAATTGTAGTTTTGAAGATATAGGTATTCTATTCAGTGTTCCAGACAAAATTTTCACCCTGTAGCTATTTTTATCTATCAAAAAATGGAAGTTATATCCTCGTTCATTTCTGACCTCCGTAAACACATTTTACCCCACCGAGGGGTTCCAAGTTAATATTAAACTAGCACCCCCAAATTCAAGAAATAAACATCGCCAAATGGGCGGAGCAATACAGTAGCAATAAATAACCGGTTTATTATGTGATACTGAAATACAAATACGACAGCGATTTGCTAGCAAGCTGATTTCCGAGTTTACCTTGTAACCTCCCCCAACGGAAAGAAAACTTTTCCGGGTGTACCAAACAACAAATGATCAATACATACGTTTCCACGCATTTTTCATTTTCATTCTTTCCCAAAAACAAAATTTCGGCAACATTTCATTGCTTGGACATGACAAGGAAACTTCCAGTGGTGTACCGAAAACAATTCATAAATGCAATTCTCGCTGGGGCTCCCGACGAAATAGTTTGAATCCTGCTTTATGTGCAACACACTACATATAATACCACTCATAATGTAGAAGTTCAACAATTTTAACACCACTTTCATTCTTATAACTAACTAAAACATTTTTTTGCCAATAAGCTAAGGGTTCAAAATATTTCCCTTAAGAGATAAGTTCCCAATAGAAGAATTTTATTAAAGCCCTAGGTATACTCCCGTGTTCTGTTTGCTGAGGAAAAAAATTAACAAAGAAGCTTCGGGAGAAGACAAAATTTTGTGACTCCGATTGTACAGAGTGTTTCGTTTTGGTTATCTCCTAAATTTGTTTAGCATTATTACCTATTACACCCTGTATACACTTAATATAAGTCAATTAAATAATCCGAATAAATTACAATGAAATGTTAATGAACAGAAAATAAGTTATACATAATGAATGATGAGATTCGCCTATAAAAAAACGCAATATAAATTCAACAATAAAAGAGAGGTATGCACAATGAGAAAATGCGTTGCAAAAAATAAAAATTTTAGAATTTTTTACACTTGAAAAAGTGACATGGTTGATGGTACACACGACACTTAATTGATTCACGTGACACCACAGCCAATGCACAGGCAGTTAGCTCGCGAAACATTTCTAAAGATTCATTTTTGACTTTGACTCATTTTATCGTCTCCCCACCAAAATCTCCCGTGACTTGAAGGCACCGAGCGCAAAAATTAGTGCGTACTTAATTATTGAAGGTTTCACTGCCCTTAGAGCTTAGACACAAAAAGTTCGTTTTAATTACAACTATTATTATGATCAATGAGCACTACCTTTATTTTTTTAAATCATTTTTTACATAATTTTAGCGCTAATAATAATTTATTAAATGTAACTAATTAACTTTAAATATTTAAAAAACAGCATATTTGTAGTCTTAATTGATGTCGTAACACATAATGATACATTCAGCCATGATTTTTTCAGCCCCATGATGTATCAGAGATCAGAAACGTCAAAATTAAAGTGGAGATTATCTGTCAAAAAACGTTATTTTGCGTTGTTCAGTGTAGGCAATAGTATATTGTACAACCAGCATAGAATGTAGTCTACTAATCACGAGAACGAAGTTTAAGGAACGAGCCGAAGGCGAGTGGAGTAAATCGTTCGAGTTTGAATTGTTTTGGGTCAAACTTAAAATGGTAAAATATTCGCCCACTTAAGAAAAATGTTTATTACAAAAAAATTTTTCTTTTTTAAATTTTTGTGTATTTTTTTGAATTAGTTGAACCTTTTTTTAATTTTAAAATTTATTAAAAAGAATATGCTATCTTATTAGAGTAAAATATACAGGGTGTTCCATTTACAAATCCAGTAACTTTAACCGGATACTTATGAAAACGGCAGAACATTCAACAATCATTTTATTTTTGAGTGGGGGGGTTTCAGCCAAGGCTGCTCTACCAACCCAACCCACTATACATTTACAAATATCCATGCCCGAACCCGGATTCGAACCAGCGACTCTTAGCACCACAGTTCAGCTTTAACTGAACTGCGCCACACGAGGCGGCAATACACAACAATACCCAAAAATTTCATAAGGATTGTTAATTTTTTTAATTTTTCGAAAATCTTTTTCAATTTTTTTGAATCAATATTGAATTCTTTGAATTTTGCTGATGTTATATTTTTAAAAAGAAAATTTAATACCTATGCTATCTTTTTAAATTAAAATATACAGCGTGATCCAATTAAAAAAATGAGGTAAGGTCCGATAACTTTTTTACCCGACTCCGTATACTTATTTTTTGAAAACGGCAGTATTCAACAATCATTATATAGAAACTATTGTAATAAACATTTTTCTATAACTCTTTTGACTAAGAAAATATTTATTATTAAACAATAAGCAAACATATCTTGATACATTCGGTCACAAACATAAAACCAAGCAATAAAAACATGTTTGTGGCTTAATAATTTTATTTACAGTTATTTTGGATCAAATCTGTTGGTTCCACCTAAAAAAATACCTATCATACCTGCTACTTCACCCTGATTATAGACCTTTACTACATGATTGAACTATCCGAATAAGTAATTTGAGAAAAACTCTAGGTCTAAGTAATTTCCATTAGCGCAAATATTTACCTCTATACTGATACATTGGATTTCCTTTTAATTGTAATCTCGATTGGAACTAACTCCAAGGTTGTGGGATCTAGATTTAAAAAAAAACCTCAAAAAACTTGATCACATGGTTGTTTGGTAACCATTCTTTTTTACATAGGTATTTGCGACTTGTATTTATCAGGGGGTGTCAATTATGAGTTTAATTAGTACTATTTATGTAGGTATGTCATAATCCGATATCCGAATCGGATAATAGGGACACAGCACTCCAATTTATTGCCTAGAAAATCGATTTTACCTACATAATATCATTGCATTTAATAATAATATCAATGTTGCTAATTGATATGTCACCATCGAATTACTTTAGAAATCCCATAAATTATTTCCCACCCACACATCGCAATAAATTAAAAATTTTGACGGAAATCCTTTGTTGCAAGTTTTATCATCAATCCCGTCATCGCAACCTCCCGCCAAATATTTTACAGGTTAATTCTCGTTATTAGAAAAATTACTAACGAAGTAATCTTTGTAAGCTGACGAATCAGTTAATCATTAAGTTGATAGTGCTATTATAAACCCAATTAGGTACCTATAATTTTTATACTTGGCATAAACTGTATTGTTAAGATACGCTTGTCACGCGTTACCATAGCACCGATTTTAGGGTGATAAGTGCTAGTAGATAGAGTTAATGTGTATTGATAATTAGAACATTAAATTTGGAATACTCATCTATATCTAAAATAACGTTGATAACTCTAATTAGGTATTTCACTAAAGAGCCGAGATGCATCACACCACTTTTACGTCAGCCTACTCTCATCTATAATGATATCTCCTATGCACACAATCTGATGGGATTAGATAATGAAGACTGATGATAAGTCTCACATGACGTTCACGCAATTTATGGGAAAATCACATGCAAAAGTTCAAAAAAAGCCTTATTAGGGAAACCCTCGATGGTTTAGAAATGTGGGTAAAAACCAATTTATATGTGAATGGTAAATGATAGATAGAACACCTTACAAGACAAGGTCATATGTAAATTATGTAACGTTTGGAAGCCCATCAAAAATTTGAATGATGCTTACGCAACCCCCTTTAGATATAATATCCAACTTGTACATAACCTAAAATTTGTGGCATTGGGGTCCGCATAGGTAGACATGCACCCGCTCTTTTTCATGTTCAAAAAATTGGAGTATCCAAAAGAACTACTGCCCCTCGTCACACAATTAAAGGTGTACAAAATGTAAAAAAAATTGAAAATTGAGAGACTTACCGATGTTTCATTAATTCGACTAGTTGTCACACGAAAAAGAGCCATTATACACAAGGAGTTTTATTTAAAATTAATATAATTATACAATAATTAATAAGAAAAAATGTAGTTACAATAGAACGGTCAAATTGTACGCCGTCATTCGATGAAGTAATCGAATCGCGAACTAAAGAAAATGTAGCCTCCAAATTTAGTTTATGCTGCCATCTAACGTATTACGAAATACGTAGACGAGCGCAAAACGTGACTTTCACACGCCGTCACGCAGAGATGCGTGCCTACGGAAATCGTGGAAAATGGGGACGAGTGCATGCCAGCAGCCCAATGAATTGCAATCTCCGAAACAAGTCAAAAAACTCCAAATCTATTTTCACAGCCTAATATCAACGTGGCGCTGGTTTACAAGGTCAAAAAGTATTGACTTTTTACATCTCGTGACGGTCGCATGCTTTTTTTTCACTTCCCATACGTCACTGATAATCTCCATTCTGAAAATGGGCAATTACTTTGTTGCCTCACTGCCCTGGTTGTCATATTAACAATTTAACGACTGGAAAGAAAGTTGACTATAACATCAGCAGACCCAAAGAAAAGAACTTTAAGATCTAAAGGGGACTACATATATATCAAAAAGTATAGGTCAGTAACTAGACCGATCAAGCACAACCTGTCTACAGTTTCCCAGTTTCTAGAAAAATTGAATTAATCAATGTGTGTACTTTCCGTTCAGTAATCATCGCAAATTTTCTGATGAGCCTTAAATTTTGTTAAAAAATATACAGCAAAGCCTATAAAATCCATACAGAATAATCGACTTGTGCTAGATCTTAGATCGATAGAAAAATGAATATTTATGAAAGCTGGCACAAGTAAAAAAAGTACGCGACTTTGATTATAGACAATCTACCAACTACAGTCTTGCTTCAAAAATTAACAGACCGTCGATTTGAATAGTGCACTTTTCTAAAGGATTTATAGCCTGGAGAGCTGACAGTAGAGAGAAAAATTGCGCTTCTTTGATAATTGATTATATTAAAAGGGTACTACAGATGGATATTAGTACCTACATGCATCGCACTCGCACATAATAGTACGATATTCTGGATATCGATAAGATTCATGCAAAATGCTTGAGAATAGGACAATGTTTACCACACAAAACTGTGCAATTTAAATTGTGAGCGCATGGCGCCACGAGATATCGCCACTGCAATCTGAAGTTATCGACACGATCAGCAGACATGATTGACAATCAGCTGATTGCAGCTTGTGGTTAACGAACTGTCACTGTCAGGCAGAAAAACTGAGTTTTTCGACCGAAAATCTAATTGAGAGCGCACTAAATTTGATTTAGTCTCGTTCTTCGCCTCATGCATGCAGAGCATTTTAATTATTGAAGCAATAATTATTCAATAAAGTGCTTTTATTGTGAAATATATTGATACAAATTCAAGAGCTGTTTTCTTTCACAGAAGGTAAGTTACCGTTAAGCAATAATGTGGTGTGATTTCTGATCAATATGGATGAAAAATTTCGTTTATAAAACTTATATTTCTTCTTTCAACAGATGAGCAATCCAGATTCTTCCAATGCCTTTGTTGTACTTCCACCTTTATCCGATCACGGAGTCATATTTGGCAAAAATTCGGATCGACCACAAGGCGAGGTTCAGGAGATTGTCTATTTTCCAAGTGACGAATCTGCCCACACGAGAAAAGTAAGAAATCTTTTGCTTTGCTTGTATAAAAACATTTTTGTAGTGCACATATGTGGAAGTGGAACTGAGTGGTCCAAGCAAGGCTGTAATTTTAAGTAAACCATATTGGATGTGGGGTGCCGAGATGGGTGCTAACGAATGCGGAGTTGTCATTGGCAATGTACCAGTGTTGACTAATAATTGCGAAGGTGACCATGATCCACAAGTTCAAAGACTGCTTGGGACTGATTTGGTCAGGTATGGTAATGCTTGAAGTTGCGGGTCATCTTCATTGTTTGACTGCTTGCAGATTAGGTTTAGAAAGAAGCTCATCCGCATCAGAAGCTGTGGATGTGATTACACAGCTTTTGGATCAATATGGTCAAGGAGGGTCTTGTTTTAAGGACACAAATTTCTGCGCTCATAATTCATTTTTAATTGCCGATTCTAAATGTGCTTGGGTTTTGGAAACTATTGGAAAACATTGGGCTGCAGAACAAGTTACTAGTAGGTATCTTCTCAGCATTTGCACAAACACGTTTTATCATTGCCTGTAGCTTAGGCAACCAACATGCCATGTTTTGCATTATCATTGAATAAGAGTCTGAATAGAATTATTTGGTTCAGTCTAATTGGGACACATGCTAATGATATTGTACTTGTGAGGTAATTTAAAAAAATGCAATATTAGCTGTACTCTTTCTACAAAAAAAGTATTTGTGTAAATGATCCATCTTTTCAAATGGACCAGTTATTTTTATTGAAGGTGTGTAGGTAAAAAATGTATAAAGAGACGTGTTGTGATAAAGTTTATTGTCAAATTTGTCTTTATTGGTGTTTACAGGACTCGTTACAGGGGTAGCGCTAAAAAATCCCTGCCTTTCACACCACGACACTTCAAGTCTTATTATCCTTGGAAAAACCAAAAAGTAAACCATGAACTTTACGTCAATTATTATGTATTCATCCAACAGAAATAGTTAAGCTCCTCCCAAAAATTCCCGGTGTATTAAAATAAACATTTTTATTGGTCCAATTTTTGAAACCCGTAACACACACAACCACTGGTTTTTAATTGTATTCGGCATATCTGAATTAACATCCCTAACCACAAAACTGTCAATTATTAGTCATGTGACGTGCGATTTTTAAATTCCCCGGTTTTTTATAATCTGGCGGGAGTGGCTTAAATTAATAGGTGCGTTCACCTGACGAAGCGTTGCATGAACGCTACCTAAAGGCGAGAATCCTGTTGCTGTCTGATAGCACTGTCAAGGTGTAAATGCCACCGTACGTCCTACTTAAGGTGACTCTCAGAAAGTCTAACCTCGTCTGCCAAAAACCCCCTTACAATTCGATCTCACTAGGGCTTTATCTCAAAAATGCACACGTTGTTATCGCTTTTATTTCCAGACATACTTTCGTTCACGTTCGCTATGAAGCGGTATATGTGTAAATTTTCCTATATTAACAAAATACAAATTCAAAACCAAACTTTTGAAACGGCAAAGCGGCCACGTGTTTATCAGCCTTCAATGTAATTTGCGACAGCTTTTAATTTCCTATAAAAGTTCATGAGATGTATACCATCAACATAACATAATTATTTATAAAGTTTATTAGCAAAGTTGGCTATTTTACAAATTTTATTGTAGTCAGCAAAAAACCATTTTTCTCAAAATTGTTTGTTAGAATTCAAAATTAGCGATAGGGAATCCGAGAAGACATAAAAACAAAACAATTATTAATAAGTGCTGGTTTTCTCTGGCAGTTATACCTACTTGTTGTACGATCAAGAGTGGCCCTAGATACCAGAAAAATAGCAACACAATAATTTTCGCACAAACCTTAATCTATCCACTAATTTTGTGTTTTTTTTAGAAGGCTACAGGAATATATCAAATGTTTTAACAATCACGACCAACATAGATAAGAAATCGGAAGAACTTTTAGAATACGCAAAGGCTAGTGGATTCTGGGATGGAAATGTAAGTGTTACTCGTAGATCTTTATAAGGCATGCGCTTATAACCACGAATCCATTCAGTAATTGTAAAATCAAGTTGATTCAATTGAAGCCCTTGCACTTCTACGCATCGCATCAAAACATGTTTTTAATAACTACGAAATAAAAGGTCATCCGTTCTATGTTGCACATATATCCTAAATAAATACAACATACGGAATACTCATGTTGATATTATTGTAATCATCCGCCATATTTGCCATGATGCTTAACGTCTGTTAGGTCGTCAGAGGACATCATCTTTGCTAATTGGAACACCTTTGAGAGCAATTGTTTATGTTTCATTGAGGTGCAGAAATAATTAGTATGTACTTACTTACACCCTTGTAGGCAATTTTGAATGGTAACCACATCACATCACATACACAGGTAAGTACATAATGAAATCTGGCACTGGGTTCACACGCATATTTTATTTCTATTGGACAAGAGCATGACTAACATTCCGCTATTGGTCGGCCAATTAAGGCAAGCTAAAGGTGAGAGTCTCTTTAGGATCTTGAGTCGCAATCGACTCCAGATCCTAAAGAGCGTCCCAATGGACGCAATAATGGGCGGTAGGTTCGTCACATCCCGACGCCCTTTATTATTATTTATTAACACTGAGGCATGGTAATAAACTTCTATCTACAACAAATTATTATTGGTTTAGAAGTTTATCACCAGATGTCTCTACTCATGATTCATTCTGCTTTTGTATGTACTCCCCTCTGACATATACAGTTTTCAAAATATTCGCACCTTAAAATTTTGTCATCACTATAATGGTTTCTTCCAGGCATTCCAATTACCTTTTGTTGTGAGGAACTATAACCGATCACGCTAAAGGATCTGGGTTGGTAGAAATTAATTCCTTTCATTGTCACCTTTCATTAGAGTACCATTAAGTATAAAACCAACTCTTAGATGTGCCGATCAGGTTGTGGCAAATTTTGCATACATGTGGCAAGGAGTTTACATTCTTATTTTGGATTACGACCTGTTCGCCATATTGAAATTTGATTATTTATGGTCGAATTTCCTTGGAAACAGTCGAATGCGTTATTTTGGTAACGATAAACTAAAAATTAATGTTACACCATGTTGGGTTGAAGGAAATGGAAATAGTATTCGAATTAATTGATTTCTATCAACTATCGTTCAACTTATCGAGTTCGATGTCTACATGTGGGGGGGGGGAGTAAAATTGATACAAACTGATTAAAAGGATACCATGATGTACTAACGAAAGGTCTCTGAAAAGAATTGATTTCTACCAACTGACCCTTTACCAAGATCAATGTGTGTGTGTGGGTTTGGGAATTTTAAAAAATGTGCTTTATCTGCACACACTTTATACTTGTTTCCTATAAATACGATATACAACTTGTGATAGGTATTTAAAACTAAATACAAATCAGGACTACACAAGCATAAAGAAGGAAAAAATGTGTACATGTTCGGTTGAGCTTATTATTTGAAGGAAAAGATAATTTATAGGATTAGATCCTTAACTTGTGTGGTACATGAACTGTAACCATTTTCTGGGCATTCAGCACTTTTGCGAATGTCAAAAATGCATTTAAACAACACTTCCAAAAATGTTTGGTTGTAACAGTTAAAATCGTATTTTCGAACAGCCATATACAGTAACTCATTCAACAGCGGGGTACAATTACTTCTGCAAACAACTCCGCCCAACGCGTAGGATTTAGTCAGACATTGATTGATTCCTTCTCCATAGGTAATATTATTACGAGGCGTATTGTAACATGTCATAACTTCTAATAAAAATTTCGGATCAAAGCATTCATAAGGGTACGTTAACATTACTTTCCCCCATTGCACTCTCTCAGCGCTATTACATTCTGAAATTCTGTTTGTGATCATCTACGTAGATGGCTTGTAAGACATAATGCTTACCTTCATGCAAATAAGCGACTCCTGCTACAGCCAACAAAATTAAAACCTGAGAAAGCACCTTCATGTTTTCAAGTTTTTGAGAATACATTTATTTTTATAATAATTATGATATAGTCGCAATATAAAATATTGATAATGAATGTTTGGGCGTCACATGATTATTGTGACATACTTAACCTTTCACATTTGTCAATGTCGACAGACTTAATACTTTGGGAAATTGATCTTTGGATTGCCATATCTTTATGAAATCAGTTTTTTTTTTAATTATAGAGGAATCTCACTATTAAATATTCATTCGTCAAAGAGTACATTGGGATGCTACCTTCCAACTGCACGCCACATGACTGATTGCATCACCAAAAGGTGATGGATGGTGGGATCGTCACATCCATCTGAGGTTATCCCAAGGTTGCATGCTTTCAACTTCAATTTCTTCTTAACTATAACTGGGAACAGAGACATACCATTGTAAGGTTGGTACAACCACTCAGCACCCTCCCACCATGTGAATCCAATCAATTGATGAGCGGTGCATCTTCTTGAAGGCAACATTGCTCCTGTTCAGTTGATTTCACCCAATTATAAACCAACCACTTGCCAGTCCCCAATCCCCATCACTTTGTATACCAGCGAGTGCAACAGAAGAAGTCCAGAAGTGAGTGGGGATATCTTCATATCCGAGGGCTTCCTTCACAACTCGAACTACAGTCTCGTTTTCAATTATTCATCACAATCTCCGTTTGCATTGGGAACTATTTCTGAGGGCAACTCTATCCTCTCAACTCCATTTTAGCAGTTCCCATAATGGCACTTCCTTTTTTCTTGCAGTTCTTATATTCTTCAAACGATGAAGCAGAAGTGAGAAAGTTATCTGCATAAAAGCAATTTCTCGTCTGCGAAAAATGGTCAGGATGTGACTCCAAATGCTCAAATTAATTGTGGCACCAAGCAAATATGGACTAAAGACAACTCGATTGTGCTAATAAATTTTCAGCTCTCAACAGCTACTATCCTTCCACCAGAGAAACTTCTGATATGGCTTCGTCTTCATGTAAAGTGCCTTCCTAATATTTGACGAGACTCCTACCGTGTTTTCTTGAAGCCTCAGTATGATGGAAACAATCAGGGGCTCTTTACAAGCTTGGTTTTTCTCGAACATGACATGATGCGTCGAAAACTGGCCACACTGGAGTAGTAGAACTGACCTTAAACACAGGACAATGAGGTAGGAAATGTCCAATATTTTCTTCAGACATTTCCGTACTAAAGTCCGTCCATTTCCCACAAATTCAACACTGCGTCATAGTCACACTTATTTTGTTGTTAGAGTTTCATTGTAGTGGATTCCATCCTCCTCCATTGATTTACTGAGCGATTTATGGGAGGATACTCCTCTTTTCTATTTTGAGGGAGGGCTACAATGGCCCTTCCGTTATTTTCCCTCTGAACCGTCTTTAACAAGAAATTACTATCAACCACTTCGCTTTTCATCTTCTTCCCTATTGGGTTCTTTGTGCCGATGGTCTCCAAGTTCCATAAGTGATGATGGTCTGACGGGGTTGAGAGCAATGAAACGATTGTGTTAGCCATAGACGTGGTTAACTTCGGCAATCGTCCTCCCAGGGTCCATCTCTGAAGATAGTCTCTGGCGCTATCAGTCCACATTTTGGCACCTTCCCAGTTGTGACATGACCCCAATAATCGTCTCCGACCAAAATCTGGATATAATAATAATCTTTATTCCAACCTAGAAACAAAACAGCAAACGCAACAAAAAAGTAAAAATTATATAAAGTATAAATTAAGGCAGTGCGAAAATAAACGAAAACTTAGCTTAAAGATAATGTACTAGGTGAAATAATACTACACCAGTGAGAGTAATGAGAATAAAATTACTCTGAACACTGGGAGGATAAGCAAATCCAAGATCATGCTACAAACGCCATACACACGTACAGAAATCTAAATAGAGATCAACAGATATAATTATTTAAATTTAATGAACATATTTTCAGCTAAATAAAATGTACGCAACGTATCGCTAGTGAAGCATTGGTGTAAATGAAGATGTATAACATAAACCAAGCAAAATTAATCAAACTGTAGAATTAACTTAAAATAAGATACATCCAACTCAGTAGTCGCTTTAGTAAATAAAAATTCCTTAGCTCTTTTCTTGAACACCCGAACTGATAGTTCAAATATACTTTGAGAGTAATGGTTACAAAAATAATTACAAAATTTTGGACCGAGAAACATGAATGTTTTTTGAAAAAACGATTTAGTGACTTTAGGTAGACGCAGCAGTTTCTTAGAATATTGTCGAGTATTGTGAATTCCAGTCCCCAGATCAACTGATATTCCAAAGCCACTACTCATCTGATAAAATAGATCAAGAACTTTGAATACATATAGATAATGAAGGGGAAGCACACGAAGAGAAAGAAATAAGGGAAAGGAAGAAAAATAAAATAAATATAAAATATAAATAAAATACATATAAATAAATAAAATGAGGATTGTCCAACGATTTTCGAACTGAGATTACTTTCCCGGTTTCATCAAAGATATTAACTTTCAAAGTATTTACGATGATTGGGCATTGGGAGTGCACCTTCCGCTGTACTTTCTCTCTCACTATGACATCCTCTTCCTTCGATGATTTCTTTGGTTACATGACTCACATCGGACTTTCTTATGGCATTTCCTGGAGGAGTGACCAATTTTCATGCACCTGAAGCAAGTATTTTTCTCAATCACTATTTTCTGCTTATCTTCTAGGTCATTTCTTTCGCTTCCCAACATTTGATAGAGTCGTGATTTTTATCACAAAAATACAAAAATCTTTCCCCGCCACATTTGATAACAATCCGGAATTTATGGGAGCATTACTTCTTGAATATTGCTTTTAGTCTGCCGTTCTCCCCTACTATTACATTTTGATTGTTGTAGTGGTGTAGTTTACTGAAACCCTTCACCTGCAAACCATTGATAGCAAAATCTGCACTATATAATACAAAAAAAATCAAGCCCTTAGAGAAATTCTCCGTAATTTGCATTTTCCCTGTGTAGGAACCTCTAACGCTCCATTTTTGGGATCACACTTAAATTGTTACATTGCCAATAAATATGGCTCATTCAGATGTTCCACTCGCCCTTTATGAGTACCCTTCTGCAACCGTGTTCGAGATATTTGCTTCGATCTCACCAGTTCTTACATGTGACGATCAGTTTGTGTCAAATTTTGCATACGTGTGCCTCTAGTGGTGACGCACCTTATTTTAAAGTGCGATCCAGTCCGCCATAATGAAAATTTGTTGTTTATGGCTGAGTTTCCTTGGAAATAGTCGAATGCATTGTTTTTTGGTAATGATAAACTAAAAATCACTCAGATGGGTGGAAGTTTTGGAAATGGGGGTAGTAAGTACTTGAATAATGGGTCTCAAGGAAAAGAATTGATTTCTCCCAACTGGCCCTTTAGCAAGATCAGTATGTGTGTGGGTTAGGTGGTTTTAAAAAAATGTACCTCCTTTATCTGCACAAAATGTGTGCACCATTTATACTTTTTTGCGATAAATACAATATATAACTTGTGACACTTCAAACTAAATACACATCAGGATTACACAAACGTAAAGAAGGAAAAAATGTGTACCTACATTTGGTTGAGCTTATTATTTGAGGAAAATATAATTTATAGGACTAGATCCTTAACTTGTATGGTACATGAACTGTAACCATTTACTGGGCATTCGGCACTTTTACGAATGTCGAAAATGCATTTGAACCACAATTCCAAAAATTTTTGGTTGTAACAGTTGAAATTGTATTTTCGAACAGCCATATACAGTAACTCATTCAACATTGGGGTACAATTACTTCTGCAAACAACTCCGCTCAACGCGTAGGATTTACTCACACATTGATTGATTCCTTCTCCATAGGTAATATTATTATGCGGCGTATCGAAACACGTCAACATCTCTAATAAATATTGCGGATCCAAGCATTCGTAAGGGTACGATAACATTATTTTGGCCCATTGCGCTTCCTCACCGCTGATACATCCTAAAATACACATTTTTGTGAAATCATCTACGTACATGAGATAACACTTACCCTCATGCAAATAAACGACTTCTGCTATAGCCAACAAAATTAAAACCCGAGAAAGCACCTTCATGTTTTCAAAGTTTTTGAGAATACATTTAATTTTATAATAATTATTATATAGTCGCAATATACAATATTGATAAAGAATTTTTGGGCGTCACATGATATTTGCAACATACTTGACCTTTCACATTTGTCAATATCGGCAGTGGTCAAGTGGACAAGTGCATATCTGGTATTGAGGCCACGGACTTGATAGTCTAGGAAACCTAATACATTGGGAAATTGATATTTGGGTTGTCTTTATTAAATCAGTTTTTTTTAAATTATAGGAAAATATCACTATTAAACATTCATTGATCAAAGAGTCCATTGGGATCCTACCGTCCAACTGCACGCCACATGACTGATTGCATCACCAAAAGGTGATGGGCGGTGGGGTCGTCACATCCCGACGCCAGGTTTTGATTATTTTTATTAACTGATGCGTTGTAATAAATTACTTTTCTATCTGTAACAAATTGTATATTCTTCTTAATATTTTTAACTGTTATATCATTTCATAATTTTGCATGGACGTTCACAAAGAATACAAGAATTTGTAAGTCTTATTTTCGATACAGGTATCTGTATTGTAACGCTAACGAACACTACGTTTTTATGCAGGGGATTATGTAAGCCTTTACAGAAATTCTCCGCATTTTCTCTCCTTTCTCCGATGCTCCATTTTTGAGATATCCACACTTTTGTTTTTACATTGCCTACCAGCAATAAATGGTCTAATTTCTAACACGTGCAAATATGCACTTGGTTCAGTTCTGACCCACTTTTACGGTTTCGGTCTACTTTTAAGACAATTATCCTACAGTCCCCGAATTTTTTGCAATATAGTTACCCTATTCCTTGAAGGTGTGCCAGGCACAAGAAACCTGGAAACGGCACGTCTACTTCGAACAACCGCGAAGGCGGTGACGGTGATAAAGAATAAGAATTAATGGCGGTGGTGACAGCAACAGCGGCAGCGGCACAAGTTACAGTTCTGTCAGTATCAGTGTCAAATGGTGCTGCAAATGTAAGCAAAGTAGACATTTCAAAAACAGATGCCCGCAGTTAAAACAAGTTAAAAAGTAATCGTAAACGATTTACATAAAGCGCATTTCCACTTGCATTTATTTCCCATTTGTAAGTGGATTGATAAAGACACTAAACCTTCCCCATACTTCTTTTAATTATTTCAGGTATTAAAAGTAGTAGTAAAAGATGGATAGCTAGCTACCAATTAATTTTTTCCCATTTGTAAGATGCAACTTCTGTTAAAATCGTAAAAATCCGGCCACAAATATGAAAGGTAGCGTTGCACATGAGCAATCCATTTTTGACATGCTATGTCAATTTCAGTTTATAAGAATAATTTCATTTCAATGCTTTTCTAAATAAGAAAGTTGGAACTGCGCATGCGCAAACCTAAATTTTGAAACTAATGTTAGATTTTCCTTTGTTCCAAGCGCCAAAGTATCAAATTTCACTTAAATGCTTCCATAGATAAAAAAGTTGGCACTGCGCATGGGCAAAATAAAATTTTTAAACTGGCGCTAGATTTTCCTTTATTCCAAGCACCTATGTATCAAATTTCATTTAAATGCTTCCATAAATAAAAAAGTTGACATGCGCAAAACCAAATTTTGAAACTGGCGTTAGATTTTCCTTTATTCCAAGTGCCTATGTATCACATTTCATTTAAATTCTTCCATAAATAAAAAAGTTGGCACTGTGCATGTGCAAAAACAAATTTTGAAACTGGCATTTGATTTTCCTTTATTAAAAGCGCCTATGTATCAAATTTCATTTCAATTCTTCCATAAATAAAAAAGTTGGCACTGCGCATGCGCAAAACCAAATTTTGAAATTGTCGTTTGATTTTCCTTTATTCCAAGTGCCTAAGTATAAAATTTCATTCAAATACTTTTATAAGTAAAAAAGTTTGCAATTCGGTTTATAAATGGTCGAGATGCGAAAAGGGCACTGTGAATTTTGAATCGATTTGATTCAACTTTTGGCATTGCGTATTATATGGCTAAATCTATGCCCATATTGAATTTCATGCAATTCAGTTCATAACTAACGGAGATGTAAAAGCGATCAGACATTTCTAAACAAAATTATCGTTCACACGGACAGATAGAGGGACAGACAGGCAAAGGAACAGACGGACAGACTAACAGACAGACGACAGACAACAATACAAAATTATAAATGATCTCTAGGATGGTTAATAAACGGCAAAAGTGTAAAATTATGGAACATGTAAAAAACGGTTTGTTGGTTTTTTTACAATAACTTTTTTAGCAATAAACGCAGAAAAAATTCCTTCCCTGGTGCACGCCTCGACACCATAACGAACCAAATAGCGAAAAAAGTAGAACAATAGCTCTTAAGATAAAGAACTAGTAGCGTCGCAAAAGTAGCGGACGAACGGACGGACGGACGGACAAGTGGCCACAATAGCGCATTTTTTATTTTTATTTTTGTGGAAATGCGCTAAAAACAGGCAGACGGGAAAAGCAATGCTTTTAGTGCTGTGTTTTGACTGGCTCCTTCGGTTTGATGGATTGATACGAGTACCTACGCATCTTGTCGCTGACGTGAAATCCATGAAAAATCGAACTGAACTCAAAAACGCATCGTGAGAAAGAGCTCTTAGAATCTTACATAATATAAAAATTAAATTACAAATGAAAGTGGTGCACAAATCGAAAAATCATAGCATACGGTGCGTCTGGGTCCGCCAGTGACGTCACTACACGCGGCAAAAAAATTCAGTGATCAAGCAATCCTGTATTATATAGCTTCCTTGGGTTTAAATAATAAATTAATTAAATTACATCAACTACTTAAATCAAATGATTTTCAAAACTATTTCCTAGGCTAAAATTAACTGGCACTTCATACCTGCGCAATGACCACACTTTGGAGGCGGGGAGGAGAACGAGCCCCTATAGCATTAAAGACAAACTACTCGAAAAAATAAGTGGCCGCTCAACAAGACACCCGGAAAGGTCTCAATGAAAAGCTTTGATTTCTACCAACTGACTCTTTATCGAGATCAATATGTGTGTGAGGGTGTGTGTGTGTGGGCCAGGGAGTTTAAAAAAATGTACTTTATCTGCACAACATTGTATGCGTAGTTTATAAATACAATATGCAACTTGTCACACTTAAAACTAAATACAAATCAGGGTTACATACGAACGTAATTAAACAGTGTGTACACGTTTGGTTTGAAGGAAAATATAATTTATAGGGCTAGATCCTTAAATTGTGTGGTACACGAACTGTAACCATTTTCTGGGCATTCAGCACTTTTACGAATGTCGTAAAGGCATTTGAACCACTCTTGCAGAAATTTTTGGTTGTAACAACTAAAATCGTATTTTCGAACAGCCATATACAGTAGCTCATTCAACATTTCGGTACAATTACTTCTGCAAACAACTCCGCTCAACGCGTAGTATTTAGTCACACATTCATTGATTCCTTCTCCATAGGTAAGATTATTATGCGGCGCATCAAAACACGTCAACATCTCTAATAAAAATTGCGGATCAAAGCATTCGTAAGGGTACGATAGCATTATTTTCGCCCATTGCTCTTCCTCACCGCTGATACATCCTGAAATACACATTTTTATGACCATCTACGCACATGACTTGTAAGAGATAACGCTTACCTTCATGCAAATAAACGACTCCTGCTATAGCCAACAAAATTAAAACCCGAGAAAGCACCTTCATGTTTTCTAGTCTTTGTGAGTAGTCGCCTAATATGATCTAACATTTATTTTTATAATAATAGTAAAACATTGATAAAGAATTTTTGGGACTCACGTGATCATTGTGACATACTTGACCTTTTACGTTTGTCAATAAGGACAGTGGACAAGCGCAAATCATAGTCTTGATAACCTTGGGTTTTGTAATACTTTAGGAAATTGATCTTTGGGTAGCCATAAAAATAAGAAAGGCGAAGTGGTAAGGGGGACAATATAGTAGATACAATAGTAAGCTTTTTATTTCAAAGAAAAGCAAAGGTTATTGATTTCATCAGAAACCAATGTAGTTTGAACAGCGGTTTTACCAGAGCACACTTAAGTTGCGTTGGGAACACTCCGGTCACAAAAATAAGATTTAGATTACTGGAATGCTTTTGCACACGAACTGTAACCATTTTTCGGGCATTCAGCTCCCTGACGAATTTTCAAAAGGCACTTTAAAAATGATTCGAAGAACTGTTCGTTCTCTGCACATTTGAAATCGTAGTTTTGGCCAGCCATAACTGCTATACTGTTCATCAGGTCATTGCAGTCATTCCTACAAACAACTCCGCTATGCGAATAAGATTTAGCCAAGCAGCTATTGACATGTTCTCCAAAGGTAACGTTACGTGGCTCATTGTAGCACGTCAATATTTCCAACAAAAATTGGGGATCAAAGCATTCATAGTCGTATGATAGTATTACCTTCTTCCATTCTTTCTTCTCGTTCGTGCTAGATTCGACTTTGGAGATGATTTCTGAAGCATAGTTTGATGACCACCTTTACCTCGGTTGCATGAGAGAACACATACCTTTCTCCAAATGCACATAACAAGATGAAGATTAAAAAAAGCCCCTTCATGCTGGAATAAGACTACTATTTACATAATCAAGTTTTCATCTAAATTTATAAAATAATCATTTCATCTTGTGTAGGTGTCATTTAATACTGCAGATAAAATATTGATTAAAGTATTTTTTTGTGGTTTACCTAATAATTAACAAAATGTGGTTTCCTATCTATAACTAAGTTACATTAATAGCATGATATCAAATATTTGTCATATTATGGAAATGGTACCTACATCCGATAGCTCACACAAGGTAACCGCTAAAAATGAATAAATTCAAGAATCATTTATTTTGTCAGTAACTGAACCTCAGACAGATGAATATAAAACAGAACAATTTCCGCATAAGCTGCAGCTAGCTTTTAACATAGGTATTGAGCTATGGTTAAGGAGGTAGGTATTCGCAAAATAGTCAGCAAAAGATCTTTCATACGCTCATCAGATAATTTCATATTTATACTTCAGTAAAAAAGTAGGAAGTTATGAAATTGACCAAGATACTGTTCATTAGCCAGATTACATTTAAAAAAATTGTTTTTCTGTAGTGGTGAAATGACGGCTAGATAAGGCTGACGTAACGAAATTTATGAGGAATCAGAACTTCACATTCGTAAACATCTTTACATAATCACCATAAAATTAAAGTCGGAGAAAGTATTGTATTGAAGATTTGATTGATTCAGAAATATACAGTATATACAGGGTGTTACATATAAGTATGTCAAAAAAGAATTGGGTGGTAGAGGGGATCAAAACGAGCACCTTTTCCAATTAAACCGATGATGCAATGTGTTTCGTTTGGGAGCCACTCTCCAAAAT
The DNA here is from genome assembly GCF_008802855.1 of Photinus pyralis. Classification (NCBI taxonomy): domain Eukaryota; kingdom Metazoa; phylum Arthropoda; class Insecta; order Coleoptera; family Lampyridae; genus Photinus; species Photinus pyralis. The sequence continues at coordinate 42,472,596 of NW_022170596.1, read as the reverse complement.
GTGGTGAAATTTGCATTTCTTCTTAATTATTTTCTCAGCAACCATAAGAGTTACGCTCCGATTTTGCCAAAATTTGTGCTTGTGCGTATTTTCGCCATACCTCTTCTTAAAAGGTAGTACACACCTATAAGTGCACTTGTCACAGGTGACCTGTGAAGTCTACCTGTCAAAACACCTCTCGATCCACACTTACAGATCCACCATCCATCTCAGTTGGTTAAAAATGTTTAAGAACGGAGCAATCTACCGTGGACAACTGACAGGTTGACTCAGGAATTCATACACACGTACAAGTCGAGGGTGGAGTGCGGCAGGTGCCTAGAATTACTACGGACAGATGAGCCTGCGACCTGTCGACTTTCACGACAAGTGTCAGGTCACTTGGTAGTTACGAAAACTGACAGTTTTTGCCCATCTTATATTCCCAGGTCGACTTGACAAGTCACCTTTGACAGGTAGAATTGCCAGGTGCATCTGCCCATAGTATGGGTATGTTCAACCGACACAACTGTTCTTACACGTGTTTTCTTGCATTTATTGCAAACGTCAACATATATGCCTGAACGGTTCTGGTGACACTGCAACTTCATCGTGTTTTGTATCTTAAAAGCTTACTTCGTGCTGACAAAAAATGGATATTATTTTGCAAGAATTATTTGAAGATGATATAAACTGGAATTTTTATTCAAGTGACATTATCGTCATAGGAAGATACAAAATGTTAGGTTATGATGGCCAAATTGGTGGGTGCCATCTGTTGACTTCCAGCAGAAGCCACCATTCATCGTTCAGGTAAGTCAACAAACTCAACAATTGCGTCGGCTAAACGTCCGCTATGCCTACCTGCCACACTCCACCCTTCGACTTGTAGGTGTGTATGAATTCCTGAGATGGCAGGTGGATCTCTAGGTGTGGATTGACAGGTCACCTGGTGTGTAACTACCATTGGGAAACAGATATCAAAATGCGGTTTTTATTGATATTTCCACTTTTTCATCTAGATCATATAATACAGCGTGTTTCAAAATGAATAGAGGGGTTTTAACATGTTATAATATTTAATACATCAAACTTACAGCCACAATTGTTATATCAAATGAAAGAGAAACTCAAACAGTTTTACATAATAGCCTACAAGTGTTCAATGTGAGCACCATTCGTCACTTGGCATACGTCAAGACGGTATGCTAGTTCTTCCCAAACTTTGATGAGTGTCTCATTAGTAATTGCTGCAACAGCTGTTTCAATCCTGTTTCTTAAATCGGGAAGGTCGGCTGGCAGTGGAGGCACATACACACGGTCCTTAATAAACCCCCAAAGATAAAAATCACACGGGGTTAGGTCGGGTGACCGTGGAGGCCATGCGAAACAAGCCCTGTCATTAGGCCCCTTACGGCCAATCCAGCGGTAGGGTACAGTTAGGTTAAGCCAATCGCGTACCTCATTATGCCAGTGAGGCGGCGCACCATCTTGCTGAAAGATGAAGTTTTGTGGTTCATCATGTGTCAGTTGAGGGAAGAGCCATTGCTGTAACGTATCCAGATAAGAAGTACCAGTGATAGTTGCTTCACCAAAAAAGAAAGGACCATAAATTTTCTGCCGGATATGGCACAAAAAACATTCAATTTAGGAGAGTCTCGTTGCACTTGTACCATCATGTGGGGATTTTCTGAGCCCCAAATCCTAACATTATGGGTGTTAACTCGACCACTAAGGTGAAAGGTCGATTCATCACTGAAGACGACAAGATCCAGAAAATCTTCATTGTCATGCAACAACATGTCGTTAGCGAAGTTGGCACGTAAAAGATGGTCGGTAGGCTTCAGAGCCTGTAACAACTGCAAACGATAAGGACGTAGCTCTAAGCGTCGCCGTAAAACTCTCCAAACAGTCGTCACAGGAATTGCTAATTCACGACTAGCCTTCCGAACGGATTTCATAGGGCTACGCGTCAACGAATTACGCACTTGCTCAACGCTCTCTTCACTAGTTCGTGGTCGTCCCGTACTCTTGCCTTTACAAAGGCAGCCAGTGTCTTGAAACTGATGATACCATCTACGAATGTTGTTATCACCTGGAGGAGCACAACCGAACTTAATCCGGAACGCACGTTGCACAGTAACAACAGATTCCGTCTTTGCAAACTGTAAAACACAAAACGCTTTCTGTTCTTTAGTCGCCATCTTTGCTATTAGCGCTTTCTAGCGGATTGCGGCGGAAACATACGCACTGATGCCAACAAACAAAAACTGTTTGAGTTTCTCTTTCATTTGATATATCACTTGTGGCTGTAAGTTTCATCTATCAAATATTATAACATGTTGAAACCCCTCTATTCATTTTGAAACACGCTGTATAATGATTATTTTGTTTCATCTAAAATGTTCATGGAAACCTGCATGGTTGATGTTAAGGTCAAACCGCGCCCTCTATCACACATCATATTTACTAAAAAGACTCTTGTCAAATCTGATTACACGAATAATTTCCAATAAAACCAATAATGTAAAAATCGGTTATCTAAACTGAAGTTACATTCGACTCCTTAAAGAGATTTTCCTCTTCCCCCACCCCTCATATTTTATGAGCCAGAGTAATAATATGTGCTCCATCAAAATGATGCAAAATTCATACAAGATCTATTGAATTTTGTAGTTTAGATGGTAGAAAGAAAAAGTTATATGATGTACAGCCCTTCACCGGTGGGGGGGCGCGTCGACACTTTTAATAATGTACACAAAAATAGTGCCTCTGATATTAGAGGTATGTTAGTCTGCCGGTTAGCATGGTGGGGGAGGGGAGGGATTTATTCGAGCGCGGCAGATATTTAGAGTGTTGTATGTATAATTTATTACACGACCGCCAATGATCTCAGTCAACTAGATGCTTCAACTGCTGAACGCACTGAACTTTATTGACGATTTGTTCGACTTTGGCGTGTGATTACAGATTATATTACTCATGTTATTCTTGAATTTTCGTCGAAATAAAAAAAATTTCAACGCCCTCGAGAATGTCAAGGTAATGTTTTTTTTTCTGCAAGTTTGCGACCTTCCCGCTCCCTTGCGTCATTCTCAAATCGTCAGAATATTGAAATGCACACTTTTCAACACGTAGCCAACCCACCTCCTTACTCTGGCGTGGTCGAGTAAATCCCAAAATCCCCTATTGGGCCCCCCTACCATTAGGAAAAAAAATCATTTTTGTACTTAACCATGAATCGTACACCCTCTGGCGGCAAACTTGTGCAAAATTAACGGTTTCATAGATTTGGCCTGTCACCTTTATTGTGATAGGACACGCTGTACATACAGTGTGTCAGTTTGAAAAGTTTCATTACGAATGTTTGGTATAATGGTCACAGAATAAGTCATTCCCGAAGCGACCCCACCCCAACTCTCAAATTTCAAATGGCACCACCCCCGTTTATCATACATTAAAGTAAAGGTCTGATTGAGTAGTATTCATCTGCACAGCTAACACTCCTTGATTCTTTCCTCTGGGGCTACTTGAAAACTGCCTTTAAATATTGACCCTGCTTCAATACAAGATCTTCGGCAACGCATTATTTAAGGGCTCTAGAGCCCCTAGTGAGTTCATAATTTTTGGATGCCTGTCCGTTAGCATCTCAAAAAGGAATTGACCGATTCTGATAAAATTGTGCAGGTGGATTCTTATCAAATTTGTAGATCGCAGTTTATGAATTGGCAATGTAGGCCAAAAAAAATTACCCATGAGCTCATTTGCTCTATTTGTTTACACATTAATCCAAATGGAATAAATTTCAAATTGTAAATGACAATTATATTTGCAGGGGGACTTCAATTTTTCCGAAGCATTCAATAAGAAAGGCGCATCAAGCGAATGTTACGAAGCCGGCAAGAAACTCCTAGAAAATGTCACAGCTTCTAATAATTTTAAGGAAACCGACATGTTTAAAATTTTACGCGACGATCAGTCAGAAATATGTAAACCATACGATGCCAAGTTTCCTACGCAGTGTAGCCAGGTAATTGTCGTTCGCTGCGCGGATTTGGTCATTATTGAATTATTTCACAGGTATCCGTTTTGAGTTCGGATAGGCCTAGTGTACATTGGTTTACTGGTACACCACACGCTGTAAAATCAGTCTTTAAACCGTTTGTATTCACAAAGAATCCCACGATTTCGAAACATACCCAGTGTCTGTCAGAAAATGTAAGTAACCCATTTTATACCGATCTAGTTTAATGACTCCGCGTCTAGGAACCACACACGTTACATTCTCTGCATTCCGAAGCTATAAGAAAAGGAAGCCAAGTGCAAAATTTACTGCGAAAAATGGAAGAAGAGTGCGTAGAGGAATTGAACACTATAATCAATAGTTTGGGGGAAGATTTATCCGAACTTGATGAGCTATTTAAGGATTGCGTGGAGACGGAGGTAAAATTTTATCGTTGAGGGAGTTATTATACATTAAGTCTGCAAACACATGACGTCTATATTGTGCACAACGATTGAATAATTTAACGATCTTCTTTGGCGAGTGCGATTTTTATGTGATTTGCTTAAACTGCTTTGAATTAAACTTGTATGTGATGTATGTTATAGTATTATAAATTAACGACTTCTCTTTTCATTCCATATTCGCTCAGTTTCTTCTATCTTTGTATTGTGAGTATTATGCTGTTTTATGGCATTTGTGATAGCTAGCGGAAGCTTTAGCTTTAGAGGCTTTTCAAGTTACTAGTATTATATTATTTATGTATGATAAGTATTTATATGTATCGAATGCAGTATCAAATAAACGATGCCTAAGCAATTTAAACTATTGATTTTGTAAATTATCAGCAATTATAATTGCCTCTCCTGGTTCAATTACAAAAAATTGTGTTCAGAACTCTTCTTTTTCAGGCTGTGACTGACAAGTGTGTAGTGTGCGCATGACAAATGCGTAACGGGGTATATTTGACAGTTGATGTCAAAAGGCATAAAAACATGGAGAGATCCGAAATGAACCGAAATGTTTTGTGGATTTTCTTTTGATTTTGTTAATTTAGTTCGTGTATTTGTGTGGGGTTTTTGTCCTGAAGAAGGTTTCCCGGACGTCGTCTGGTTGTGTGCGTACTTTGTGTATAAAAAGAACCGCCAGTTTTAAGACCGACTACTACCCAGATACGAAAGTTCAGTGAAACGTCAATTGTTTTGACATGAAAGTAACGGTGGCTCTGCTCGGAAATATGGTCAAGATTGCAGGTATTACGGAAAACAAATAACCTAAAATCATTTTTGTTACATTTTTCCTTTACGTTTAAATAGTTATGTCCAGTTTGTTAATGAAAGATTGCGATATAGACAACCAGTTCCAAAAAAAAATAACATTTTTTTTAGTAATTGGTCCAAAGAAGTCGTTGATGTAATGGTTATCCTTCCCACAATGCAACACTGTCTGTATGATTGAAGGTGCTCAAGAATGATCTTTGTTTGCCTATTAATTTAGAACATTCTTTTGATTAAGTTGCATCAGTGGGTTAATGGCCTGATTCGGGGTCCAAAACCTTACATTTTATCCCCCTCACACACTTTGGATCGCTTTCGCTTGATTTAGTGAAACTTTCTTCAATTGTTATTATGAAATGTGTAAGGGAAATATAGTTCTTACAAAAAAAAATTATTATTTTATATTTAATATGTATTTATTAGTTACAAGATTTTTACACTGCCATTATTTTTTTATCATCCTGTATACAAGCGTCACAGGCGTGAATAATAGCTTTTGTGGACCACTAAGTCGGATGTTACCTCTTTTATGGATGTACAGCCTAAAAAAGAATATACATTTAGATATGTTGCATCCCATATGCGGAATCATCTGCATAAAGATGAGTACCTAGATTTGTGTGTAATCTGTTCATGTTAGCAAACAAAATCGGTTTAAAATTACCCACCTGAGAGTGACATGACATTATCTAATTCAAATTTCAATGTATCCAACACTTTCGTAGCCCCTTCTTCTCCATTGTAAGCCAATCCCCACAAATTAGGGCGGCCAACAAAGACCTGTAACACCAAATAAGAACGAGAAGATAAACACAATTAAGAAGTACCTACCATTTTTGCTCCCAATGCTAATGCTTTAAAAACATCTACCCCTTGACGAATTCCGCCATCCATGTAAACTTCGACTTGATCTCCTACAGCCTTTACTACCTCTGGCAGCGCTTCAATCTACAACACAATAAATTTCTCCGAATTTGCTATTTCGAAACAATACCGAGGCAGGAACTCCATCGACCTGGCGACCACCATGGTTTGACACCATGATGCCCGAGACACCCATTTTGACTGCTTTTTGAGCATCTTCAGCAGTTAAAATGCCCTTTACGACTATTGGTAACGTTGTTAACTGTCTTAACCACGCTATATCTTCCCATACTAAAGCAGGATCGAACAGACTAATAACATAATTTGCTATTCCCGAACCACTTTGAGCGCGGGAAACATTTGTTGCTTTGTCACCCACAAAATTTGCCAAGCTAAAAAAGGGAATTTAAACTCGTACGCGTAAAGTGGTTTAGGTGTTACGTTAAATGTGGTGGTATTTTAAAATTGTTTCTAATGTCGTCCCTTCGAATACCAAACCGGGGACTATCCACTGTCAATACGATAGCTTTGAAACCGGCCGCTTCAGCGCGCTTTACTAAATTTGCGGTAATCTCCCTAAAAACTATCATTACAACATTTAGAATTAACATCCTTCAACTCTAACCGATCCTTGTAAATATACAGTTGATACCACTTATGCGCGTTGGGCGCAGCGGCCGCGACATCTTCTAAACTGGTAGTGGAAATGGTACTTAAAATAAAAATCGTACCCATTTTCTCAGCCGCTGCAATTGCAAATTCATTAAATGAGCTAGGTAACAAAAAAAGAGGTACCTCTAACTGACGCTATTTCTCCGTCGGGATGTGCCAGTTTTTGCATGGCGGTAGGCGCAATTCCGAAAGGGACGCAAACGGTCGTGCCCATTACAGTTGTTGATAAATTTCTTGTACTTACATCTCGAAAACATCTTGGCCGAATACGTAATCTGAAATTTTATTGTTGGTCATGTTAAATTTTGAACGCATGTTACCTTGACATGATCAGATCACAAACAGAATTACTGTATTGATCTTTTTTTAATTCTAAAGTAAATCTTTATTGATGGTAAATCATATCATCCGATCATGAAGATCAAAAAACTAAATCAGGTAGGTATTGCAGTAAAGCGAAGACTATAGATATGTAAAGACTACCAAAAATAATGATGGGTCGCCTTATTTATGAGGTTTTTCAATTTGGGGGGGGGGGGGGAATAAGCATAGAAAGGGTTTATTTCATTTGAGTTTCTATTTCTGTAGTGTTATTTTTCCTTTTAGAATTGTTTTCAATTGCATATTGTTTACTTAATTATAAAACGTGGAATTGCGTGTTAAAATGTAGGTAGGCACATGCGTTTTTTTTATCACTGTTAGAAGAGAGAAGAGAAGAGTGCGCATTAGTTCGGCATAAGTGGAAACGCGGTTTGTTGAAGCTGCCGTTATCTCTAATTATGATTGGCGCTTTATTTGTGAAAAAAACTCGAAGGAGATCTGTTTCGTTAAGTACCTACGACAGGCAGGAGGTGGCTGCTAGCTGGTTGGCCACGGTTGAAAACGTATAGTTTGTCTTTATTAGAATAATTTTTCTCACTGCAACTTGCTGTAACAGTTTATAGTGCCATCTCTAAGTTTATCGTTATGCAATCGCTTAAAACGTGTTAAGGTCAAAGTGTGATTTTGGAACTTGAACAAAGAAACGTTCTCAAAGACAGTGACCCGAAGAAAATCCATGAAAGAATGGTGGTGGAAAAGAGTCAAATTTTGGTGCAAGCAGTTCTAATGGTTTCCGCTAAAGTAGTTGGGATTAGTGTTTTCTAAAGCTCCACAAAGACTTGGAAATGAGCAAAGTGCCAACACAAAGGATACCCAAGATCCTCAGTCCCGATCCAACCAGATCTAGATGACAAATCTATAGGAACTGTGGAATTTATACCCCCTAATAACAAACCACGTGCTGCTCTGAGTGACTGATGGCATCACCAATATTGGGTGATGGGCGGTGGGGTCGTCACATCCCAACGCCGGGATATTTGTTTATATTTTGTGAAATAGGTATACATGGCTTAAGAAAGTAACGATTAGGTACAGATTTCTCTCAAAAATAACTGATAACATTAAAATTTGGGGGAAAAACAAAACAAGTTAAAAACGTGTTCACTCGCGACCGACGAAAGCCTAATCCAAAAAATCTTTTGTCGTTCTGGTCTCGGGGCTGTGCTACACCGTATAAGAAAAAACCACAACGAAAAAGTTTAATAACTGGAGGACTAGTATTGGAAAATGCGCTAACAATTCAATTTTCACGACTGTTGCACACACACCGTTACCTAAAAGTTGTCAGGCTCTCAGTGATACATTAAATCTGAAAATTTATTGGATATCGACATAGGTAGTTTTTCATGATCTATCAAAAGAAAATATTATCATGATCATTTCACGTCCCGTGTTATCGGATGTTAGCAACTTTCTTATTTTAAATAAAACACCCTGTTGCGCTTTCGAAATCTACGTCGTTTGATACTGCATGTCCCTATACCCAGCATCAAAAGTTTTCAAGTTATGTAAGATTTTTCAAAATTGTTCACGTTTGGATGCTTTTCTTTGAGCCCTGTACCTATGATGACTCTGCCGAGTTGAATTTCAAAAAGTCTTCCAAAATCAACAAAAATTCTACATGAGAATGATTTAAATTTTGATCGGTCTTATGCAGGGTGTTTTAAGACTAATGGCCAATTTTAGAAACTTCAAACTGGAAAAAGTTGATTTTTTCAAAGGAAACATGCTTTATTTTTTTGCGCTTTCAAATGTCAATATCGATTAATTATTACATTTCATGTAGATACCTATCCGCTATGCTTTATTTTAAATTTTGTAAAATTGTAACTGCTATGTATATAATTAATTTTCTTAGGAGGAGGAGGAATAACTTGAAAACCTTTGATGCTGGGTATAGGGAAATGTGGGTATCAAACGACGTAGATGTTTGTGTAGATTTCAGAAATGCGATAAAATACAGGGCGTTCTATTTAAAATAAGAAAGTTGCTATCCATATCCGGTAAGTGAAACGATCACGATAATATTTTGTTTCGACATCATGAAAAATTATGTTCGTATGCAATTTTCAAATTTAAATTATTAACGGGACTCTGAATACTTTTGGTAACAGTTTGCGTGAAACAGCCGGTATACCTCTACCTACTCGTAGTTACTAATAAAAACCTACATGGCCATTGGGCCAAAAATAAAATAATGGTATGCAAGCGGATTCTACAACTAAAATAGAAAAGAAATTGACAAGAGATTATTTTGCAAATGTAGGGTAAGTCAAAATTTTCAGTGTCTAGTGTGGGACCTAATGGAGGTTATAATATCAGTGAGACTACCAAAAGCTACCACAGAGGGTCTATTAAAGGATTACCACTGAGCGGTAAGACTGAAACTAGTCGAATTAAAAAGACGGTATTTGCTGGTTTTCTGCAGTATCTACAATCGTTGAAGCAGAACACCTGTTCCATCCATTTCCGTCTACAAACAGAACCGAATGACCTTGTACTTGGCGCATGCGCGAACTGACCAAAGATCAGACGGCAAGCTGTGCCAAGACGTCGTCGACACCACAAGCGCGTCTCGAACACGTAAGCTAGAAACTCACGAACGGTCGCGTCATATGTGACTGTCTGGCATAGTTGTCCCCCTAAGTTACTGTGATGGTTTTGTCCGTCTGTTGCTCATCTAACTCAAGAACGAAAAGAGATAGCGATTTCAAACCTTCGTCAATTGATTTCTGCGAGTTTCAGAATCAGTGCTATTGAATATGAGCCGGATTACAGGTCATGTAATTACCTTACTGAAAATCGTGTGTGATTCTTCGTATCTCATTTTTCCTCAGGTTATTTATTTGAAAGAACACGCGAAAACCGCAAGCCTTCATCTTTAAAACAGCTAAAATACATTGCAGTCTCAACCAAAATCGGACACACTGTACATTTAAATATTATAGCAATGTGAACTGGCCAATAATTTACTAATAAATGCGAATTTGTTTTATTATGAGTTTCATCCCTGATGATAATTAGAAACAACTAACAGTTGCATACATTTTGTTTCCAAAAACATTCTATATACAACTATCCTCTGTATCATATTGAAAATGTAAAAGGAATTCAAAACAAATTGCACATGAAGCAGTAGTCCCCTTTTGTAAGAGGTTGAATTTAATTACTACTTCACAAAAAGTAGGTACTAAACTGCCCAAATATTAGGATAGTATTGAATTATGCGTATTTTACTTGTTCAGATTAGAATGCTATTTAAAGGTTATCTTAAAACAGATACCAGGGAAGTCCAGAGCTATGTAATAATCCTCTCGGGGTCTCACTTCCAGCGATCTGCTGATGTTTAAGACAAACATCAACCCTTCACCGCCAACTAAACTGAAATCATAATTTGCTGAACTTACAGAACAATCACCTTTTATTTGTACAATGTGTTTGTTAGTAACATGCAAATATTTAAGAATTAGTACCTTGTCAAAATTACTCACTTGGAGAACGCTTTTCTATTATTTTCAAGTGTCAGTTGATCACCTGCACCACTTTTGTAATAATCTAAAGGACCCTTAGCCAGAACTTGGAAGGCGTGGGTTTCAAAATCTTGGACACACACAGGAGTATGCATGATAGTTAATGTACAATTAATAAATTGTTTAGCAAATAAAGCTATCTAAATCTTGCTATCTTAAACTACAACAAAGGTCACTCTGATAATAAAAGTATGTATACTGTATACACAGATAACGTCAAATTTAGGAAGGGTGGAGGGATATCGGAAACCATTAATGCATTTATAATTTGCAACAATCAATATTTATTTTATGCAAAGTTGACACCTACAACCAATAAATTATAAGACTATTGCTTCAATTAACCATTGTGAAAGTTTATAAAAAACGAAATAATTTATTTGGTTTTAAAATTGAATAAGTCCACAGAAAATATTTATTTTCATATAATATCCGTTCAAAATATGCTAGACACTAAAATTACGATTCTTGGCATAACAAATATAATATAAAAAGAACTAATTTAGGGTTACAATGAAAATTTGAAAAAAATAATCAATAACAATTTGTGACTACTTATTTATACCCATGGGTGGGTAACCGTATTGTGTGATAATCACTTTCGACAGTTCATATATATATACATAGCTCTTGTAAAAGTTTCCTCTTCTTTACACCACGTCAACAATAGCACACCGTTGTAAATATCAAATGGCGTCATCTCCAAATATATATAGGCATTTTACTTGAAACAATATTTTTACTCGTTAATATTATACAAAACTCTAAAATAGAAATGAAAATCTAAAGGACATATTGAAAACGAAAGCTAGTTTATTAACACAACATACTACATCACACAAATCCAAAGTTCTTCGTTTTAATTGCGAGAAGTAGCTTCTGTCGTAGTACAGCTCTGCTGCTATAAAGAGGAATATACAGACGTGATATACAGGTATTCGCGGTAGGTAAATGGGCGTCATCGGCGGGACGAATCGTCACTGAAGGCATAGGCTGAAATCCGTCTTCGCTCGCCGGCAAAGCTGGCGAGCCAGTCCAAAAGTAAACCTTTAAATTCGCAAATCAATTAATGGCGTCGCAGGACAATTTACGACTCCTACCAAATCCTGACGCTCAAGATGAGTCATTTTTTCCACAATGGACCACAGCCACCTTTTAAATTTCACTAGTCGTTCGTTACTTTCACCCGACTCGTCGTTGAAGGAGGTGTATGATATAAGCACGCATACGTTTATGTCCCCTACGCCGTTCAGTAGTAGTCGCAGATCTTCAGCCGTAAGACCGTCCAAAGACCCCTCCGGCAAGACATCGAATACTCCCAAACGCATATGCTGAAACAATTTGTTGTCATAATCGATAAAGTACAAAAACACAGAGTGTTCAGTAAGAAACATCGTAAGTTGGCTTCTCAAATCCGTTTTGTTTTACTTACCTCTATCGCCTTTTCTTGAGCCTTCACCATTTTGTATTTTGCATATTTTCTAACGTAGTCGTACACATTTGAGGAGGTGACCTCAGTGTCTCTTCCACCGGGCATTAGTTCAACAGAACCACCTCCTTCTTCCGCGGTGAGATCAATACTACATTAAGACAAAAATTTTAGTATCCTGTCATTTCCGGCTACTTGAGATGGGATGATGGAGAGGAGGGAAAGAGCTCTAGTATCCAAAGTGTATCTACTAGCAAAACCCCATTTTATACAAAGTGAAAGCAAACTTTTCTGGTATCATTTTCAGTCAAAACTTTATTAAAGAGTTAAACCAGAATAAAAGCCGCTCTGAATTCTTTAGATATTATGTAGTGCAAACTTAAAATTCAAAAAAACCTTGGACAGGTGGACTATGCTAAAAGTATCAATGATTAAATAAATCCAAACTCAACAAGAATATGTAGGTAACTAACTACATATTCTTGTTGAGTTTGGATTTATTTAATCATTGATACTTTTAGCATAGTCCACCTGTCCAAGGTTTTTTTGAATTTTAAGTTTGCACTACATAATATCCTAACAAAAGCTACACTTCACGAAGGTGGACATTGTATTGTCATTAAATACACCCTGTATTATTTCCTATGCAATAATCCCGTTAGGACTGGGAATGGATACGGTATTACTACCTCGAATGAATTTTTTTTCAGACTATATCTAATTTTACAAGCTAGCTAGGAATATTAAAAATGTGTTGGCCTTCCTGACTATTTTGGGTTCCCATGGGTTACCTTATCCTTTTTATCAATTTATTAAAACAGGAGAGATAAATTGGCATTTCATTGTGCCAAACACCAAGTTTTTTTGAACAAAAATAAAATTTTCAGCAATACCAACCTACTTGTTTTGCGCTTGTTTTACACTGATTTGTATGTCTATACACAAATGTTGTGCACCTTTAGTGGAATTCAAAAGTTTGATTGTTTTGATACCTCCAAATTTTTTGTTTATAACGGGTGATCAAAAATGAGTTGCTGTCCAGTCGAATGTGGAAGTTCAAGTCAAGTACGATCTCCCATGTAAACAAAAATTCCAAAGGCGACTTGACAGCAACTCATTTTTGATCACCCATTATTGTATTTATTTTAAAGTGAATTGAGTGTATCCTACCATTTTTGACACTCCTCCTTAAGCCTATCCTACCTGAAACGCATTTTTCTTAAGAACTCGAGACTGTCTTGAATTAGCAATCAATTTAATTTTCTAATTACAGATAGAGATCACAATTTATCATTCAATTTCTAGCATACTCTCATACAACTCGCCGACATTCCCTTACATTGATTACGCTTTAAAACAGCCTTACTATTGTGGGATAATTACACTGACCGCAAAATAAACAATAAGTATTTTTCAATGTGTCTTGCTTAAATGACGATTTTATGTTGTGTAAAATTGCACTGTTTACAATTAAAGAATTTGGAAATGTTACGCGTTAGGCGATGATTCTTTAAATTATCCTTGTTGTTGCATAATTGCACTGATCACATTTAAAATTTTTGAAAGTGCCGTGATAAACTATCCTTGCTCTTTAACATAGAATAAATAATATAAAGAGGTGTCATGGGATAGGATATTGTTGCAGTAGAAAATCTTGTAAGGAGGTGATGCTATCTTGTGACTGTTCTTCAAAGCTGTTGTATCGCTGTATTACCATATAGCAGCATGTAACCTGTATTACCTATTTAAATATACTGACAACAAAGTTGAGATTTGAAAGAATAAAACGTCATTACTTTGCGCCAGACACAGACCATGATACTGTCAGCATTATATTTAATCACCGGAATGTGATATTATGCTTCCTATGCAAGGAGTCTTTAATTCTTTCAGGCCATAGACCTATTTATTTTATTATTTTAACGCCTTACCTTTACCCAATTACAAACTTTATTTGAATTTAGCTAGCAATGAAAATTAAATAGATACAGTGCGAAAATATAACTGATTATGCGTATAATTTTTAACGTTTTTGTTGGATTAGCGGTACACACACGTAGACCTTTTTAACACTGCTTTAGCAATTTTGTGTGGAATTTACGCAAACAAGGTCCTTTTGAATTGCGCAAAATAATAATAATATAGCTTTATTGGGTGATGCAGCAGTTGACAAATACGATTAGGTAGTACATATTTTTACAGTTTAAAGATACAGATGCACGTATATGCAATAGACTGCAACCCCAAAGGCGAAGTTCGGTTGATGAGCAATACTGAGGGACTGCTCTTCTCCGCTCTACCACTTAACCTCAAAATTGCTGCGAAAGAACCCATAACTGACAGAATGTAAATATAATCCGACCAGTGTCTATAGGGTAACACTGGTCGGATGTGGGAGTGCTGTAAGTATAGTGTATTTGTGAGAGAAAAGATCAATTCCATCCATACTACCATTATATACCATTGTATATAAAGATGTATATTATATACAATGATATTTTTTTTCGGGGCAAAAAAAAGGCAGTGTACCTTCCTTTTTTCCAAAAATCGACTGCACCAAAATTTCTCGGGAAAACACTTTTTCTTATTAATTTTGGTGCGTAGAATCCAAAACAATTCGTACTTTTTCGATCAGACTTCTCAATCCAAAGTTATAGACTAGAAACCAATTTCGAAAAAAAATTCAAAGGGCTGTAACTTTTGAACTAGTAGCCCAATCTTGGAACTGTTTGAAATTATGGATTTTACAGGCCACATTCTATAAGAAAATTTTTTTTCCGGGTCGATCTGAGACAATTTTTTTTTCGGGCCTCAAAAAAAGGCAGTGTATAACCTTCTTTTTTTACCAAAAATCGACTACACCAAAATTTCTCGGGAAAACACTTTTTCTTATTAATTTTGGTGCGTAGAATCCAAAACAATTGGTACTTTTTCGATCAGACTTCTCAATCAAAAGTTATAGACTAGAAACCAATTTCGAAAGAAAATTCAAAGGGCTGTAACTTTTGAACTAGTAGCCAATTAAATGACAAATTGTGGTAGGTCAAGGTAAAGAGCATCTTTCGTCAATGGCAGAATAAGCAGCACATTCATTATAATATTATGCGAGTAGCAAAATGTTGCTGATAAATAAAAGAATACGTTTCAGGGTCGCGTGTCGCCCACTTCTGATCCTGTTTCAAGAAATATCAAAAAACAAATAACACTTCCTCATGGAAACTTTTTAATCTCTACAAGACAGCGTTGAGAGATTTTCAATATAACGTTTCGTCTTTGAGAAACCATCATCAACTTCATATTTTTATATAGACCGGAAAATAAGTACATACTGTATTGAGTAGCATTTTTTATGACCCAATATTATTCTTTATTATGTCATTTGGAACCATAAATGAATTATTTTGACCTCTTGTCAACGCCTACTACACCAAAATGTTAAAAATTGCACACTGTATAAATTCGCAAAAATAAAGCATGACTTATGTTGCTTATCTATGTATTTGTAGAATAATGATCAGTAAGTAGTCATTTTGCATTAAAGTAACCTTAGTTCTAAAATTTGCTTACACTCCAAAATTATCACCCAATATTTTCTGTATTGAACCTACCTACCATTTCACCCCATAAATTAAAAATCAAATTCCCAGACGTTTTAACGATAAAATAACTTCCTCATCGTCATGTTTTAAAGCTGCTGCCTCATACGGCCAATCAGTGCAAAACAAGTACAAAACCGCATTAAACAATTTCTATGGTCAAAATTTAACTATCAAATGTTACAAGTCATCCCAGATATGTAAATATGACCAAAATTTTAAATATCCTCAAAATAAAAAGTGCAGTTGGGGATTGGCGCATCAATCAGCAAAGATGAGCATATTCTTTTGGCAGTTTGGCAAAAAGAAGTGTCAGTTCAGAGCTGCCAATAAGGAAGATGAAATATTTAAAGAGACAAAAGTAGTTCCTGAAATAACCATTCGAGAGTTGGTAAAAAAAGGAAGCAGTAGTCATCAATTGCTTACGTCATTAACTGTTCCACTCTCAAGATTTATTCAAAATATTTTTAAAATGGCAGTGGTTAAAATTTTCATCTCCCATTACCCAAGATGCCCCACACATTTATAAAGAATTTGGAGTATTTACACCTCTGTGAGCAAACCATACACCAATACAAACACAAACAAAAGTATGAATTCTGGCAAACTTTTTTTTGGGAAAGGCAGTGTCGGTCTGAAATAAGGTACTGGTAGTTTTCTTCTGGTCCAAATCACTGATCTAAAATTAACAGTGCTGACCAACGGAAATTTTTTTTTGGGTGAGTATCCATTTCACAAGCATTTTTGTGTACTACCATGCATTAACTGAGGTGGTACTTGATCCATTTAATACAATACCTAAAATTAAGATCCAAGGCAGAGAAAAGATTGTTACTCTCTTTTGTCTCGGCATCCACAACCAGCTGTCGTACAGATTCGTAAACGACCTGATCAAAAAAGGCAAGGTCGTGGAATCTGATCGCTCGTCCCAAAATTGATTTCAAAACATGTCTAGTCAAGAAAATTGGACATAGCTCATTTTGCAGTAAGCATAACCCTAAAAGTCTATAAATTTGATTAATATTAAAGCTTCAATAGTAACACATTTCTCTACCTCCCAACATTTCTAAATGCATTGAGCCGTTCGAAAGAACCTTTTCCTTGCCTTGGAGCATAAAAACCCATTTTTCCAGGACAGTAAAATAAGGGGGCGTTATCCTCCTCCTCATTGGTCGCGTCATCCTGGATCGATGTATCACTAGCGTTAGAACGACTTGAGCTCTTCCGAGTATTCACCCTATCTGCCAGCGAAAATACATCTAATTCTGAACACATTTCCATTCAAATAATTTCAAAAATATAAAAATTACCCACCTAGCAAGGCTTCCGAATTTAATTCTTGCTGCGAGTGTGAATGAGCTAAAATCATTTCGACCGCTTCCTCTACTTTAGCACGCAAAGAATCGTCGGAGGCCAGCAACAGTAAAAGCTGTGCAGGTGATAACTCTAATAACATACCGGTAATTCTTCCAGCAAAGGTAGGATGTAGACTAAAAACCTATGGGAATATGTTACAAGTATGAAGTTAAATAGTCAAACATTACTTTTGGGTATAGACGATTTCCAAGTTGTTGTTGGTGAGATGTTAAATGCTCATTGAGATTTACGGGTTGTGGTTGTGCAGCAGCCGTACCTAAAAGCGGAATACTTAATCACTGTCAGTCGTTAGTAAATTTTTACCACTGGATATATCGGGCATGGAAAGGTTCTCAGTATTGACAGAATCTCCGGGGACAAACGCGCGCGCTTCCGCGCTCATAGTCCGTCTGTGATGATCCCGAGTCCTAGATCCGGCTCCACGTGATGGAGCCGTTCTTCTTAAAAAGTCTCTATCTCTCCTTAAACGCTGCAAAACACTGTAATGGGCGTATTTATTATTTCCAACCTGCGCCGATTCCAAATTGGGTAATTTTTCATTTGCTAAAATTGCCTGAAATGTTCCGATTGGTGGAGTGTTTAAAGACGCAGTCAACTAAATACCTCCGCGATTGCTGTATAAAAACTACGTGCAACCCCTGAACCTTCACCTGGTTCATCTCGAAATGTGACTTTGACCCGATTTACTGCCAAGGGCGGCTGGGACGTAGACGCTCGCCTGTTGTAATTATTGTATTGGGTATTTAACTCTTTAAATGTTTGTAATAACAGTTGCGTTCGATCCCGCTCCATCTGTAAGTAAAATATAAATGTAATGCATGAAGGTTCTTTACACAAACATCAAGTTGTTCAACTATCTGCCTTGCGATATACGAAAACATAACACACATATACGCTTTAAATAAGATGCTATGGATTTTTTGGTCAACCACCCATACTATTCGGTGGAAGAGTATTTGAATGCTTAACCGTCATGTTTTTTACGCCAATCAACCGTATTAGTTTTCAATTTTTTTCATCGTAGAGGAAAAATAAAAATAATAAAACCCGCATCTTTTTCAATATCTGTGATGTCTGTATAAGGTGATCACAACAACCCCTGCAACACCCTGTATATTTTTCATTTTTTTACATTCTTTTTCCTGATGACATTGATTTATCACAACCAATACAGGGTGTTTTTTTTGGGAGCTTTAGTTAAACGTTTCTGGGAAAGTAAAATGGGTAGGTTTTTAAAAATTTGTACTTGGGAGTTACTCTGAAGGCCGAATCGATGTAAAATATTTTCAAAATTGCCGCACTTCCGGAAATAAGTAGCTAGTAACTTCGTTATTTTAAATGGCAACCCCTATTTTTTATTGCATTTTTGGATTCTACGTAAAATTTCAGTTCTTTTGATACCCACATGTCGATATCATGGTTTTTAAGTTATTTTGACTTTAAGAAAAAAAATGGCGTATGCAGATGGTACCTTGATAATTGATTACTTGAAAACGGTTCTAGTCATGGCAACCCATTTTTATCAGTGCATAGAGAATGAATAGGGCTTTCTTTTAGGGTACTTAAAAAAAAAGTTAAGTTGCGTACAACTGCACCTATGGAGATCCAAATTTATGAAACTTCAAAGACTAAAAACTCAGTTTTTTTAAATGGAATGGCCATTTTCTTACTATTGCATGAGATAAAGAATCGAAATGGGCGTATTTTGACAATACATGTTCCTATAGCTATCTTTAACAATTTCTGACATTCCCATTTTATTGAATTGACACTATTTTTTTCGGATTTTCTTTTTAGTAGTCGGCCATGATTTTATTATAACAACCTAATCTTAAACAAATCTAGTGACACCAATCCGTCACCTGTTATAGGTTAACAGAAGTTTTTCAAAAATCGAAATATGGCTCGCAATTGGTTTTACCTATTTTGGAAGTTAATTGTTATTTATGGTGAAATGGACAGAATCGTGGCATGCGCTTGCCGTACATTCATTTGAACACTGGCACGAAATTGTATGAATTTTGGAAATTTTGTATCCCCAAATGCACTACAAACCGTTGAATCACAAGTGATACAAAGCTCTACAAGAGAATATTTAAGAAAATGAATTGAATTGTGTTTGCAACACGAAGGCTCTCATTTTGAGCATGTGTTGAAGAAGAGAGGGTTTTAAAATAATTTGATCCTATTTTCATATAGGTTTGTGTTTTTCAATTAATAATAATAATAATAATAGAGTTTATTGTCCTACAGACTTTTCAATCCAATTATAGGACAAAGAGAGCATAAATTATTTAGACTAGAATCAATGATATTAAAGAATCATTTCCTAGATTTGTTTAAAATTACAAGTATTTGAATACTTTTCAAAGTATTCGAATACTTTTTATAGTATTCAAATACCTTTGATAGTATTAGAATACTTTGGAAAGTATTCGAATCCCTTTGAAAGTATTCACATTTTTTTGAAAGTATTCGAATACATTCTAAAGTACTTGAATACTTATGTTTGAAAGTATTTGAATACTTTTCAAAGTATCTGTATTTAGTATTTGCTTGTGCTGGACGTAAAAGTATTTAGTATTCAAATACTTTTTGAAAGTATTCTGCCCAGCTCTGGGTGCGATTGTACGCAACTTAACTTTTTTTTAAGTACACTACAAGAAAGCGCTATTCATTCTCTATGAACTGATAAAAATGGGTTGCCATGACTACAACCCAAGTAATCAATTATCAAGGTACCATCTGCATCCGCCATTTTTTTTTCTTAAAGTCAAAATAACTTAAAAACCATAATGGCAG
The DNA here is from genome assembly GCF_008802855.1 of Photinus pyralis. Lineage (NCBI taxonomy): Eukaryota > Metazoa > Arthropoda > Insecta > Coleoptera > Lampyridae > Photinus > Photinus pyralis. Next base: position 42,452,686 of record NW_022170596.1, on the reverse strand, counting down.
ATATCCGACATGTGGGTATCAAAAGAACTGAAATTTCACGTAGATTCCAAAAATGAAAGAATAAAATTTGGGTTGCCATTTAATATAACGAAGTTACTATCTACTTCCGGTATTTCCGGAAGTGCAACCGTTTTGAAAATATTTTACATCATGTACTCCTAAGTACAAATTTTCAAAAACCTACCCATTTTACTTTCCCAGAAACGTTTAACTAAAACCTCCCAAAAAACACCCTGCACATTTTTTAATTTTAGCCATGAACCAAAAATGAACGAAATGGATATTTTGGGAAGAGTTTCATATTGGTTAATTTTGGAGTGTACATCCTGTCGCGTCGATCTAAGTGCGCGCTAAGAATAAACTTAAATGAACCAATGAGCATCCAGTTACCTTTCAATCAACCCATTATAAAAACATAAAGAAGAAGTTCGTTTTCTAATTGAAAAGTATACAACTCTTAAAATGCATAAAACTACTAAAAAACAACTAATAAAAGGTATTTTAGAATCAAAAATGACATATTCAAAAATTATCTCTAAGAAATAATAATAATAACAAAACTAGTTGTCAGATAAACTCCTGACTTGACCTTCCGACTACTTTTAATCGAGTCATTGCAATTATCTTTGGTCAAATAATAACATTTAGAAAATGCCCCTAGCGCCTTTATTTTGAACCCGACGCAAAAAGTGCAGAAGCCTTTTTTGTAGATCTCATCAAGACACATCTTTTTTGTAATTAACATTTTTCAGTCTGATGCTTACTTTTAGAGAAAAATGCAAATTTAGAAAAATAAAAAAAATAGTTTAACTTTTCAATTCAAAAATTCTCAAAAACTAAGGAAGTCACAAAAAAATTGTAATGAACTTTTTTGTAGAGTGTTAAGTCATTTTAGGCACTAAAAAAAATTTGTTCAAGCCGTTATGGCTCTTTTAAACTTTGGACACCCTCAACAATCATGAAGATGGTTAAGGATCAACACCAAAATAGGTAGGTTTTGTTTCCCCATACCACCCTATATGTACCCCAAATTTCGTCCAAATCGGTTCAGGGTTTTTTTAGTTATTGTGTCCACAAAAAACGAACCACATACAAAGTAACCGAGCATATAGTCATCATATATACTAAAATTAGAAAGATTATAATTAGGAATTTATTAGTAATTATGCGGGTATTCAATCACTTTGTTTCCTGTTTATGAGAGACAATTAATGACAGGTCACTATTTGCTAATTATTTAATTGTTTTGCGATGTTGTGCTTTATGCAGAAAACGACTTCAATGTTGAACGAATTTAAAAGGACCAGCATTTATAGCGAAATGTAATGCTTCCCAAATTAACCGTATTTTATAAAAAAATGTAATCTTCCTGAATTAATTGATGCCCGAGTTCCCAGAGTAATGAAGATCAGAGATCTTACATTGGAAAAATAATTTAAAATGAAATTTATCTAATTTATATTTTTTAACATTGTGAACCATTAAAAACTTTCTTATTTGTGTTTTAATTTTATAGAGATGTTTCATAGACACGACACAGCCTCACAATAATAATGCATTCATTGAAATGCACTTATTTACATGATCATTAATGCAATGATAGTAATTAATTATAACTTTGTTCACTATCGCTTTCTTTAAAAAATTTCAATTTTGGGGTGAGGACAAAGACAAAAAAAATAATTCGTAAATTATCACCATTGCTTGGAGGCTCGACTATAATCATTTTTTGAGTAATAAAAGAAACTCTTGTGCGTGTTCATGGAAAGTACATTTCAGGATCGAGTATGGTATTTGTCAATGCCTTACAATAAAGGAATGTGACCAAAGTATATAGAATTTACATAAATTATGATTAATTGCATACAGGTAAACCCGTCTCCTTTATTTATTAATTATCCACACTTTATCTCTCTCTTTCTGTGTCTCTTTCTAAGGTGGAGTTTATTAAAATCGCCACCTAGCGGAATACAGTTGTCCCTACTAGATATACAACAAACACATCTTAACATCTTACCATTGTTGACATGGATTTGGCGAGGATTTAAAATGTGAGTGGTGTGATTTTGACACCAAGTACAAATCCATTTGTTAATACAAAAGACCAGTAAGAATTTCAAATGCTCCTGATGTGAACCACAACACTGTAAACCCATTTATGTTCTAGCTATGGAAATAACACGCTACACGCCAGTGAAAAGCCGGGAATGTTAACTGAAAGAACCGCACATCATGTTTAAGGTCGATATTTTTGTTAAAATTTATTTTACACGATCGTGAAGTACCAGATATACCCGACGTGCATCTCATCATCTTTTAGTCTTGGAACATCTCTAGTGTTGTGTAACATTCAGAAAAATCATTTTGATATTATTCAAATCTCCATAAATTAAAAGAAAGAACGTGGCAAATCAAAACACAAGTTTTAATTTGTAAATTCTGAACAAAACACCAAATATGTATATGTTTTCTATTATAAATTGAAATTCAGCAAGTTTATAATAGAATGCATACATTTTCAGCAGTGGATATGGAATATTTAAATTGTTCTCCAAAAATCTCTACATCGTATAGACACTAACCTGACTGCAAGAACCCGACCACACAATTTCATTCGCAAAAAGTGAAAATATGATTAAATTATTTGTGTTACAATTTTATATACCTTCGAAAGAGTTAAATCTCGTTGTTGATTGTTTCGTAATTTCTCCATATCTCTTCTAAATTTCGCCTCTTTCACGGGAAATCCGCCCAGCTCTGAAACCACAGATCCAGGTTCCAAACCAACATCTTCCATAAACACCCTCCCAAATAAATCCAACGATAACCTCCAACGCCCCAAGAGAAGATCGTGTGAAACGGACTGGCCAATTGTAGGTCTATCCACTTGAATGTTGGTATTGGGTGTCGTTACAACAGTAACATTCGCAGATATTTCCTGATTTTCGAGCGATTCCGTTTGTTGGTTTTCGATGGACATAATTTCAGCTTCGTCCACCTTGCGTTCTTGATTAGTACTCTGGAATAGGCAAGTGAAAATAAAAAAGACAACACTTTTGTAAGCTAGTGCTGTAGGCTTCGTATCTGTCCACAGTTTGTAACTTAACTACCTGCGGTCATCAGAAAACCATAATAATATTGGGAGATAAGTGATATACAAACAGTCTTTTACATTTGCATACGTATGCGACTCCCACAAGTTGAACTCCAACTTACCATAGAGGTGCCCGCACGAACGATAACGCTTTTCGAGGGACTACGACTGCTGTTGGAAGTGGGACTGCTGATACATGACTTTTGTATTTCGAATTCTTGATTGGTCTCAGAAGTCGTTAATAAATTAGGAGGGGTAACAAACATTCCATTGTTGTTTGGGGTAGTGTTATCGTCTAGTGCAACTTTACGTGGAGACACAATAATTTGAGGTCGTGATGCGGGTAGCCCCTGTTCGAGTCCAACTGCCGCCAATAAGCTAGGAGATATGACCGAAGAATGTGAAGGTAGGGCTCTTGTGTCGTTACGTTCAGTATCGGAGTTGTAATCGTGATCCTGACCGAATCCGACCTGGTCTTTATTGCACGATAAATCTTGAGGTCGATCTTCGTGTACTTCTACAACAGATGTAGCGTTAACGAGCGCCATTAATCGCGCCATACTAACCTGCTGAAGTTTCATTGCTAACAGCTGCCAATAAAGTTTCAAAGTTTTGATAATTTCGAATGGAAGTCTTATTTGTTTCTACGTGTTGCGGTATAGTATTATCACATGTCACATTATTTACAATCGCACTTTCATCTTTAGAGTCAACTTTCATATCACTGTCGCCATCCGGTGGGTTAGGATCAAAAGCGGTATTGCTGTCATGGTCAAAACTGTAATTCGAGGGGTACGACAGGGGATTGGGACCCATCACATTAAATGAGGACGGAATTGGCTGATTGGCTTTGATTGGATTGCTCATAACATAATCTGAAGAACGACTTGAAAGTCCAAGGCATGTGGGAAGAGTTCCTAATGGATTGTTTGAAGTTGAACCTGGAACACAAAGTTAAAGCCAAAATATTGCACATCCTGTGTACCCACCAGTACTCGATAGAGTTATTGGCTGCTTAGGGATACCGAACAGATCTTCTCTTCGCGCGTTCGGTTGTAATAAATGCGGCTGATCGGCTAGTGGTAGCGCTTCTGCCATTGTACTTTCAAATGGATCGGGCGGAGGACATCCCAAGCAAAGTGTTGATTCCGATCGCTAAAAGGAGTTGTTCAAAACAAAGGTTAAAAGAAGGGCAAGTACCTGAAAGAAAGAATGTTTTCGTCCCTTCCCGCTGCTGTGAGGAGAGGCACTGGTGGAATTTAGCGTGTTAGATAGGGAAGCCAAATTTGAAACGTCCTGGTCGTCTAAAGATTCAGTTTCCATTGCCACAGGAATATCCTCTTCACCTTCCTCATTCTCATTTTCATCCTAGAAACAGTAATATTTTCAATCTAATAAAGGAAACAGTTGTGGTAGCAATACAGTCCGTTCCAACTAATTTCCTGTTTATTGCTAACTTACTGGGTTAAGAATTGGTTAAATTCTTCGTAGAATTACAAAAATCAAATTAGGAAATAATCAAGCATTATGATTTAGAACATCCTGTATATATTTACATATTTTGAAAGAAAATATAATAAAGCATAAAACATTCTTAACACCTAACTACTTGATTAATAAAGGAGATACAATACATTAAACATTTAATGCAAATATAAAAAAGTCACATAAAAGCTTATGTTATAACAATGAAAAGGTTTTGACAAATAAATAAAAATGTCCTTTGAGCAAAATGTTCAAGTAATCGAGTAATCCATCATTCATTTTGCCCGGCAGTAATTATGTTACAGTGCCGCCAAGCAAAGAAGTGCGACGGGAAATATGTGAACTAATTTTAAAAATTCGTGGCAGTAAAACGTTAATGATATTCATCTACAATAATTACAGTACTCGATTAATGTAGCAGACTCGTCTGCCATTTTGGAGCCCACTGACAGTCCAAACCTGTGCATAGGAAAACTGTTTAATGTGTAAAATATTACTTTAATTACCTTGATGCATTAATAAATGTTAAAAACATCAATGGTTTTTCTTTAAATGATCAAGACAATAACGTTTTGCAAGCGTTTGTCAGTGGGCTCCATAATGGCGGATCAGCTTATGGACGAGTCAGCTGTGGTATATATGTCGTAGTCTTTTAGTCATTTATATGAAACTGTGGTAGTGTACTTTCCAGGGCCAAGCGATTGGATTCCGTTCCCATTGGAAATCGATAAATGGTATCCTTATCGATCTAGAAGGGGAAGGGAAATTACCCCACACGTACAAATTTTCAGCGTTTCACTAAATGACTAGGCCTCGCACTAGGCGTTTTGTGAAATGACGGATTTCACTAAAAGACTACGACATATACACGGTGTCCATTTTTCGAGTGCCACTATGGGGATCTCACAGATCTTAAGAGATAGAAAGTTGGTTAAATGGGAGCAAAGTTGCCAATTTTCGTGCTGAATAAGAATCCGAAAAGACATTCCAAATAATATCTTCAATAGTTTTGAAGATATCTCAAAAAAACAAAAATTTCTGATTTTCGTTTTTATTTTTTTTATGATAAACTAATCGTAGTAGACATTTCTAATTAACACATTATTCGGACACTTTTTAATGGAGATTTCAAATATGGCTTTCTGTTTTTAATAACTCTCTAGATGACGGAGAAACACGTGGCAACTTTAGTTTTTCTTATGGGCGCCATTTTGAATTTTCACATTTTGAGATTACGTCTTTTTTTCCCTTTACAACAATATATCACACATGGTGGTTCTGTATCACATTTTTCCTAAAAATACAATTTTTAATTTTTTGAGAAGAGTGCTTTGGAAAAACAAAACGTTCTTTTGTTGTGAACAAAAGGTTGACTTATTTCATGTAGTGTCATTTAGGTTTATGCTAGTTGTATTGCGAAAATGCCTTTTTCAAGTGCAGATCAAAGAGATATGATCCAAATTTACTACACTTCTCATCGAAATGCCCACATGACTGCTGCAACATACTTTGCAGCGTTATCCAGAGGGGCAACAACCTAGTTTGAGGTATTTTTCTTTGCTGCACTTGGGCGAATATGGTTCTTTTAAAAGATGTAGACAGCAATATGGTGATAGGCCCAATTAATATGAGCAGGTAATTTTGCAAGCGGTTGAGATGAAAATCGAATTTCTACTTCTCTGACAACGCTGCAACCAGACAGATGGATCAAACTGTCAAACTTTTGTTGATAACAAAAGAACGTTTTGTTTTTCCAAAGCACTCTTCTCAAAAAATTAAAAATTGTATTTTTAGGAAAAATGTGATACTGAACCACTATGTGTGATATAACGTTGTAAAGAGAAAAAAAGACGTAATCCCAAAATGTCAAAATTCAATATGGCGCCCATAAGAAAAACTAAAGTTGCCACGTGTTTCTCCGTCATCTTGAACGTAATTAAAAACAGGATGCCATATTTGAAATCTCCATTAAAAAGTGTCCGAATAATGTGCTAATTAGAAATGTCTACTACGACTAGTTTATCATAAAAAAAATAAAAACGAAAATCAGAAATTTTCGTTTTTTGTGATATCTTCAAAAGTATTGAAGATATTTCAAATTTCTTTTCAGATTCTTATTCAGCACGGAAATTTGCAACTTTGCCCCCATTTAACCAACTTTCTATCTCTCTCAGATAAGTGAGATCCCCATAGTGGCACTCGAAAAATGGACACCGTGTATAGTAGCTATACCTACAATGCAAGCGTGTGCACTCCACATGTGACAGTGACAAGTGTATAAGTGTTTATAAAAATCCGCTTGTTGTCACCAATTAACCTCACGTTTTCTAAATAAATTACTGTGACACATGTCATTTTCCAAGGCTGCAATAGTCTCAAAACTTGAGTACTAGGAAAATTCCCCTAGAAAATAACTAAAATGTGCACATCATGGCAGCGCCCATGCTAGGGCCATTTCTACCTCTATGCAACTGTTTGATCAGCAGTCCATCTTAATTTATAAGTTCGTGGATGAAAATCTTCGTTAATATAAGTTATGGATTACCTTATATCATTGAACATGGACATGTAAATGGTAATAAGAATCTACAGGGCGATGTTTTTTTCAAGGGGCATGTTCCATTTTCAGAAATTTTTTTCGGTAGGTTGAAAAATAAGAAATTAATTTTCTGGTCTGTATAGAAACTTTTTGGTCTCTTGCGAGTCTTATTGAGAAGAAAATTAATTTTTGCTAATTAGATAAACAAAAGTAAAATTTCTAAAATGGTCCATTGGCCCTGGTTTTATTTCGATAATCTTTTATCAGTTTTGAAATTCTTGTATGTATTTGGATATGTTTATACATTAAAGGTAAATTGTGAAGTGTATGGTGAAATTATAAAACCCTGTAGATTGGTTAAAGAAGTGTTTGTGGACATTTGTTTATATGAACTTTTGATCTTAAAGTAATCCAAAGATTTAGCACATCATATTTAGAAACATCCTGTATATCTTCCATTTAATAAGGCACAACTTACCGTATAATGTAAAAAAAACTAACAACATAATCTAATGCAAAATTCTAGTATAAATGACTGCTGTCTTACGTTTTTTTTATATTTTTAAAAATGTTGAAAAAAACGAATTGGACCATTTTCTAATATTGCGCTATTGACACGTTAATATTTAATATAAAACAGACAAGCGCAATCAAAGTTTCTTAGGAAAATAGACTGCGACAGTTGAAACTGTTTCCCAATACTTATGAAAGTAATACTGCTACTTTGATATAAAAATGGAAAGAATGCTACACCAAAAGTATATTTCGTTATCCTTTATGGACTTCCAGAGATAACCTAGCCTTCTCAAACTGAAGATACAGAAAACACTCTTTGTGGAAGTTTTTTAACACTAGCACTATATGCAGCCTTAAAAAGTTAAAACTTAATATTTATTTTTAAACACGGTGTATTTTGTCAGTTTGAGAAAAAGAATTATATTTACCTGATCATTCCATGGGGGCAATGGTAACCCCTCTCTAAGGCTATCACCTTCGACTGCTTCAGACGAACCCGAACGCATGTAATATATTAAGGCATCAAAAACATATGCAACATGTTTTAAGGCAGATACATCTAATATAGGCAACGAATCTAAATGTTCGCTGTTGTGAGCTCTCATCAAAGACAGACAGTATGATAAAAATTCCCTTCTTGCTGAATGTGCATCGACATCTATATTATACAAGGAATGTTACTATAAGCAAATCAGTTACATGTGATCTCTTACTGTCTCTTTCTGGCCTGGAACGATTTCCGTCCACATTCGAACTGAAACCAACAATGCGAGTACCACTCGACGTGTTTGTTGATCCTGATATGGCGTGGCTACGACTCGTTCTTACTACTGGTGGAGCTTTGAGAATAAATAAAATTAGTCTGTACAAACTTTTAATGTGAACACTTACTTCCAACATGCACCCCCGAGCTGTGTAGTGGATGGGCAGGATGCGTCGGGTCGGCTGTGTGAGTCAGGGAAGCTCCAAATCTCAACTGAGCCTCAGTGGCATCCATAACTGTTAGTAACCAATCCCAAGTCGGTTTCAGTCGGAATTCGAGATAAATCTACAAAACTATCTAAATCCCATATACACCGTCGGCACATTTAAACTGACCTGAACATTACAAATATCATCCTGAGAGATGTCCAAGTGAGCAAATGAAGTGGGCATAATATGCAAATCTTGCATCAGCGATAATAAATCGGAAATTTGTCTAATAACAATTCCTAAAAGAAATTATTAATCTCACACAGAGCACAAAAACAAATCAGTTTGTTAATGTCATACCGAATGCTCTAGCTAAACAACTAGCAGTCGTTGCCATTGTTACAGGTTCGGTACTAGCAGCTACCGTCGCACTTCCCGCCGTGGATCTTCTAAGAGAACTTGGATCGATAAAAACAAGATTAGATCCGCCGGACAGCCGCACGCCCGTCGATCTGCTAGCTTCACGCGAGCGTATAGCCCACTGCATGTTTTGGGGCGCTAAATTACTTCGTTGGCCATGTCCGGTGACATTGCTGTAACGGCTTCTTTCATAGAGAGAACCAAAATTTATCACCATAACAAAAGCAAAAGAAGCATATCAAATTTCAAGAAAGTTAAAGGCTTCCATGCAACTATCTTTCGTTTACTCAAATTGACTAATGCGAAAATAAAAAAAAAACAAAACAAAAAAGGTTGCAAATCCAAGCCTAATAACATTAAATGAAAATTTCAGTAATACCTGCGACGCTCGAGCTGTTCATCCGTTAAGGTGTAATCTTCGGTGTCCTGCTCGTCTGTTTCGCCGGCTTCGCTTTCTTCCTCTTCCTGTTGACTCGATTCTCCGCTATCATCTTCGGGGAATAACAGCATACCTACAATAATAATGGGTGAAAAAATCACATTTCGGGTGCAATGTTTAAAACCTGTGTCAGACCCGGCGGTTGCTCCCGTTTGAACCGATCTTTGTGCGGACGCTGCATCTTGATTACTGTGATTGTCGTCGCTGTCCGACTCCGTTTCAGCCAACAAATCAAGCTCGGGGTCACTATCTTCGCCTTGAACCGCATTGCTTTCTTGCTGATCGACGGGAGCTTCCGACGATTCTCCGACGTTAAGTGAGGATTGTCTTACAGAGATGGAAATTTCGTGTTCGGCAGCATTGTCTTCATGCTCTGATGCGTTATCGTCATCGTTATCGATTGCCATGCCTAATTCATAACATGTTTTACTTAAAGATACTGCACATATATACAGGGTGTTAATTAAGTGCCAATAATACAGGGTGTGAATCCTTGGGTGATTTTAAACAGAAAAGTTTATATCAAGATATGTCCTAAACTTAATAAATAAAATTCTCAATTCACACCCCTTACGGACGTCACTGGTGAAAATTAAAAAAAAAAATGTACAACAAAAAATGATTAAAAAACTCACTTAAAATTTTAACACCCCATAGCTCAAAAACTAAGAGTTTTAAGACATATATGTTGATATAAACTTTTCTCTTTAAATTGTTGGGCAATTAAATATTATTATTATTATCATCCGAGGATTCACACCCTGTATTATTGACACTCAATTAATTAACACTCTGTATATTTACTGGAATTGTCCATTAAATTCAATTTATTAATTAAAATGACCATGCGGAGAAATTGGGAGTTCAAATTTTTTGTTATACCAAACAAGATAGAATTAAATGAGTGTTTTGTACAACTTCCAAAATTTGTAAATGTAATGAAACCTATGCAATCTTTTAGAGCACTTTTTCACATAAAAATAAAAAATTACAACTTTTTTTTGTAGGGCCGAATCCAAAACTATATGAAGGATTGGCTTTGAAAGCCTCAAGCCCAAGAGCTTGAAATTACAAGAATTCCCAGCAGGGCTTGAGGCGGATTTCTTAAAGGATAGGATAGAATTTTTTACGGTATTTCCAAATTATTACCTATAAATTTAATATTTAAAGAGCGAAAAAATCAATAAACCAGATCGTTTAGTGGGCCCCTATACTTTGCCAGGTGCCTTCAAAGTTTGAAAAAATATATACTGGCTGCCATGAATACATGAACACCCAGTATTAAGGTAAAGAGACCCAGGTTTTCTCACACTAATAATTTGAATTGCAATTAAAGGTTTAGATTTGCCATTTTTTTTACCCTAAGACTAAAAATATACCAAATATTAAGATAAAACAATAAACATTTAATACGATATACATGGTGGAAATTTTATGTGGAATACTGAATATATAATTTTGTTCAAGAAACAAGAAGTCTTTCTTGGTATCTAAAATTAGTTTGCTACCAATCAGATACTCCAAATTGTAGTCAGTGGCGTACGCCTGCGAATCCGAGGACGGTATATACAGTGAGTGGCTAAAATATGGAACAAATTCATTTAAAAATTAGGTGTTGTGTTTAAAAAAAAAGGCTCGCACACGTCTATGAGAATTGTTTGTTGCGCATCGTTTCATCACAGATTATTGAAAAAGATGGGGATTTTATTTTTCCAATTTTCCGTCTTTATTATGCAAAAAATTGAAAACTAATACGGTTGATTGACGTAAAATAATTTATTCTACAAAAAACCTTAATACATTTTTGCTCTAAGATAATTTGGGGAGCCAATAATCCCATGTTATGAATTTTACATTGAAATCCCTATGATGCGCTACGCAAGTCACCACCCTGTATAGAAAAATGTGTGTACTGTGTGTCCCATTTTTAAAGATAGACACTTTCGTTTTTAAACTGTCGCAACCCTGTTCCCCTTTTTTGTGAAAACGTTAATACCACAGTCAGCAGTGACTCACCATGTTTGTTTCTGAGATACAGGGTGAAAATGAAAAGTTTGACTTTTTGGGATATCATATCTTCCTACCCATGCAACATAGAAAACAAGTACACACTGCCTATTTTAGATTTTTACGTAGAATCCAGTGGCGTGGCCAAAAAAAAGTGTTTGACCACCGTTTTTGATTTGACTCCAAGTTGGTATTTTTTAAATACAACACCCTGTACATGTTAACGTCATTTTTTTGCATTCTTTTTCCTGATCATATTGATGTATCACAACATTACATTTTTTTAATTTTAGCCGTAGAATTCAATTCATGGAGATGGAGATTTTGTTACAGCCGTGATATGCTCCAGTCTCATACACAGTAGATTGTTACTCCTAGATTAGAATAACTTACTTTCGCCGTCATTGGTATCGTCAAGATCTCTGGCCGAACCTGCTCTTCGCACAGACTCTCCCAAAAACGGTAGTGGTTCAGAAATCGACGGATTTACAGAAGGACGGGTTCCAATGGGCGCCAAAGGGTCGACAAGGAACAGCTCTTCAGATCCCTAAAAAAAAATCAATGAACCTCGCCATCTCCAAAACAAATATAATTTTACATTAATTATCTCATTGATGGAAGTTGCTAGTGAAAATGGTGCCGTTGGTCTTGCCACCCCCAATCTTACAGGCGCTATCAACGAATCAGCGGTTTCGCATAGTTCCTCGATTGACACCTTTACCATTGAGCGGAACACACGCTTACACTTGCTTATCGGCAAATTGTACCCATTCACATTACTAAAAATAACTAATTAATTTGAGTTAAAGTGAAATATAACAACCTTCGACGTCTTGTAGAATTAGGTGCCATTTCCACACTAAATATGACGAATATCCTAACCACAGATCTAACAAATCGCCTCGCCACTGACGTGGCAAATTCTTTATGTTCTGGCTCTCCCTTTTTCATTTCTCTTACTAGCGTCTCGATTAACACCTCTAATACTTCAAGGTAACATTTAACCAATAAATAATGTGTAAATTTGTCTAAAAGTGTAGCTCCCGTTTGATTAGCAATGTAGGGTTGATCGTCACTTAAAGGTTCCTTGTCCTCTTTCGCACCCGACATAACCATGCTATGCACCGCTTTCCAATCTCCCAGTAAACATTCTAAAGCACGACGACTAAATCTGGGCGGTTCCAAGTCGTGTTCCGGCATATCAGATTCGACTAAAACTAATATGCAAGCTAAACCAAAACTAGAAGGCCAACACTTACTGTCAGAGGATGGCGTTTTATTTCTAGAATTCGCCGAGGCGGTCCTAGGACGAGCAGCGCGATATTGACGTTGTTCTTGATTTTGGCGTCCAACAGTTTGCGCCAAAAACAACAAAATACTCTCCCCTCTAAAATTACATGATAAAGAAAGTGAAAGTTAATTACCATAACATAATATGGATAGTATGTTCATATAGCCATCGATTTTCGTATTTTAAATAAAATAATATCTATGTACTAAGGTGACTTGATCAATAGGAAGGTTATCTTTTTATTAGATAATCTACCCTGTCATTTTTACCAAAGTCAATAGATTTAATTAAATACAAAACAGTGCAGTCCAGATCGAATATGCACACATAAAAGTGTGTTTCATAATTTATAAACATTAGTATACTGCATTCATTATAAGAAGGTAGTAGATGGCGCTGTGTTTGAAGATAAACACACACAGGAAAAATATAAAACAGGACCAAATTATTGTATAGTACAAATATTCAGCACTGCAAACAGAAATAAATCTTTGACAATAACAACTAATGACACTTTGGCAGTTTAGTTGGCAACATAAACTACCACCTTACAAAATTCACCAGTCGTTTTATGGTTCATTGTAATACTGACTTGTATTTTAACCAATCACACTGAAGGTCAAAGCTTCCCTATGCTTTCTACCGCTACCTTCTTAAAATGAATACAGTATAGACGAAAATGTGAATCTGGCATTATTGTACAAATGTGTGAAGAAGAAAGGGCTCCACCAAGGAAGTCCACAATAACTGATAACAATTTTACGTTTTTTTTACGTGGGATTGTCTCATCAAACTCGCAACATATTCTGAACATACTAATAGCAGCAAGGATTCTAGTTTGAAGCTTACCGAGAATTGGGCAGCACAACCAAGTTTGTGTCTTTTACAAGTCGCGTCAGCAACTCATAACGAACCGCCTGGTTGCCCATAACAAGCGCTTTACATTTGCACTTCTCCCAGCAGTCACAATAAGCAGTAGGGGACGTACGCTTAAGTTTGCAATCGTGACCCTTGTGACAAACTCGCGCGCATTCCGTACAACAACACAGTGTGCCGGTTAACCCACAGGTGCGACACTCGAAGATGTCTTGATTAATGTGCTCGGCTCCGGTCCAAGTAAAACTGCACGTGTCGTTACAACACAAAACGTGCAAAGGCGAATGGTCTGGGTTTGAACCGGTCGGGAAAATCATTTCTTTCTGTTCTTGTTGCGTTCCTAATTGTGTAATACGTTCGAAAATTTGCAAGGCCGCAGGATAGCTACGTGTAGACACCGCCAGCATGAAAGGAGTTTGACCTTGGGCATCTCTGAAAATTATTCGTAAAGCGATTAATATCATTTAATTTACATAATATTTACTTGGCAGAAAGTAATTCAACGAGATGCGGAGTTAGGACAGTCGAATCGTATAACAAGGTGTACAGGATTTGCATTGCGTTATTTCTGCGTTCTGCCGGATCCACAGTGACATTAATTGGTGCATTATTCAAGTTGGTAGAACCTTTATTAGTTGTACAACTGCTGAGGCCCATAAGACTGTCCTCGTCGCCCGATGCCACGTCAAAAGTTTCCGGCGGCCAACTCGGAGTTGGCAAATGATCTTCTTGAACATACGGTTGCTGATCAATCGAATTTGAGTTGTTAAGGTCTCGTTCACTGCGAATTGCTCGCCGCATCATTTCTCGTAAAGAAACCGATCTAGGTCCTAGAGCGTTAGTTATCACATTTATGCATTCCAGACCGGCGTTCGAATTGGATGCGGGAACATTATTCGTTTCTGTAAGTAACAAGTTAGGTTATGTTTTATGGTTCTAGAAAAATCTATGTGTACCATTGTCAGTTTCCTTATTTGATGTAGGAGTGCACATATTCACTATTGCGTGGAAAAGATTACGATTACCATCACATCGTTCCATTAGAACATTCTGGAGTGCAGATGGATTGGTTTCTGGAATAAAGTTTTGATTAAACTTATGCTTCTAATTGCAAAGGGATTGTGATTAAATAAGATAGTGTTCTGAACAGAGCTGGGAAGTGCTCCAGTACAAGTACTCTAATACTGTACTCCAAGTACATTCTGGGTACTCTTTACCCTGTACTGGAATACATTTTACATAAAGTACTCGTTACTCGTACCCGCCGTACACTGAATAAAAAATATACGATACTCGCATAAATATGCGGGTACTTTTTTTTCAAGTACTTTATTCCAAAACGCGCATTACAAAAATGTTACATTACAATTGACAACCCACACTCACCAATTGTGTTTTCTTAAAGACTTGAGCTTTGGGCATTTGAGGTAAATGAGTCATGGCCAGGGGCATATTTTCTATCACCGTTGTCAATTGTCTCAAGCATAGATAAAGAACGCTGACTAATTTGCAAGTATGATTACAAACCGGATAGGGAATTTGTGAATTGTTTTAGGTACCTTTACACTATAATATATCTCACATGATTTTTTATATGATATTTACTACCAACATATTTTTCGTATGAGTTTTAATGCTTTACTTTACACTTGACAGGTTTTTCATATGACTTTTAATACCAGAAGTTACGAAACCTATAACTTCTCTAAATTTAAATTAAAAATGGAAAATATTATACAATCCCAAATCTCCATCTTATAATATTGTTTTGAAGCGAAGACAATTGCAGAAAAGAAAAATAACCAACAAAATGGTTATAGAGGCGAGATAAAGGCCTTGGAATAACTACAATGCTATTTAAACAATTGAAGTATGAAAATCCCGCTAGCTCTAAAAATTTTACACGGATGAGTGTACCACTTATTAGAAAGATTACCCCAAACATTTGAAGAGTTAATTACCAATCAAGACACTATTTGACAATGTGTGTCTGAAAACACCACTATAACCAGACAACCAAATACTAATATACTCGTAAATATTTATTGCTCGATTTATTGTTTATGTAATTTATTCTTTCATTAGTAATATACCAACAATCATTGATTATACACACCTATAATCAATGATATAATCAAAAGTTTACTGGTTTACTCAAGTATTTAGCTTTTACACATGAAGTACAACAGCAAAATGCGAAAAGTAACCATAGAAGGGCGGGATCACTTGGATATTTAAAATAAGTCATGTCATTTGTCATGCAGAAATAGAAACATCCCTATTCCACGATTTACGTATTATTTCCATATTATTTCCTTATGATTTGTCTTATTATTATAAACTTATTATTATTATTATGACAGCCATAATACCAAAAATTGTATAGTGTAAACACAAATCTAAATGCTTGTTACTTATCATATGACAAATCACATGAGAAGTATGGTAGTGTAAAGGTAGATTTACTCATTGTTAAAAACTAGGTTAAAAAGGTATAGACAAATTAATGATTTTAAAATATGTCTAAAAACAAAACGGAAATAACTACCCAAGATATTGTTTATATTGCTGCCCTTCTATCATCATGACTCATGATCAGATTTTCATATTGAACTTCTTGTTAGTTGAATTGATTTTTGATTCGTTTGTAGCGGGAATCACACCAAAAATTAAAATGAATCAAATTCGTGTTCATGAACGGGAAGGTGAAGAGTGATATGATTGAGAAATACTTTACTCTACGTATGTACTCGAAAAAAGTAATCCTGAAATTCGAGTACTTGTACTCGGCGGGATGTGCAATGAGTAAAGTACTCGGTACTCTGTACTCTTTGCTCTCTTACTGCAAGTACCCAGTACCCAGTACTCGAGTACAATTTGCTAGTCCCAGCTCTGGTTCTGAAAACCTCTGTAAGAAGATTGTATAAGAATATGCATTATAATACTTTTAAGTGTGGAGTGTCACGTTAGGTTACGTAAATTTTTAATATAATCCCTACCCCAGTGAGGATCTATTATTATTCCTTTCTTAAATGTATACCCTTCAAAGAGTACAAACCCTACTATAATCAAATATCTATTAATATTAATTTGAAAATTAAAAAAATATTAGTACAGATGTACTAATATGTGGTTTTTCTTTAAATCATAAAACAAACCTTTATTGTTGTAGTACCTGTTATTTGTTATGTTTCAGTATTAACAAAGTACATCGCGTTATGAGATTATACAAAATGCTGTGTTGGCAAAGAAGAAGGTACATTAAAGGCGAATTCGAATCCGATACTTCCCTCAAGATAGAAATGAGATACCCTGTATCTAATAGAAAGTACAAATGCTGTTAGTGCCAAAAAACATGATGAAAAGTAAGATTATATACATCAAAAGTTGCAATGATCCAATGATCATAGAGAATCATTGGTGTAATGGTATACCAACTACAATGCAGCACTGTTCGTATGCTTTCCTACACATTTATTCTGTTCTATCGATTGCAAATTTCTGTTATAATTTGGGAGTTTGCCACACCGTGTTACAATGGTTTTTACCACACAATATGAAGTGTTTTGCCTAATACGGCTCCACCTTCCTTCAAAAGTCGAACTACAACCCCCACATACCAGTAATAACAATCTTAAACATAACAAACTTAGCTTTATATACAAAATATCAGTACACAAATATGTACGCTCTTTACTAAGGTAAATGATACACAAGTAAATCAACTCTCCTCAAACCAGACACAAATTTAAAAAAAAACGACGCCCCTTATTGGTACGTGCGCTTTTGTTGCGTAAAGGCGCTTCTGAAAATCGCTTCGTGCTACTTGTGGCGCTGCAAATCGCACCGTGTGAAGGGGTCACGCTACCAGCCGCTTCAAAAAATGCCTGGTAAGAAGGGGCACTAATACGTCCAAATGGATGTTATATAGGTAGGTATTTAAATTAGAAACACTTGTCATTCCTCGTCTACACTACAACTCTACAAATTCTCCTTCGGTTTTTCCAATACTCAAAATGTGGTGAACCCATTTCATCCTGCGTTTTTTGTTTTCTTACTCTTCATCATCCCTGGAAATTGCAGCTAAATCAGTTTATTTAAACTTTGTCCATTTTAAAATAACGATTTCTCTACGTTCTTCTTGACACTGGCTAAAATGAGCGCCAGTTGAGTGTAAAATGTGAATACTACCCCAAATTGTTATTACAGTCCAATACTGCACGCCGGCGTCCAAGCATTTTTGTTGCAATATAGCGAACACTTAAGTCCCATTCAGATAGGTGGTAGTGCGGTGCTGTTGCCTTGTTATGCGGTGCGGGATGGTGCTGTCATGTTGACATTTGCTTTCACAATCACCGCAAAATTGGCCCGCCTACACAAGTATGACCAATCAGCAGCAGCAAATTTGCTTTGACAGATCGCCACGACAAATATGTTGCGCTTCTATTGGTGCTTGCTAACGGTAGTGCAGAAAGTTTGAAGTTTACATACTTTCGGCACGCGGCTGCAATTCGTCTGCACTGCACATGTCATTGTGAATTGTCATATGGATATACGTATTTCAAACTTTTATACAAAGGCACCGCACCGCAACAGCACTGCACTACCACCTATCTGAATGGGGCTTTACACACCCAGTTATAACGCTAATGCAAAAACGTTGACAACTTAGCAAATTATAACTGTCAATTCTGACAGCCAGGTCCGTTGGTGACGTCACATATGACTTAAACGCGGGCAACATTACAAGTATAGGGATCGAGCAATCCTTATATTATATAGCATCCTTGTAATACACCTATGACGTGCGTGCAAACTTATGAACTTATGAAAATCTTGATTCTAGATTGTGGTGTGTGGAAGGATCGGCTGAGGATATTAAGCTTTACTAAATGTTTTCATAATACAGGGTGTTTTTTTAAAGCGTTACAAGGCAATATTTCGAAAATGGTTTTAAATATTGTTGTGTAAACGTCATTTTTTTTTAATAAGGCTTTTCGGGGTCATGCCCATTTTGCCTACGATGTAGTTATCTCAAACTAGGGATAGACAGTGGTTTTAACATTTCACGCACAGGGGCCGATCAGTGCGACTTTGTACCACACATAGGATGGCCACGGAAGGTTCAAATACATGTAAGGATATGGACACAGATGAATGTAACGGTTACAATACTATGGACGCACATATAGTTACAGTTTTAGTCTAATTGCTCTTACATAATCAATGATGACATCGTAGATTGGTTTACGGCAGCTATGTAGTAAGGTCGTGATATTTATGGGAAAGGCTACGCCTTTTTCGCTTAGCTTTTCTAATAGGTTTCTAATTTTGGCCTCACGCTTAACACAACTAAAAAACAGATGATTCAAGTCGCCCTGGGGATCTCCGCAATCACAGTTTGGGGAGTCTAGGATACCAATGGGCCGGATATTTACCGTGCCCAAACTTTAACCTTGCTATGGTAGTATAATAGAATCTAGAAATCTGAATGTTTGTGTAAACGTCATGTAGATGGAGAAATCTGAAACGGCTATTGTGATTAAAAGTACAATTAAACATCATGCCCTAGAAATTATCAAGAAGAACACATACAGAGACCCAGCAGATCAATAGAGGACTGGATTGGCCCATTAACCATAATAGCTGTGTAATGCCCGCCAAAACATAAAATCAAAAATGATCGATTCGAAAAATTCTACAACACTTTTAGTCATCGATTCAGAAACATCAGTCTGAAAAGATAGAAATCAAAGCATTCAATATTACCTAAAAAGTCTAAATATCAAAATTTGCATTTTTAGTGCTTTTTATTTTCAAAAAATTCAAAGATTGCAAAACAGCTGTCTAAGATATATTGGGTATTAGAACGTGTGAGCACGTCTCATACAAACTTAAAGAGTTGAAATGGTTAGGTATGGGAAACATGGGGAACATTTAGAACAGACTTCCAAATTTAGCACAATACATCCAAATTTGGAAAGTTTTTTTCCTATTATCTTCCTTTTCTATATACACTATGGCTCAAAAGTATTCACCCATCCAGTTATTGGCCGATAAAAAGGAAATTGGATAAAATTTAAAAGTTTATTCCCTGATAAACCTAGTTAACGCCTTACCGGTCTATCGTTGTTTGTAACCCTTTTCCTGAAGAAAATCATGACCATTTAATGTAAACTACTTTCTTCAGTTTTACTCTTGATACCCAGCTGGCCAGTTTATGAATAATAATTTAAATTTTGAAGTTGTCTGGAATAGAACAACCGAATGCAATGTTTATTTGTCGATCTTACTTGATTCATCTGCCTTTATTCTACCTGTAGAGAAGTTCAAATCAAAAAAAAACTTATTTCTGGTAAGTTTCAGTCAATAACATTGCTAAAATGGGGAAAGAGGAATTATAAAAAGAAACGATTAATTTGGGCTCGACAACTCTACAATTGGACTGTTGAAGACTGGAAAAAAGTCTTTTGGAGAGAATATAAAACCATTAATTTAGTATTTGTTATGTAGTATACCGAACGTGAACATTTACAATTTGAGTTTTATGCTGCCACTCAGATTTTTGTTTTTTATTAATTTAAAAGTACGGGTTAAGTGGAAGACCAACTATGTTGCAATAGTTTCTTTTTCTTTTTGTTATATTTCCGGTACTGTAATTAATCTTCACCTTTAAATGTATTTGTAAATACATTTAACAAAGACACATTACTATTATTATTATTGTAACA
Organism: Photinus pyralis; assembly: GCF_008802855.1. Taxonomy (NCBI): domain Eukaryota; kingdom Metazoa; phylum Arthropoda; class Insecta; order Coleoptera; family Lampyridae; genus Photinus; species Photinus pyralis. The sequence continues at coordinate 42,432,376 of NW_022170596.1, read as the reverse complement.
TTGATCCGAAATTAACGTTTAAGGAACATGTTAGTAAAGTAGCCAAAACAATTTCCGATAACATATTTCTCTTAAGGCGTTTATGTGAAAACGTTTCCCCTAATATTTTACATATGGTGTATTTATCAGTGATTGAGACTCACTTACAAGTATATTACTGTAACATTGTTTGGGGTAATTGTACAAGTGCAACACGAATATTTGCTCTCCAACGTCATGCTATTAGAATTATAGGCAATCTGCAGTATAGAGAAGATTGCAAAAATGTGTTTATTAGATTCAGATTGTTGACATTTCCTTGCATATTTATACTACACTGTATTCTATATGCTGAGATTCGTATCAATGAACTTTGTGTAAGGTCCGATATACATAGTTATAATACACGAAATTGTAGTAATCTTGATCTAAAGCATTACAGATTACAAAAAACTCACAGAAGTTTTGTAAATATTTCGTTTGAGCTTTTTAACCTGCTGCCTGTCCAGACCAGGGATTTACCGTACAATAACCTGAAAACTAAATTAAAAAATTCCTTACTGAAGGCGCATTTTATACTATTAATGAATTTAAAGACTGTGATTTATGTGTAATTTAACATGAATGTATAAATGTTGTGTTGTTCCTTTTCACTTCTGTAAATGTTTTATCGACATGTTAACAGTAATAAATATTATTATTATTATTACAAATCTCTTACACACAATGTATGTAACTTACTTGAGTCAACTTCCAATTGTGCGAGTATTTGTCGGGTGCCTTCCACATCGCATCGCAAAATTTTGGGCATTAATATCTGCTGATCTAACGCTAAAACCACTATGGCCACTTGATTTTTCAAATTTTGCGCTGTTCCAGTTAAAGCGATAGTCCCCGTCCCGATGCATCGTATCGGAGGTAGATCGAGAGGTACAGGGTCACGAATTGCGTCGGCACAATCTTTCGCTAACGGATATATTGTACTATTCCCATCTCGTAGTATTAATACTGACTCGGTACTCTAAAAAGATGGCTTGAGAATGCGCACTCATCGTGTCTATTCTTACCTCTCCGGGACAGGTTAGTGTAATATTTTGTGCATATAAACCCATAAAGGAAGCGGTATCGCTAGGGAACGGATTCTCTTGCTCGACGCGTCCGCTGCTGATATTGTAAATAACATAACTTAATCTATTTCCAGATCTAACAATCGCGTGGATTCCCTGACCGTCGATCGCTATAGTCAAAATTTGACCGCTCGACTCAGAAATTTGAATGCGTCTTGGAGTGCGTTGAAAACAATCGGGCACGCGAGATGTCGAGGAGGACTTTAACACCTGATAAAGTGAGTGGACGTGAATTAAAATCATCGAATAAAAAATAAACAGAAGTTCAAAACATTTCTCCTCTAATATAAAATTTAATTGTCAATTCTTTGAACTCCTATGTAATTTTTATTCAATGCAAAACCGCACAATTATCTACCTGCAAATCGTCCTTCCGCATTAATCTACAGTCTTGCCAAATATCGTCGGCATCTTTCGAATCTCGATCTTTAGAGTGACTGGTTGGAAAACGAACGGCCGCATATGCGCCATCTACCTTTAACACGCGACCGATCGGTACACTCCTGACATCTTCAACGAAAATCACATCTCTTAGCAACCATTCCTCTTCGTCCTTTCGTTGGTCATTGGCCGCATCTGTACCAGAGACCGTCATCCTTTTCTGACGTTCTATAAAGAAAGTAAGTATAATCCACCAACACAGAACAGGCTGTTCTTACTGTGACTGTTAGTTATGCTACCCGTGTCACTGCATGTGCTTGAAGCAGGAGAAGGTGGGGGAGGCATATCGATTCTGTCTGCAGTTTCTTTATTTGAATTTTTTGTCGATAAATTACCTAAGCATCATTGTCAACATGGGAAATAACAAGGAGACGACTTACTTAGTCCACTCGTTCCGGGAGTCGCACTGTCGCGTGTTTTTTCTGAAGCAGTTGATGTGACAATTTGTGTATTGATTATTTTGAAAGTACAAGTGTCGCTTAGAGTCCATGCCGAATTTTGTAACTGGCCAACTTTTGGCACGCCCGCCGCGATGGTAAACGCAATCGCACCAGGATGATAGATCGGACTATTTTTCATACACACTTGCGATCCAGTGATAATGTCAGGTTGGTTAGTCGAGGGACGTTGTTTTCTGCATTTAGTACGATACTTTTCCCACAAGCGTTTCCTTTGAGTGAACGGTAACACACCCCTGCAATGAAATTGATAAAAATCTAATTGGGCGAGTGTAAAGTGCACGTACCACCAATATAGTGAACCACTTTCCAATCTGGCAACAGTGTACAATGGGCATGTATGCAAACTTGATATTCGATCCGTTTGAAATTCAGTGTACGCTTGAGCTGCATGCTCCAGTTTCGTTGAAGCAGGCGCCAACAACTCGTCCAGCCACGTCGCCACTTTACCGTTATCCGACGCAATTGTGCACCGTGTCGAACAAGCGGAGAGATGTATAATTTTTTCGCCTAAAAGACCGAGGGATTGCGCTTTCGGATGGTGAATATTGGGATTCTGCAATTAATTTAATTAATTTTTTCCTCGATGCCGGCAAATTTCTTACATCTGGATGCTTGTAAGGTTCTAAATCGTTCCAGCGCCACTGATAGATCTGTCCAGTTGTTGAAAGGGCAATTAGCTCACTATACAGTGCCGCAATCTGAGTAAAACGCCCAAATGAATCGGGCCAAAATTCTAAATCGTCCGATATCCATAAGGGACTAGCGGCGTCTTTCTTTTTGCTATCTGTTAATAAAAAGGTCAGGTCAGGATGAGATTTGTATCGGTTGATTTTTTTTTTTTGCAAACGCGCAGGTATCAACGTTTCTGTTATTAGGATAAGGTCCATTTTAACATACTACTGGAGTCAATAATATGAAAGTATCTGTAGTTCTTTTTTAGAGACGATAATGAAAAGGGTGGCGCAAAATTAGTCATCCAATTTTGGGTTTGAATAACTTTTTTCCTAAATAAACAAAACAATTGAGTAATGTAAGTCTTTATTTGGACCTTTAGAATTTTGTCTGTTTTCAAGTGGAAAAGATGTCAGTTAAGTCGTTGCAGCCAGTAACATTTGTGCACGTTTTATATCATTTTTCCCAGAGATTTCCACTGATAACTAGCATGTCTGTCGAATATTCTGCTTAAGGGCTGCAATTGTCTGGTGCTTCAAATAGCCCCAAGGAATTCCTTCTAAGGCGATCTTACTAGCCATGCCAAAGCACCAAAATGGGAGATTACGCGACCAGGAAACGTTTCCATCACGATATCCATTGTGACTCGTGCTGTATGTGCAGTTGCATCGTCTTGTTGAAACCACACACTTACCAACCCCATTCATCCAATTCCGGCATTAAGAATTAATTACGGACCCGTAGGGATCGCGAGTAACAATGACCGTATTTAAACACAAATTCATACACGGATTTTATAAAACAAAAATTTTGGTTATGGCCGAAATTCTTTCACCAAAATTCGCTGTAGCGCCTTTCTGGTGATGCCCAATTGCATGGCCCATCGTCTGGTTGCTGTTTCATTGTTCTAACGACATCGGCAACCACAGCCACACTCTACAAGGTCTCAAGTGGTTCCAGTGTGTTCGAGTCAAGCGCCTAAACGCTTGCCTGTTTGTATACTGCAGCTGTTTACTTCACAAATGTCAAATATGGTTGACGTTTTGCAAAAATACCATCTTCCGACAGGGTAATTAATTTCGCGCCACCTAGTATAAGATACACATGAAACTAATGCATGTAAGAATGAAGTAGTTTCCATATTATGTTCAGTTTCTCCTCTGCAGGCTCTGAGATTTCAAATGACATTTTTTAATTAAATTTGAGTAGTTCAAGGTCATTCGATTCTGTTCTTGTGTTAGTTGACAGAAAGAGGTCTGTTAAACGAACCTGATTCTGTTAAACGGACCTATTTCTACTGAATAGAGCTGATTTTAATGAACAAACCTGTTTCTGATACAGATACCTGTTTCCGTCAACAAACATAGGAACCAATGTTTATCTATCAATTTCTCACCGAAATTCAAATATTCATGGGAAGCAAAAATGTCAAAGATGTTTTTTTTTATTACAGGAAGAGTTGTGCTATTATTTGTTCGACTTTGTCTGTGTTATATGAAACTCCTATTTTTATAAGTTTTATTGATATACAGTTTTTTTTATCATTCAATTATGTATTGTGTGAATGTTTGCAATTTTTTGTGAAAAAATACTGATTACAAAAAAATGGCAGCCAATTAGTAATAATTACGATACACTGTGTCCAAACATAGAAGACATGACGACGTTCAAATTAGAGAAAATATGAGACTTGCAATGCAATATTTTTTATATGGCCCGTAAAAAAGTATGCTGCATTGAGTAGCATTTTTTATTACAAATACGATATACAGCACATACAAAAAAAAAATAAAAGTTGGACGCTGTTGGTTCCAACAGGATGGTGCACCTGCGCACAACGCAACACAACAATCGTGCAAGAATACCTATTGGAGAAATTTTCCATTTTCCAGGAAATTTGTTCAATAGGTGTTGTCACACTGTTAGGGCCACCATATTAATATATATTAATATGCTTAAGCGAAAGTAAAAATCAATTTACTGGGACCTTTGTGTTTACTTGCATACAGTAAAGATTTTATAGGCAATAAATTTGTGCCTCTTGCACCTAGTTATAAATTACGGAAAATTTAATGCCAGTACAGTGGAAAAGTAAAGTGACATTTTATCTCTGAGCATAAATAACTATGATCTAGGTGGCTATTGCGATCACAGTTTTTTGGACATGGTTTGGTAATCCCATCAAATATCGACGGGTTAGATTTTAGATCATTATAAGCAACTTTAAACAAATTAAAATTTTTCCGTCTTTACTTTGTGTAAACAACATCATGTAGACGTTATTTTGATCTAAACATCTAAAAATAATGATGAAATATCCTGTATATGAGAATATTTCAATTTATTACAATTACGTACATTTTTTATAAAATAAGCACAGAATTGGTTTGTTTTATTTGAAATTGTATTTCAGTGTTTGTTTTTCTTCTAAGAAATGTAGATACGTGATTTTTCTTTAAATTTCATCGCCTTTGTGGTTTATGTAATTTAGATCAGGTGTGAGAAGACACATCTGGTCGTTGAAATGAGGCGAAAATTAATTAACCCATGTGTTTTATCGCTGTTAAGAAATAAAGAAGAATTGCATACAAGGAAGCCAGTGTAGTACAGCTTGGCCTTTTCTAAAGGTTATTAAAAGTTTCTACCGTCAGAACAGCCCCCAAAGATTTGACCTTTTATTCGTCAAGAAAAAGTGAAACGTCAGCGTCTGTGTGTTGATAAAGTGCGCCTTATATCGCAAAACTTAGTACGACCAGATTATTTGGATTATTAACAAAACTAAGTAACTTTAAGATTTATTATTTTATTTGTTGGCCGTCTGCGTGCGGGGTAATATGCTGAAACAAGCTTTGTAAGCTTTTGTTTCTTCCACGGATTTTGTTTTAATTGTGTTTCATTGTGTTTTGGAATAAATGTTTGCCATCCAATCAGACAGTTCTCATGTCTGATTTTTGAGAGCTTGCATATAAGTTACCTGTGACATATAAAAAATTGTGAATACCTGCACGTTTGCGACCTTTGCTTTTTTTGTATAATTTGACTGGCCTAACAGTTAAAATCGTACCAGAATCTTTCTCGTAACCACTATCCCTCAAAGCACTCTCCAGCCACCGTCTCGGTCCAAAATACTGTCGGTCCCTCCATCGTGAAAAACTATCCCTATCTCGATCTCCAGAATTTGAATTCGAAGGTGGAGCGTCTCGATCTGCCAAGCGTCCTCTGCCGCTAGTGCCCCGACTGTTTAAAAAGCTTTGTTTGAGCAAAGTCAAACATCGCCGATGTAGGTTAGTTAGAACACACAAGCAAATAAAAAAGAAAGAGACAAAAACGGCCAAATCGACAGAAATTGCAAAAAAATTAATTTTCTTACTTTCTTATCCCGGAATAACCGAACATGTCCTCAGAGAACATGGCGTCCGCGTCAATAATAACGGAATGATCCGAATGGAATCCCCCATCCAGAAGTGATATAAGATCTTCTGGCACGTAAGAGTCTGTTGCGTCGTCACCTTCCTCACCTTCTTCGTCATCACGAGATAATAGGTTATTCACAGCTAAGTTTACGTCTAAATTGGTGCGCTATATACAAAAAAAATATCAGACACGTTACGTCAATGATCCAACCCATACCTGTAGCTCTCGAATGATAAGACTTCTACTTTTTCCTTGCAACACAACTTGCGCTTGGGTCACTAATTCCTCTGGAACGTAAGGTGCAGGTACCGTCACCATAGGTCGTCCACTACTTCCCCCACTGCTAGTTCCTATGATGACAGGTGCACCTCTGCTACCTGAAAACCACAGTAAATTTACAGAAATTGGTGGATCAAGACCAACCTCCGTGGTTGCTGCCCCTAATGGCGGTATTTGAAGATCTCATTATTCGAGCTCGTGTACGATTTATTTGTCGACCGCTGCCCGGTGGTTTGTTACTACTCGAACCGCTAGGGCCACTATTACCGCCTGCTCCTCCTCCACCTCCGCCGCCCGAACCCCCGCCACCGCCGCTGCCAGGTCTGCATAAAAGAACACTTAAGATCAGTTGTATGAATGTCTTTTACCCGAAATTAACAAATTGATTATTACAACTACGATGGACCATTCAAGCTGCAAGTATCATACTGAAAACAGCTCATAAACTCACAGTTCATAATTAATGTTTTAGCCAATGAATATTTTCCCAAAATTCAAAGTAAAAGGAGGATTTATTTGTAATACATGTTTCACGTATTTTGTATAATAAGACCTGATACACATAGTTTCTCAGCATCTCTTTGTCTAAAACCAAATTCCAAAATTAGTTTTTGAAAATTCTGACAGTTGAAACTTTCACATTTTCAAAAACCATGTGTGGATCTGTTCTATCTCACATTTAAAGATTCCCAATTTTGCCTAGATCCCAATACTCCCCCCAATTCATAAATAAAAGAAACTGCATAGTACTATAGTTGACATAGCACCCTTGAGATATCAGCAATACAAACTCTGCAAACATTTTTTTAAACTTACCTCTTGACAGGATCATTTTTACTGAGATCTAGTCGATCAGATATTACGCTAAATGAAACGCGACAAATTCGTCCATCTTCCAACAGTATAGCGATGTGCGCCGGTCCGAGGGCTATACGTTTAACGCCGATGCGTAGATTTGCGAAGGCTGCGTGTGATGTTTGACCGAAGCGATTTAATCGTTCCGCCACTTCTCGCAATCTGTTGAAATAAAATTACCAAATCAGATTACAGTTTGTCTAATGTGCATTGGTCCAAATCTAATTTGACACCAATGCACAATTTTGGTTTCATGATGCTTGCTCAAACTACAACAGACTAGTGATACCATGCGTGCTTGCAGTAGGCTCAAATGGACTAACGACCGAACCAATTGTGAGGGCTACTCAGTACAGTACTCTATTACTGTGAATACATTCACATTGCTTGTTTTGTATACAATTCAGTCCATGTGAAAACAACATTAGAATGGGTAGTTTTAAATTAGTAACTGAATAAAATTTAAGCAAATGTACACAATAACGATTCGTAGAAGTACAACAAGATTGAACGCAATAAGTAATGGAGGAAATCTTAAGAAAATTTTGCAGACAACGTTTACCTGTCATTAAATTGTTCTTCACTTCCCGGCAAAGGGTGAACAACAAATTGCAACGACGACATAATGTTCTCACAACTTATTAATTATTCAAAAGTTGCAGTATTTTAGATTGTACAATTTAAACACATTTTTTATGAACTCATTACAGAACAGACATTTTCTCAGTCGTCGATAGACAAGACCAAAATTTTGTCAAAATTCTAGAAGCAAATGGACACTGCTACCAACATGAACTTAATAATTGAAAATTCCCTAAAGAGTTCCGCGTTGTTGCCACTTTTTTAATGACAATTTGGACTCGATGTTTAGGCTAGGCGCGCACTGGCGATTTTCTCCCGCACGACTGTTTAGTCGCAACAATAAATCCAATTACGCCTTCGCTCGTAATAATAAAGCTAACGCGCAAGCTGTTTAAACAGAATTCATTTGAACACTGCGATCATTTAGTCGCCACGTGCGCCCCTATAAATTATTTTTTGTATTGTCAAATTACCGGACTTTTTTTGACCAAAAATCGTATGGAAAGTGGTACTTTTTTTAACGACTTTTACTATATACATGTCCATGGCGTTTCGTCCTGCCTATGACCAATAGCTCAATTGTTGAGTCACAAAAAATGGCGAATGTCAATGATATTATGCAATTGTGGGTATTAAGGATCACTATGCAAAAAAATTTCGTGTACAACACGTGTTGAAAGTGTCTTTTTTTCATGACTTTGCTTGATTCACTCGGGCTTCGCCCTCATTAATCAAACTACAAATTCATGAAAAAAAGTATCACTTTCAAAACTAGCTGTACAAATAATTATTTCGCGATTACAATTTTCCAACCACTGCGCCAAAAAATCACAAGTGCGCGGCCAACGTTAGATTGGGTGCGTGCGTGTATTTTCAATAGCAATAGAGATTTACATCCCTTGCAAAGTAAATGATGATCCATTGTCTAACTATTGCTTTCTTCGCACCTTTAACAACCCTCTTACTGTTTTTGATTCAGTTATCTGTAGTTTCGGTATCATAGTTATAGGTACTCTAAAATATTTTATATTACCTGAACTTTAGTACGGTCAAGTTTGCACTTGGACACCGACTTTTGTGATAAGTACGTAAAATGGCCATGAGCAGGGTTACGTTTAACCCAACCCATCTTGCACATAATATTTTATCATTAATAATGATATCCAGTACCTAACCCTTAATGTTAAATCAACACTTCAGAACCGAATTAAAAAAAATCAATATAAAAGAATTTCTCTCTCACACAGTGTAGCACCTACAACCAGTCAAAAAGGCTTGACGAAAAGTCAAAAAGTACGCTTTTAAATCCATTACATTCTCTACTTTCCATTACTTATTCTTCTAAAATTGTGCGTACAATCTGTTCTCCGTAACCGTAATTGGGGGATGGAGTTAAATAAGTTTTATATACACAATGTGCCCCCCCCCTGAAAAGGTTCTCTGGATCCAGCCACTGCCTACAACAGAGAACCGAAAAATAATTGGTTTTTTTGGCACTAATAATAAAGGATACTGGTATCGGTTTCCATTATTATAACTTTTTGAATAACGGTTCGCGGTTCCAAAGTGAGGGGCCTATAAATGCAATCGGCTACGGTTCCGGTTTTTTCGGTTCCGATTCCTTGATCCGGTGAAATTTTAAATTCAAAATTTGGATTGATTTCAATAAACCCCCAATTGTACAAAATTGTAAAAATGGGCAACGCATAAAAAAGCTGACTGTTTTTAATATGTGTGCGGCAATTAGAAAGAGAAAAGTTCCAAGCACATTGTACCTACCCGGTGCGCAACAAATGTTCTAGTTTTTAGATTTTGATCATAAAATAATTTTTGAATTAAACCTGGGTGAGCAATTATAAAAGGCTAATTTTTATGGTCTTTTCTTTGTCATCGATTTTGTTTTTCTATTTAATTGGCGCAGTTATTTTGATTTTGACCATAGAAAAATGCATTCTCAATCCAATTTTAAAGAAATTGTGTAAAAGAAAATCTCACAAAACACTTTAGAAGTAGCATTTTAAGCAGCCAATTAGCTCTGTAAGAGATTTACGTATAATTGAAGAAAGCAAACAGTAAATTGTTTCAATTTCTTTATATTGCGACATTGGAAACAATGAACCCAAATCATGTACAAGCACAAGATTCCAAACAACCAACTTCGACCCAAATGATCTTCTATTGAGGAATATATTAGACCACAAAAATACGAGTATGAAACCATTTGAATTTTTCCATCATTTGGAAAAAAATAAATTGAAAGTTTTTCAAACGTTTAACAATTCTATAGTTTATCCATCGTAACCCTTTCCAAGCTGACACTAATAAAGTTATTTACACCAGAGTAGGTATGTTGCAGGATAGATTAACGAATTGTAGTGAATATTTCAGAAATTCCGATACACATATCGAGGGACCATACAAAATTAGTCATTGGCGCCGGCGGTAAGAAACGAAAGCGGACGTGACGCATTCTTTCCGGGAAATAAGAAGTGCGTTCAAGATTCGGGAGCGTTCGAGAAATATGGGTGTTTGCTAAATCAGCAAACCGAATATTGTGCTTCAGTCAGTTGTAACATCGATTGGAAGTGAAGTAGAACAGCTATAGTGATACCGAAGAGCAGAAAGTATGAAGTACTACGCCAGATGCACGATGGCATATTTGGAGGACATCTAGGAGTGACGAGAACGATTCTATTGGTTGAATTGCACACATCAAACAAGATGTGAAGGAATGATGCAGAAAATGTCCATTTTGTGTCACAAGCAACAAGGAAAGAAGAAGGCGACAATGATGGGTATAGTCCGTTTGAAAGAATAGCCATTGATATGGCGGGCCCTTCCCAGAGACAGCTGCTGGAAATAAATACATCTTGGTGCTCATAGACTACTTCAGCAAATGGACAGCGAAGCATATATGCTCAACCAAATCAAGAAGGGACAACTGTGCCAGACATTCTGGTAAAAACAACTTACCCTTGGAACTACATTCTGACCAGGGACGAAATTTTGAGTCGGCACTATTCCAAAGTCTGTGCCAATTATTGGGCATTCGCAAGACCAAAATGACTGCTTTGCCCCACAGTCAGACGAGATGGTAGAACGCATGAATATAACAAGGATGACAAGATGTTCCCAGGGATGGCCGTAAAATTCCAATTCCGGTTTGGGCACTTACAAAAAGTTTACATTCACCATCCCAAGGTGGGTAGAGTGAATTTCCTACAGGAGTAGGGACGATTCCTTTATTATCTGGTAACAAAAGACCGCAATCAAGGTCGCGCCATAAAACAAGAGTCGCCTGGGACTGCGGCTCTGCTACAACCGTCGTCTGTGTTGCGAGACACAACAGTTTTAAGCGGTAGGCAGTGTAGTGAATATTCTAGAAATCCAGATGGAGATGTAGGTACCATAAAAGATTAGTTATCGGCGATAAGAAACGAAAGAGGATGTTACGCACACTGTCTGAGAAAGAAAACGTGTTTATTCAAGAACATTCTAGAAGATTCGGGAGCATTTGAGAAGTTTCGAGAAATATGGGCGTTTGCTATGTAAGCAAATCGAACTGTGCGTCAGTCAGTTGTAATACCAATGCCAATTGAAGTATTACGCTAGTAAACAAAGCATGCGCCAGAATTAGTCATTAGATTTTTATCGAAGAAACCAATGCAATAATCAAATATTTTTTGTATAAAATAATACTTTATTTGTTTTTGTACAGTATCTAAAATTTCACTTGCACATCAAGTGACCGTCCACATTCACATCAATAAAAAAATTAAGTTAAAATTAAAATGGCCTATTTTAAATAGACCACAATCAATACTTAATTATACTAACCTTCACGTTAGCAAATGGTTGTACGTAAATTTACAAATTGATTTATCCTTTAGATACTCCCAATAAAAATTTAATTTATTGCTTTTTTAGAGTGCTTTCTAGTTGCATGGCGATAGCTTCTAAGAAATCTTGCGTGTTTAAGAACATATTATCCTTGACGTTGGCCATACCGCCGTAAATCGAGGCGGCCAAGTCCTTTGTAAATTTACCAGACTCTACGCAATCGATGCATGCCTGTTCCAAAGATGTCGCGAATCGTATCAATTCAGGTGTGTCGTCTAATCTCCCTCTATGTTCTAGACCTCTCGACCACGCGAACACTGACGCGATCGGATTGGTAGACGTTTGGTGTCCTTTTTGATGCATTCTATTACAATTAATTTATTAATTTTTGCTAATAATGTTTGGACATACCTGTAATGCCTGGTGACTGTGCCATGGGCTGCTTCAGATTCTAACGTCTTACCGTCAGGACACATCAAAACTGACGTCATCATACCTAGGGACCCATAACCTTGTGCGACAATATCGGATTGTACGTCACCATCGTAATTCTTGCAAGCCCAAACAAAACCTCCCGAAGATTTCAACGCCTGGGCTACCATGTCATCGATCAATCGATGTTCGTACCATATTTTTTCTGCTTCAAATTGTGACTTGTAGTGCCTAACATGAAGTGTAGTTTCTCAAAAAACGCCAGGTGTCACTTACTTTTCATAAATAGCTTGAAACATGTCCTTAAAACGGCCATCATACCTCTTGAGAATCGTATTTTTTGTGGATAGATATAGTGGAAGCTTTCTACTTAGAGCAACTTGGAAGGAGGAGTGGGCAAACGCCGTTATACTATCGTCAGTGTTGAACATACCGAGCGCTACACCACTTGTTTTATAGTCAAATACTTCATATCTTCTTTCTTTCCCATCCTTAGATGTGTAAACTAATTCTACCTATAACAAGAAGGCGGAAAGCATGACTGTCTGTATGTACGATTGTGATATTATTATGTCAAACCCCATTTGCGCATTAAAACAAGACATTTTGAGTAAAATGTACAAATAGATATTAAAGACACAGACCAAGGCGATTGCATCCATAGTCCGTCCTTAAACCAATTAAGCCATTGTGTCGCTGTCTACTTGTCTAAAATTGCGTACTCAAAACGATTGAGTTCTTAAGACGAACAGACTGTACTAACCTTGCCGGGTTTGTCAACAATAATGTCTGTTGCCTTATACTGATCACCGTGAGCGTGGCGCCCGATTATAATAGGGTATGTCCAGCCTGGAACCAACTTAGGTATGTTTTTACATAGAATCGGTTCGCGAAATACAGTTCCTCCAAGAATGTTTCTGATTGTTCCATTGGGAGACGGCCACATTTTTTTTAAATTGAATTCTGAAACGCAACTAGTGCATTAAAATAAACAAGCTTAACGCAATTATTACCCTCGACCCTTTGCTCATCGGGTGTGATGGTCGCACATTTTATTCCTACATTGTGCTCTTTGATCGCGTGCGCTGCATCGATCGTCACTTGATCATTCGTCTGATCCCTAGAGTTAAAGTTAAATATGCGCCTTGTATGATTCTGCAAATACCTGTGAGGCAACCCTAAATCGTAATACAGACATTCCACTTTGACGTAAGGGAAGATCAATCGTTCCTTAATTTTCTCCCAAATGATACGGGTCATCTCGTCGCCGTCCATTTCCACGACTGGATTTTTTGCCACGACTCTTGAAGCATCTGCAACGTAATATCGCTGTGTCAGTCAAAGCAACATTTGATACCTGTTCGAATTAAAGGTCTCAACAACCGCCCTTATCAAAATAGGGGGTTGGGGGGGGGGCTTATCGTGATCGGATATAATTTCCTATATCTCAAAAGGGGATTGTCGGAGCGTACTCACAAAAAAAGATTAGGAGGTCTAGAAAAAATATATCCATTGGTGATGGTCATGCTAAGCTGCTTGGGTTTAAAAAATGTGCTTCATCTGCACACAATTTGTGCAGAATTTGTACTTGCTTACATATTCAAATTAGAAATTAATTGACATACTCAGGCTCCGGGTTATAAATAGGCCAACTGGGCTATAGCCCATTGCGCCACTTTCGAAGGGGCGGCAAGATGTGCTAAATTACATTTCTTTGCATTATTTGCAATTCCCCTCCTCTGTGATTCTTGGTGAATTTTGTTTCAAAATCAACACAGATAAATAACCGTATGAAACTCGGTCACTAAGCACGCAATTTTACTAATAAACATTAGTTAAGGGGGCCCCAAACTAAATATAGTCCAGGGTGCTAAACACATACCTAGCCCGGGCCTGGATGTGCTAACATTATTTACCATTTCATTACCAAAGCATTGTAGTCATTTGAAAGATATACATAGCGCTTCAAATTACCAGGATGAACCACTGTGATCCTATGTGGAAACATTGACTTTTACTGTAGAAAACTCATTTTGATAACTCCAAAATTGTTTAAAATTCTTGCTATTGGATAAGTTGGAGAAAATGGATCTGAATGTTAGAATCAATGAAGAACGATTTTGGTCCATTCATGGCCATCTATATTAAAAAAAAATTGATTATTTTCACATTCATATGCGCCTGGGCGACCTGGCTGGCGATTTTCTTTTAGGATTGCAGGAAGGACATGTATTTATGATTTTTGCGCATCTAGTGGCTTGCGCCTGTAGTCATGGGCCTACTCTGCCTATACCTAGTTACTGCCTTCAGCAGAGATACCACCTGACCATCAACCATGCGCGTTTTGTCCAAAAGCTTTTCAGTTATTTCTTTTATGTCTAAAAACAGGTGCACCAAATTTGGTTCCAATCGGTTAAGCCGTTTTTTAGCGCATTTCCACAAAAATAAAAAATCGTGTAATTATTTCCGTAAAAAATGTCGTTTGTAAATAATAAACAAGTACATACATTTATCAATCAATTCCAAAATAATTCCAAAAATTTAAAAATCGGGACAAAGTATGCGTTAAAAAACAAAAATCAAAGAAAAGGGTTGTTGAATGAAGGTAATAATTAGTCATATGACTGTGGACGTGGTATTCATGGCACTTACGCGTTCCTCTATCTGACATAGCTAATAAAAAACGGTTAAACATAATAACTAACAAATAAACAAAAAAATGTTTTAACTAATTAGAGACCTTGCATTAACAAATTTTAAGGTATTTTGAAGGTCAATTGTTACTTAATATTTACCTACTATCCTTTTTGTGACGTAGAAAATGTAGAAATGGATACTAGTGACCCGTCATAACAATACAACAAATTATTACCGCGCCTTATATGTCCAACAAAATTTTTACATTTTAAATCATTTTTCAAAATTTCACAAAAATGGTTGGACCCAAGTTAAAACTCGTGCGGGATATTTCCAGTACAATCCACTCACGACGGGCAGACTGACATACATAGTTTCAAAGCCGAAACGTTAAGGCAGTAAGTGAGACTAAAATATGATCACATAATCGCCAGATATGCCAATAAAAAGAGAGAGACCGATAAAAATACTTTTATGTGAAGTGACAAAAGAAACATAATTTTGATGCCCACTGCAGCGCTAATGATATGCGGACAGACGGGCGGAAACAAAAGTACATAAGTGAGTCTTGTTTTTTGTATTTGGGAATATGATCTGGGCTCATTTCCGATAGAAAGTCAATGGTCTGTCTAAAATAAAAATTTTGGTATAATGGACATCTGCCTACGCATGCTTTATGACACGCTGGTAACTGTTGCTAATAAAAGGCAACTAGGACCAGGTACCACTTTTTTTAAAAATAAATCAACACTGATCAAGTGCAGGTAAAAACCAGTTTAGGTACTTTTGATATCTATACGTATTGAAATGCTAATTTAAAATTTTATACTTTCCCCAAAGAAGTAGTAGGCAGTCTCCAACTCAAAATAGTTGAAAACTTAACACACAAGTTAGGTACCTATAGTTGTATAATTAGCCCAGTTAAGGTTAATTAAAAAATTAACCTAATAGCTAAAACTAAAGAACTGCAACAGAATATTTATTATTGTGCTTGTGCACAACTATACAATTAATTTAACATTAATGAGCTATTCATTATACGATCATGTCTAGGCATTCCTTGAACTTGTGTCGATTTTCGAGTTTTAATAACTTCAATAAAATTGTTAATAAATAAGTGCACACGTTTATTGTTTGCAATAAAAACCTGCAGTCCTACTCCACTCCAGATAAGCGTGGAAAATACTTCCACGCTGCAAGGACGTCATAAAGAGGCATTTGGGGGATGCAATAGGGGTTTCTTTGAAATAAACGAAAGCAAACAAACAAAATAACTTACATTTTCTGCTCTGTGTGCTTCCACATGTTAACTTATTCTGCAATTGTGAGTTTCTCAATAACTTCGTAAACACACCGGCCATTATAACCTAACGTAAGGTACTCGTCTTATTTTTTCGCACGAAAAATGCTTCAAGAATTAAAATTTAAAGCGCACTCGAACTTTGCAGATCTTTAGTGCAGCAATTGGCGTTTCGGAAGCAAAAGAACGGACCAATTCAACGAGCCAAATGTGTAATAAATCAGTTTTCCGAAATTGTGCGAATAATTCCGAATAGTTTGAATGAAAATTGTTACAACACTTGTTTATATAGCAGCTTCGCGCGACATACATAACATGTACGCGGCGGTTAGGCAACATATCATACGTTATTCGTCTACTGCGCCCTATTCGCTCGTGTGTTTTTGTGTACTTCGTGTATTAATAACTAAAGTAATTAATCATACTGTTTTAGCAATTATGAATATTTCCAACGCATTTGACAGTGAATCGCGTTAGGCGTACGTCTTTACCTCCAGGAAGGGCAGAGAAAATCTGTGAAAGCACAAACTATTTTTCATCGAAGGGAATTCTACAAACTATAACTTTCTTCGCGACTATTTTTCATATCTATGGGTTAGGGCAAATCAAAGAGTGTCAAATGAATATCTGGAAACCGAAGTATCGGAATTCGGAAGAGGGTACGGGTGATCAAAAATTAGTGGCGATCGAGTCGCCATTGGAACTTCAATTTAAGTACGATTTCCCATGTAAACAAGAATTCCAAAGGTGATTCGACAGTAACTCATTTTTCATCGCATATTCATAGGATAAACTGTTACATAGCGGTGCAATTATATTCCTAGTGTGACTTCGGATTCAGACGTTTAATTTTCTTGCGTAGAACATATCACTTCAACGTTACAAAATTTGTTGCATCAAATATTAACGAAAAGCAAACAGAATAAACAATATGGCGGGGATGAATAGTTACGGCGCCCGAAGCTACAATGTAAACGACAAAATTTTAAAGCCCGCCAGCTTGAATACCGGCGACCGGCACAGCGACCAAAACAACTGGGCAACCAGAACCAGTAAATCATGTTTTATTAAGAGTACGTTTCGATTTCGATTAAAATTCATTAACTTTTCGGTATCTAGTCTCATATAAGTGATTCTATTAAAACTAGTTTCCAATTTTAAAAGCAGTATTAATTATAATTCAGCCACGAAAGGGTGAGTAGTAAAGCTTAATAACGTGCCGATATGCTCGTTCATTCACTTAAAAAAATTGTTTGTTCTTTGATCGTCTAATGTTTCAAACGTCATATGTTTATTGTTGTTTAGTTTGGAAATGTTGCAACTGTACCCTTTTCAAGCAACACGTACACGTGTAATAATAGAGAATTGCTTTGGAATGTCCTAACCACTTTTCTGTTTATTCGCCTACGTTGTTTTTACAATTCGAGTTCATTTAATTTGCGGTGTCCTTCCTTCCCATCTTCATCTAAGAGGACCTTCAGGACCATGATGTAGCTAGGATCACTATTGTATAGCTAATTATAGAATGCAGCTGTACAGGTGGTCAATTTAGTGCAGAAAAATGTAATGTTTTTGTTATCGTGGTTTTATAAATAAATTGTTGATAAGAATTGTTTGGATTGATTGGCAAATGTTTAGATTTCACAAACTGTGTGAGGTTATGATGTGTCACCCTAGCACCAGCTGTTGCAGATGTTTTTATAGTAGCATACTCGTATAATAAATTATATTTACATACCAATATTATTATTATTATATTCAATTAAAACAATTTCATTTTCAAATGTACTGTTTCAAGCCTATCGCAACAGGCTGTATTTCCAGAGCCACGTTTTAAACTTTTAATGTCCATATTGCCCATATTGATTGTTAAAAAGTTACATTGTTGCCAGTTGTTAGCTGTGGTAAGGAATACAGGAATAGGGATTATGAATTGTAGCATAAAGGAAGTTCCCTTGCTTTTTTCCACAAAAATAAAAAAATCGATATTGTGTCCACCTTGCCCGCCCGTCTGTCCGTCCCTACGGCTATGTAGCTACTAGAGCTATTGTTCTACTTTTTTGTGCGTTTAATACTAATTTCTTTCATCTACCATAATTTTACATTTTTGCTGTTTACTGTGCTTAATATTCTATGCGCTTCTATAAAATAAAATTGAAAGTTTTCTGAATTTTTAACTGAAGATCTTTCTTACAAGACAAGTTGAAAAAATGAAAACACACGTCAACGAATGGATTGCGGTTACGGAGAACAGTGACGCACCCATAGGGGGGGGGGGGGGAAAATACCCCGCGAAATTAAGCACTGATAGAATTTTTTTGGTAAACTTAAGAAATAATCTTATATAAATATGTAAAAGGCGTATGGCGAGCCATTAGTCATTATGTTTTGAAATTTTGCCAAAAGGTTACAGCCCAAAAACTGCCGGCACCTCCAAAAAAGGGTTTCTTTTATAATTCTTGTTACAAAGAACGGTTTTCTGTAAATATTCCTTAAACCTCAGGTAACTATGCAGATGAATACAAAAAACTGCACATGCGCAACCCAACTTTTGTATTTGCGCAATCCAAATTTTGTATGTAGGTACCTCGAATAAAAGTAAAACTAATTCCGAATCAAAAAATTTGTTTTGCGCATTCGCAATATCAAATTTTTTATTTGTTCAGATATTTAAATGAAATGTTGTATGTACGGACCTCGAATAAAACTAAATCCAATACCTATATTCATAAATTTGTTTTACAAGCTGTGCTGAAAGAATGCTGATCTGGTGGGACAAAATCAATCCTTTAATGTGTGTTGTAAAAATGGAGCATGTGCGAAGATCTCGCGGATCGTTCGGTATTCAGTTGTATCGGATTTTTTCAAATATTTTTGCAATGGGATGTACGGCAATGTACCTAGGTATTTCTTTCGAACGCTTGAAGTAGCAATTTGTCTAGACAAAGCATAAATTGACTCATTTATATAAATAGACATAAGACAAGTTAATTAATGGTTTTAATAAGACATCCGGCAATAAAAATTTGAGATGTGTAATCAGACAATTTTTGAATGCAATCATACGTACATAGGAGCGAATAAGCCGAGGAATAAGCTGAATTTGAGGTTGAACAAATTCCTTGCAAATCCGAATGAAGCTGTATAAAATATATAAGGTGTTTCGAAAAAACAGCCATCACAACGAAGATACAGCTACAAATGGATAAAAATGCACATTCGTTTACAGTTTTGAATAGAATGATTTAGGTTTAGGAAAATAGGGATAGGAAAAACCTCGGAAAAAACTTATTGAATTGTGCATGGTATGAGATAACGAGTCGTTTCTACCTGACTAAAACGGCGTAGATCTTTCGTCGATTTGAACGGTGGAAGCGGAAGTTATCAAAGCGCTTGAACCACACAAACGCTGTAAAGAAAATTAAAATATCATCAAGTTAAAAAAGAAGTTCTTCACGTGTAAGCTTGCGCACTAAAAGAAATTACGTTCAGAACGTTACTTCTTCAGTGCGAAGTTTAATTTACGCTATTAACAGATGAATTTTTATGTTTCATTAATTCTTTTATTTACGTTAGGTCATAGGGTCAATTTTGGATCAAATTAGAAATAGAGGTTCGGTGGAAATTTGCAAGAGGTTGGAATAGAATGTTTGAAGGGAGAAACAGATTGGAACTTGGAAGTTAATCAATAGTGCATGTATGAGAGACAATTTGAGGCACGAGATGTTAAAAGGGCTGCCGAGAGTGAGGGTGGGGAAGTACCCGAAGAGAGAATACTACAAACCGAAACAAAAACTCTAAGAAACAACAACAAAACTTTTGTCCAGCAATCATTTCTGTGAAAGATGGTGGCACAATATGTTAAATATATAATTATAATTACGGGGGAAATGAAATTCCCGAGGGAGATAGAATTCTCCAATGTTGTCGTGCAGGTTGAAAATTATCATAATGTCAACATGCTAACTGCAAATTGCAAAAGAAATGAGAAAGTACGTGAGTACATATCCTGGAACGTTTTCAATAGCTCTTTTCCCTCCCTTGCAATCAAAGTCCCTAGAGCTACTCTCGTGTGATTAAGATAGGAGAACTCTGATTTGAATTTGATTGTTTTTGTTTGAACCTCGGTGTGAACATATTTAATTAAATTTCAAAATCCCCAATTTCTTGTGTTTTATTTATGTTGACCGCTCCTTAGAGCGACAAGAAGCCGAAAGAATACTTTTGAGGGATTATGCAGAGCGACAAAAGTATCTAATTTGTATCGGGCGGCGAAGAAACAGAATAATAAACTCGGTAGGGTGTCATAAAATTTTTATCGCGTACAGGACACACAGAGACATAAAGGGAAATGGACGACAAAGCGCTTTTCACTTTAGAAGTCATACAAATTTATATTTAGAGAGGCAAAATTCCATTTTTGTGAGATTACAACCCACTGTGATTGACTAGTTTTTGCATAATTTTGTCGATTAGTACTGTAGAAAAAAGATATGAGTATAGTGAGTCAATTTAGGTATATAGTTTGGAATAAAATTTGTTACTGTACATACACGGTCTCTATGGCGTACCTACATGATTAGAGCGGCGTAGATTTTTGGCGGTTTGAACGGTAGAAGTCGAAATTATGGAAAACAATAGATCAGCTAATGTGCCACGAGATGTGCCACTTCGGCACCTAACTTTGTTGGACACTTTTTAATAAATTTAAAAAACTTAATAGACCCTTCCATGGTGAATGATGGTTCTTAATTCCAATGCACCATTTAGTAAAATCCAATCTGCAAAGTTCTTGGTAGATAATTATTTTTAAGTGTATTGGATTCGGATTATTTTTATTATGATTAGGTAATATTTACACACAATCAACTTTGCATTACTTACCATTCATTTTCACATAATTGTTTTACTTCTAAGTATATACGAAATTTCGTTATATTTTAAAAATTAATGTGGGAATTTGAAATGGCAAAAATATAGAATTAAAAGGGCGAGTACTTGTATTAATCCCTCGTTTATTATTTCAGGAGACATGGTATTCGACCAATATTAGGTAATTGCAATATTTGAACATGGCTCAAGTAATGGTGTGCAACTATATAAAAATCTCAAATTCGAGATTACAAAATCATACCCGGATATTAGCAGATAAATTGTGCCATCATAGTCTCCGGGTGAGATATCTGCATCACCACTTAAAAAATAGTGTTAGGAAATGTAGTTCAACCACTAAAAAACAGGAAAAAGTAATCAGCGGCATTCCTTATAACAAATTATCTATTGGAGTTCCTAAAGAAACGTGGAAAAATGAAAAACGGTTAGATGGATGTATAGATGCAATCGATAAACTTACAGTTCTATTATAATTTCAGAGTAGCAGTTACACCAACTGTAGCGGAATTATTTGTAAAAAAAGGATTTAGTGTAAATGTAGAGAAGGGGGCTGGCTCTGAGGCGAAATTTCGGGATTCCGACTACGAAGCTGCCGGAAGCAAGCTCGTAGATGCACAGACAGCGTTTAGCGCAGGTAGGTCGTATAATTTTGTTTTAATGGTAGTTATTCAAGTTCTTTTCAGATATTATTTTAAAAGTTAGACCACCTCTTGAGAATGAAGTGGAATATTTCCGAGAAAATAGCACGTTGCTCTCTCTTTTATACCCTGCCCAAAATAAAGCACTTGTGGATAAGTTGGCTCTACGAAAAATTAACGCTTTCGGTTCGTAAATAAATCGCATGACGTAATTCGAGCTATCATCTGAAATTTTAGGAATGGATTGCATTCCACGAATTTCCAGAGCTCAAGTCTTCGACGTTCTAAGTTCTATGGCTAATGTGTCAGGTTATCGCGCAGTCGTAGAGGCTTCGAATCATCTGCCAAGATTCTTTGCAGGTACGTTTACATTAATCTATTTTACAGATAATCCGTCTTGATCAAATACAAATATTTGCCATGTTTTGGAAATGCATTTCATTAAAAAAAATAATAAAAATGATGTTTTAAATATTTACTTTATAAATTTTAAAGTTCTGGATAACTTTAGATACAATGGGGGTTTACAGTATAGTTGAATTCCGCAGTTCTAATTTAATAAGCGTGTGTGTTAAAATATAAAAAGGGAATAGGAGGCTGAAAAAAGTGAAGTGGAAATCGCGCGTGGGTGCAAAAATGATGTAAAGATTTGAGAGACGATTTTTTACGTTTAGTTAATCTGTGATTGAATTATAGTGCATTTTATGTTAATAAAGTATTCATTAAACATTTTAAAATAACAGGTTATGGCAGCCCAGAACGTTTAGTAAAAAAAAGTTTGACAGTGACGTAAGTGGAAAATGATTCGCCAACAAATCGTAAGTTTCCCTTATATTTTAAAACGGACTGAAATCGACATAAAATTAGTGTACGGATCGCGTTAATGCTAAATGAAATACGATATTACGAAAACGAAATAAACATTGCACCGATAGGTAACGAATTAGACGAACGCGTTTTACCGAGCGTTTTACAATCGCGAAATTTTGAAACGTACGTAAATTAGTAAACGCATATAAAATGAACGATTTATCGCACCATATCTCGAAACTGAACGACGACAATTATTCATCGTGGAGCATTAGAATAAAAAGTTATGCGACAATGAAAAATCTAGATACGGCTTTAACGGACGGAAATTTCGCAACGAAACCAGAAAACAAACAAGCAGACGATAAATGCAGAGCCCTAATTGTTTTGAATGTGGACGACCGCAATCTATCTCAAATCGACGAATGCAGCACCGCATACGAAATGTGGAAAATTCTGGAAAACGCTCATGCCAAAATTGATAATTTTCACGCGATATTATTAAAAGAATTCGTGAATTCAGAGAAGAAAACAACGGAATCAATCGATGAATACGTCTATCGCAAATGTGAGATTCAGAAGAAATTAAATGAGCGCGGATTAAAATTCGACGAAAAAATCAAAATCGGTATTATTCTAATCGGATTACCGGAAACGTACGAGCAAACTATCCGGACCATAGACTTAAGCAAAGAAGATTTAACATTAGACCAGATTAAAACGAAGTTACGTGAAGAAGAAAAGTTGATCAAGAACAAAAATTCCTCAAACGAACACGCAACGATTAATATAGCAAAACGAAATAACGAAGCAAAAACTGAACCTCGCGAACGTGAAAGTCAACAGAAAAATTGGAGAAACGAACGAACCCAGGAACGTACATATGGAATAGTATTATTAAAACATAAGTTGCAGAAGGCGGCCTATTCTAGCACGAATTCAAGTTTCGAACCTGAGCCACGTAGCGACGAAGGTTCGAATGAACGAGTGATAGAAGGCCTTCTGTGACGAACGTTTTATACTATTTTCTATGTTGAGCCCTTAATTATTATTTATAAAAAAGTATGTATTTAGTTTAAAATAGAAATATTGCCGCGTCAAAATAAAGTTGGCAGCACTGCGTACATCTTTCAAATGTTTAAATTAGTCTCTCTAAATTTTAACATTTTTCGTTATTGCGCCTGAAAATAGATACACGAAGGTAAAATTTGCAATGTCTGAGACAACCTTTTCATCTACTCCGCCAGAACTACACTTAATAGCCGAAGAAGCGGTCGATAATCTGTTACCGACAAAATCAAAAGGAGAGTATGAAAAAGAATACCTAAAATTTAAAGATTGGTGTGGCGCACAAAACGTGACAGTGATACGCGAAAATGTTTTGTTAGCATTCTTTACAATAATGAGCAAGAGCTACAAAAGTTCTACGTTGTGGAAGAATTACTCGATGCTCCGATCTATGTTGAATGTTCGAGAGAATATTGATATTTCTAAATTTATGAAACTGCAGGCATTATTAAGACGAAAATCAGTTGGATATGAGGCAAAGAAGTTTAAAATATTACAATATCCTGAATTAGAAAGATTCATTAATGAAGCACCCAACACAGAGTATTTGGCAGCGAAGGTAATTTTATTAATTTTCAATCAACAATTACACACTGATACATTTATAGGTAATTCTAATAATTGGTTATTCCGGAGCATGCAGGCGGGAGGAACTAAAAAATTTGCTTACGGATGATATAGACTACAAGTCCGATTCAATTTTTGTGACGGTACCAAAAACCAAAACTAAACGTCCAAGGCTATTTGCAATTACAAATGCAATGTGGATAGGCTTAATCAAGGAGTATGCTTGCTTAAGACCTGTACATATAACCCACAAACGGTTTTTCATATTTTATCGACAAGGACGTTGCACGGTGCAACCAATTGGTTTGAACAAAATAGGCGAGATGCCCCGAATTATTGCAAGATATCTCAAGTTGCGGAACTGCGATGAATATTCCGGGCATTGCTTTCGCCGATCATCAGCATCACACTTGGCGAACAATGGTGCAGATATAATGACACTGAAGCAACATGGTGGGTGGAAAAGTTCCTCAACAGCAGAGGGTTACGTTGATCAATCTAAAAAAAAAGAATTGAAGTCGCAGAGTTACTTTCGGTTTCGACTACTCAATCCAAACAACCTCAAGCTGGACCCTCCACGAAACCATGTACTGTTACTAGCGGAGAACAATCCACCCTCGAATCCACCACTGTTAACTCGTTACAAAATGTCCCCGGAATTACTATAAATGCAGGTGAACATTCCACGGTGACTGTTAAAATTTATAACAATTGTTCTTTTAAGAACGAAAGTTAGGTTGAGGTTAGATAATTTCATTTTAGCACATTTTTAAGAAATCGTTTATGCAAACTTGTTTAATGACTTTATTGGTGTAATTTAATAATAAATCGTAATGCGTGTGCATTTTTCCTTTTATATGAGCTTTGTTTAATGAATAAACATTGATATTAGTGTGAAAAAAAGTAACCACCTTTAACTTTACCACAGAACACGAGCATACAAAGTATAAAGCGTACTCTTGTGCTGACGTTTTGTTGGCTGTCACACATAACAGGGATACCAATTCCTAAACAAAACAAGCCTCCAAAAATCGTGTTAGAATGGAAAAGTTACCAAAAATCGTGCTAGAATGAAGTTCATTCTATCATCATAATCCGAATCAGAACAACGACATTATAAATGCGAAACATAGAAAG
>NW_022170596.1:42383947-42406548 GCF_008802855.1 Photinus pyralis | reverse complement strand
TTGAATTTCATGCAATTCAGTTCATAACTAACGGAGATGTAAAAGCGATCGGACATTTCTAAACAAAGTTATCGTTCACACGGACAGATAGATGGACAGACAGACAAAGGAACAGACGGAGAGACCAACCGGCAGGCGACAGATAGCAATGCAAAATTATAAACGATCTCTAGGATCGTTAATAAACGGCAAAAGTGTAAAATTATAGAACATGTAAAAAAAACGGTTTTTTGTTTTTTTACAATAACTTTTTTTGTAAGCGGTACAGAAAAAATTCCTTCCTTGGTACAAGACTCGACACCATAACGAACCAAATAGCGAAAAAAGTAGAACATAGCTCTTAAGATAAAGAACTAGTAGCGTCGCAAAACGAGCGGACGGACGGACGGACAAAGTGGCCACAATAGCGCATTTTTTTTTTATTTTTGTGGAAATGCGCTAAAAATAGTAAGGAAGTTAAGTGAGAGGTTTAAAAAAAGTAGATGTTACGTGCGAATTACAATGAAACAGGCGAAGTTTAAAGGTGAAATTTGTTATGTGTTTTTATGTGAATTAATTATCATTGAAGAGATAAGGGTTTGCGATATCAATCTGCATACATGAAATTCTTCAGATTTTCAAGTTTGTTTACTTAAAGAGGTGCATGAACAGATGATAGGCTGATAAATATTGACAATGAGCGTGAGTGTGAGAAGAATGCGGATCAGATAGTATAGTCTTGGCATTCGAAATATGTCATGCCTAGAATGTGTCAGGTTTAGATCCGTGTAGCGCAGTTCAGTGGAAGCTCGACTGCGGTACAGGGTCCCTGGTTCGAATCCGGGTTCGGGCATGGATATTTGTAAATGTATAGTGGGTTGGGTTGGTAGAGCAGCCTCGGCTGAAACCCCACCCACTTAAAAATAAAGGCAAAAAAAAAATAAATAAAATAAAATAAAAATTATACAGGCGATTTATCAGTAACAATTTAAAGTCATCTAAAGTAAATCGATTCAGTTACTGTGCTGTATCTAAAATTCCCGACTATATTGGCTTATGGATGTAAATACTGGCAATTTGTTTTACTCTTGATACCATATTCACAACACTTCTTCTCAGGTCACAACCTGATGCAATAGCCAATGGAAACTCGAGATGTATTAACACGAGATGTAATCAGAAGAAAAGTGTCAGTTTATTTTGATATCCCATATAATCTGGTTACACAAGGTTTGCGATATTCAGGCGCACTTAACTCATACACAAGCGCTGTACGTTTTTAAACTTCACTTTGCTTTATAACACGGAATTAGAACAAAACTGGCTTGATGAATAAGTGACAAATTTTCGGTGACTGTTCGAACGGTAGAAACTTTAGCTTTTAATAAAAGGCCTCACTGTGCACTACAACTGCTTGCTTTTTCAACTCGACCAATATCCTTTTCCGTAATCGAACATCGCGCTTTAAATTTCTTAACCACTTTGGTAACCTTCTGCACAAATTTATTATTAACAATGACGATGGACGAACCGCGTGTTCAAGGAAAAAAAAAGGGGTGACTGTCCGTGAATTTCGCGTAAACAAATTGACACGTTACACGCGAAAAACTAGCACCCTCGATTTTACGTTGATTCCAGTATTTAAGGAAACATCACTGCCACTATAAAAAAAACTTAAGAATTTTCAAATAAATCGCCAATCTTAACAGAACGTGCCAAACGGAACTTCTTCAACAATTCTTCGAAACATATGCGTCTTCGTTATCAGCACCAGAACATGTGCGTTAATTATATGTAGCTTGCAAGTGAAACATATTAGACGCTTGATTTAGCTGGGGAAAAAATTTTTAGTTTTAGTCTCTTCTACCACCAATTTTTCTCTGAATAATAAAATAATAAAACATAGCATTATCTTTTGTTTTTCAAAATTGTCATAAGCAGTTATTTACTCAAATTATGTGCATAATTAAAATTACCAATTTCCTACAAGAAGTCACTAAAACATGGAATATCTCGGAAACCGTTTCAAGCTGCCTTTGACATTTTGTATCAAATTAAAGGTCTCGTAAAAGGGAAAACAACAGTGAAGAAAAAAATGGGGAGTGCCATTTGAAAAAACGGATATTTAAAAGTTGAGAGCTTTGAAAAAGTGACAGTCTCACTTTTTTATACGGTTACGCATACCATAAGAAAATTGGATAATTCCTTAAAGCAGTGAAAACTGTTTTGCAATATCTCTTACCGTTTTCGAATAAGAAATTACCCCTGAAAATTCAATTTTTGACATAAAAACTTGAATATCGACGAAGCCCTTCGAGCAAAGGAGCAACTATGGGGTATCGTTGTACTCCAAATTCGACGTAGAATCCGAAAATGTAAAAAAAATAGGGGACCCCTATTTAAAATAACACAGTTGATGGCTACTTCCGCTATTTGCAGAAGTAGTTCAATTTATTATGTGCCAAAACCCTTACAGTATTTATCAGTTTAGTTTCATTTTCAAAGGTTCGCCATATCTTTCTAACTGACGCTCGTCAAGAATGATCCTGTATAGGTAACGTAATAGTAACTCCTCCTCGTAAGAAGTGCTGCAGTGGAGTACTTGATGTTAAGCGAGCCAGTAATTAGGGAGTTTTGAATATAGTTTTCTGTATATCACCAATGCAGTGTCGATCAGTGTTTTAAGTGCCTCACAGATCTTCGTGTTTTAGGCTTTAGCTGCAACTGCTGCCTTCATTTCGTTTATCAACATTTTCGGCGGATTTGTGGTAACCAAAAGAATGTTGGATATGTTTAAAAGGTATTGTACGCTGTGTAATAGATACATAAATAACGTCAATTCGTAGACCAGAAGATCCGCCAGAATACAACGTCTTATATGCCATTCCAGCGGCACTTTTTTTGGGTGGCTACGGCTGGGCAGCATCCCAAGGATTGTCCGAAGTGCACCAAGCTGCCTATCTCGCCGCCTCCTTATGTTGTGTAGGTGCTTTAGGCGGACTTAGCTCGCAAAAGACCTCCAGGCTCGGTAACAACCTTGGCATGGTACTATTGATTTCTTAGTTTGTGGATGTAAGGCAAATTGACTTTCTAGATAGGGGTCACTGGTGGAATCGCAGCCACTTTAGGGCAACTGTCGCCCAGTTCCGAGGTTTTAACGCAAATGTTCACCTGCGCCGCTTTAGGTGGCGGATTGGGCACTTTAATTGCCAAAAAAATACAAATTACAGATTTACCACAACTCGTTGCAGCCTTTCACAGTTTGGTGGGTCTTGCGGCTGTGTTAACCTGTATTTCCACATACATGCACGATTTTCCGACGTTAGCAACTGATCCAGCGGCTGGCGTACTTAGAACTAGCCTGTTCTTAGGCACTTACATTGGTGGCATTACATTTAGGTAACCTTTATAGGTAATAAGCGAATCTTACTATAATTTGATTTCAGTGGATCTCTGATTGCGTATGGAAAACTTCAAGGGTTATTGAAGTCCAATCCACTTTTACTGCCAGGACGGCATGCTCTTAATGCTACGTTACTGTTAGCCAGTCTCACGTCAGGTGGAGCTTTATTCTATTGCCCTACGATGGAAACAGGATTGGCCGCATTAGGTGCTACTTCACTGGTGTCTGCGACAATGGGTGTAACTCTAACATCGGCCATTGGAGGTCTTTACACCGCCCGTGTTTCAAATGAATAATGATAGTCTAATTATAGGCGCTGACATGCCCGTCGTCATTACCGTTCTAAACAGCTACTCTGGGTGGGCGCTTTGTGCGGAAGGCTTCTTGTTAAACAACAACCTAATGACAATTGTCGGTGCACTTATTGGTTCATCAGGTGCGATTCTTTCATATATTATGTGTGTGGTAAGTTTCCGGCGGAGGTAGTACGACTTTATATTGGTAACGTATGTTCTAGGCAATGAATCGATCATTACCAAATGTGATTTTGGGAGGTTACGGAACGTCCAGTACTGGTACCGGGAAACCGATGGAAATTACGGGCACGCACACCGAAATTAACGCAGATGACGCCTCAAAAATGATCAGCAATGCTCGCAATATTATCATAGTTCCCGGATACGGACTTTGTGTTGCAAAAGCACAGTATCCGATTGCGGAGATGGTCAAGTTCTTAAAGAGCAAAGGAAAGAACGTTAGATTTGCAATCCATCCTGTCGCAGGTACGGTAGAGATTTCCGGGTGTCTTTATGCTAAATGCGGTTGTAGGACGTATGCCTGGACAGCTAAATGTTTTGTTAGCGGAAGCAGGCGTGCCCTACGATGATGTGTTCGAAATGGACGAAATTAACGAGGAGTTTAGCGCAACTGATTTGGTGCTAGTTATCGGCGCAAATGACACTGTTAATAGCGCGGCACTAGAAGACCCTAACTCTCCTATTGCCGGGATGCCAGTGTTGACCGTGTGGCAGTCGGAGCAGGTGAGCCGATGCAATGAAGCTTCGACCATAATATGACGTGCATGAAACTTTGCAGGTTATCGTAATGAAGAGGTCTTTGGGTGTTGGTTATGCAGCTGTCGATAATCCAATATTTTATAAACCGAACACAGCGATGTTGCTGGGAGATGCAAAGAAAACTTGTGACCAATTACTGTCGAGAGTGAAAGAAACGTCTGTATAATTTTAATATTTTACAATTAATATGCCAATATATTTCATCTCTAATTACTTTTTTAATTAAATGCATTAACTGCAAACCAACTGACTTTGTATCTCATTGAAGCTCGAATTAGTACGTATGTTTGACTCCAATTTATTTTTATTCTGTCACTTCTAATGTGTTTCTATATTGTGTTATTTATTTTACTCTCAGTCCCTTGTCTTCTTCTTTTTACTTTTATGTATTGAAGTTTTCATTGTTATAAGTGTATAGCCTATATCATAATAGTTCAACCTGAGTTCGGTAGACTGACTAAATTTGATTGGTTCAAATTTAAAAATATCCAATCAAGTTTCTTGATCATGTCAGTGAACTGAACCAAAGTTGCACTATCATGTTACAACCACTCCTAAGACCATACCTTACTTGGAAAGCAAAACACGATTCTGCATAATATACACCTAAAATAAACTTTTTAAATCTAGACTTTACTAACACTACTTCTATTTTTTACAATATTCATGAGTCATAAGTTAAACATTAACGTAACATTAAGTAAGATGATCTACTATTATTTTTTCTTGGGAGTTGGGCTCGGAGTTGGGGGTGCTGCTGTTGCTCCAAATTTCTTCTCATAATCCTAAAATACACTGGAATTACCTATTTTGGGATAGACAAGACATCAAGCAACACAGAGTGAGCTTCATTTATTTTATTACTCAAAACAATAACCTAATTATCACTTGTTGCTTGACAGATATAATATGATGGATGTCATCAATGCTTTTTTTACTTTCGTTATGGTGAAAATTATTGCACAATAAATACTTGATCTGCACTTTCAATCAATTTTTATATTAATAAATTCACCTTGAACTGTAAAAAAATGTGAATAGATTTCTATTCAGATGAGAAACAAGGGAATGATACTTTAAAGTGATTTCCAAGCACAAACAATGGTTAAGTAGCTTACAATTGATTACTCGAAATTTGATGTAATTTTGGAAAGCACTTTTTATTCAGACACAGCTCAGCTTTGGTTGTGAGCAGGTTTCTTTATTAAGCAATCTTTTTAGATGCCACACTAACACAAAGAAATTTATTGGTCGTTTTGTCACATTTGAATCAAATACCATAGTCCCAGTTCTCCAACAAAACAATTATTTATAACATATAGACATGATTCCGTTTTTTCTGGAATATTTTAAGGCTAGTAACAAATGCATACAATATCATAGGGTTATATGAAGATTTTTTGTTATTCTTTAAATCGAACTTCCTAAGAATACTGTGAATATCAAATATGAGGGATAAACTGCGGTATGAAGTCATTGTACAGAATTGAGGTCCAGAGGATGAAAGAACTGAGAGATCAAGAAAATCCAAGGGAGTTTAACAGGAAATCCAAGGAAGTTCAGCCGTATTTTGTTACATAATTTGGTTTGGGGGAGAATGCCTATGAATGCCCGCATTATTATTGTCAAAATAGTGAGTAGGTACTTTGTCTCAAGCGCCATATGCGGACTACAAGGTGCTGTGTTTGAAACAGTCCCGTTTCAACAAATTATGGTTAATTCATATTGCAAACCTTATATACCTACAGGGAATTCTTCTTAAAATGGGCTATGTATACTTGAAAAAAAAACCGGACCAAATGCATGGATCAAGACTTTGTATCACGGCATGGAAATGATGGCTGTAGGCAACCAACACTCCACGCGACAAACTGGAGCTTTTTTTTACAGTTCTTAAACTGTTACCACCCTGATATTATGTTAATATTTCAATCTAATCGGCTTTGCTCTACATGTTTGTATGCGTGCACGTGATTTCCGAAAGCCACAAAATCGAGAGCGCCAACTGACTTTGTGGTTCAATGGTAGAACGTTGGGCTACAAAGCCGGAGGTCGGGTGTTCGAACCTGGACTAAGTTAAGAATTTTTCATCTGTGACAGAGATGGGTATTTCCTTAGACCAGTTTTGAGCATTCTGCCGGCTACTCCGAATTAGGTTTTCCTAATTCGTAAGGTAAATACTGGAGTAGAATCGAACAACTTAAGACCTTCCGCAGAGGCACCTCTAAAAAGCATTATGCGGGTCACTCTGTAATTGGGCACAAGCCTGTTGAGGGCCCAGAACAAGAGAGGGATAATAAATAAATAAATAAAGTGTGCCCAACAGTTTCTTCGAGAATATCCCAGAGTTTTAGACTCTATTCTTACGAGACGTGGTGTTATTACGTGTTAGTACTTTTACTCGATTAACCAGAAACAAAATAATTATAGCATATGAATGGAACATTCTTTTACCATTTCTATGATATAGCCCCAAATATACACGAAGAACGTCAACACTGCACAAACTGTCCTTCAGAAGAGATTTGTCTTTTAAAAGTAGACATAGGGAAAAACAATACATGTAAATCTAAATCCCTACTATAATATGTCTACTTCACTGTAGAAATTTAGATAAAATCAAAGGATTTCCTAGAAACTTTGTGGAATTCCAAGGTAGTTATTTTGCTATTATAAGAATTCCAGGATGCAAGATTTAAGTTTGGTTTGCTCCTCGTGAAAAACTCTGCTTCAGTCAGATGTCAGTGCAATAAAATCATTGCTGCAAAATGTAAATTTACCAGCTTCGCAATATTTTTTAACTGTTCCTCCAGTAAGGGACCCATTCGCCGTACCATTCCACTGAAATTCCCATTTTTGTTTTTAAATAAGTTGTGGGGGTGGTCCATTTCAACCAGTTCTCCCGCATCCATCACCAAAACCTTCAAAGGTAGTGTGTATTTACTTTACAAAACTTTTACCAATTATTACTTTATCAGAATCCATGATTGTGTGTAATCGATGAGCTATTGTTAGTACCGTACAGTTGTCGAATTTGGTTCGGATTGTTGTTTGGATAAACTTATCCGTTTGTGCATCGACATTAGCAGTAGCTTCATCGAGCACGAGTATCTTGTTATTTCTCAGAAGGGCTCTCGCGAGACAAATTAGTTGCCTATATCCCACGCTAATATTTGAACCGCCTTCGGATACCATTAGATCCAAGCACGCTTAAATTAGACATCTTGCATTAAATACAGGCAGGTGTGGAAAAACATTATTGCGGGTCTGACTTACCTATAATACGTTAAAAAGTAAAAAAACAACAATAAGTGTAGAGAGACATATCTTTACCAATGTTGAATGTAGTAATTATGTGTCATTGATACAAGCTTACTAAAAGACGTGTATTCTCTCTCTTAGCACTGTCTTTGTTTTACTTATTATAAGTCAGACCCACAATAATGTTTTTCCATACCGGTATACGATCGCTAAGTACCAACTCCATCCTGAAGCGCAGATTTGATCTCTATTACTTGAAGAACCGCCAGTAAAGAAGTATCGGGGTACTCCTCGAAAGGATCTAAATTGTATCGTATTGTACCCGAAAACAAGATGGGTTCCTAAATTTTCAATTATTTTTTGGCACTTCATACGGACGTACCTGTGGAATAATTGAGATTTTTTTCCGTAAATCGTGCAGACCCAGCCTTCCGATATCAACATTATCAATGATGATCTCTCCCTCAAAGTAGGCTAATCGAAACAAAGCCCCGATCAAAGATGATTTCCCTGCACCGGTTCTGCCGACTATTCCGATCTAAAATTGGCGGAGTTCGCTTAAGGTGGAAATCACATGTATATTACCCACCTTCTCTTTAGGTTCGATTACAAAGTTTAAGTTTTTGAGGACAGGTGGTTCTGTTGGGGAATATCTCATGTAGGCATTCCTGAATGTAATTCTTCCTTTTGATGGCCACGTGATTGAAGGTTTATAGTCAGGATTCTAAAAATTTGGAAAGTAACGCTTCCTAAAAGTACATATAATACCGATTCCAAAGGTGGTTCTTGTTCTATCTTCGTAAATTCGAGTACCCGTTCGACTGCAGTCATTTGGTTTTCTAACTCGGCGGATTGTCGCATACCCCATTGAAGTAAGCCAGTGAGGCCTAGGCACTGAGTTATTGAGATTCCGACTTCCGAACTGTACGGCTCTGCAATTTATTACATGTTTATCAATTTCGCACTAAGGTTGTTTAATTGGTCAAAAAATTGTACTTACTGTTTTGTTTGGCGAAAAACATAAATACGATTGCGCCAATAAAAACGCAACAAAGGCAATCGATCCAGTAACTGAATGCTCTTGACGTGCAGAGAAATAGATACCATGCACCACTGTGTAGATCGAGAAGTTTATCAAATTCGCTTGTAAGTAATACTTCCTGCCCATGGGTTCGAATCGTTGTTAATCCCTGCAAAGTGCCATTCAGGTGACAGAAAACAGGGCTCGTTGCTGTAATACACCATTTATATCTGACTAATAAGTTAACTTTTTTAGACTCACTTATGCCTTCAAGCCGTTTGATGCTACGACTTGTTTTCAAGTAGTATCTCCGCAACAGCAAAAAACAAATAGAGATTACAAGTGCTGGTGCCAGTAATATTGGATCTATTACTCCTATCACTGCCGAAGCGCCTACTAAGTTCAGGAAAATCTGCAAGGAAGAATATTTGGTGCTACTGAGACCACGCTAATTGCATACTTGCACAGTGTCGATCATCGCGTTTGGCAGAAGCTCGTCTATTGCACCCAAATCTTTTGAGAATCTGTTCAAGATGCGACCCGAGGGATTGGCGTTAAAAAAGCGCATCGTTGATCTGACAACGCTGTTAAACATCCTGTTATGCAGGCTAAAAGCGTGTGAAATGATTTATTTGCTTTGGTGTATCAATATTTTTATGAGTCGTTCAACCAGATGCATAAAAAAAATAATCCAGGATCATTGTTTAATCCGGTATTAAGACATTTGATTGGCTTTGTACTGCAGTATGCAGCCAATCAAATGTCAAAATTCTTGTTTAAACTCAGATTTGGCAAATAATGTAGGATTTTGATTATAATTCGATTTTTTGCAACCGGCCGTCAGTAATTTAAAAAACCTCGCTCAACAAATAAAGTGCAGAACTAGAATGAAGTTCAGATAACCGTCAAGAGTGGCGTAGAATTAAAGGCTCCTATCATAACATAACATAACAACACTATTACTCTACAGTTTGTACCTAAATGGTCCGCGAAAGTCAAAATAAAGTAAAAGGAAATAGTCACAGTCGATATACCTTCTTTTTCAACATCCATCACCTTAACAGATTACAAATTTACTCTATTAACCCTAGAACCTCCTCAATTTCTAACCGTTTGTTGTTGGTTGACCGACGCACTGTTGATTCGTCGCTTCTCTACGAAATGCACCAGTGCCTGTGCCTTCCGCACCTACACGGCAAGGCCAACTGTTTAAGGAACATACAAAAAATAGAAATCATGATTAAAAGAGAAAAAGGAAACAAGAGTCCCATGCAACAATGGCCTTTATACGGGGTGTCCATTTTAAAACTTGCAATCGGCCATATTTTTCAAACTAAAGAGATATTGAAAATCGCGCAAAACTGTTTCGGTGGTATCGAGGGGGAACCAGAATGACGTTATGAGTGTTAATAATTAACAAAAAAAAATGTTGACATTGAGAGATTTATGGCAAATTGGCCAAGAACTTCAACCTGAGTTGCTTCATTAAGCAATCTTGGTTGCATTCTTTTTTTTATTGATAACAGATCCCGTTTCTTCGAATTTAGCGACCAAATCTTGAACATATATAGGCATGGCTTAATTTTTATTTTTTATTGTTAATTATAACATTTTTGTTAAATTGTTAATGAATATTGACTTTATCAAAGCATTTTTCAGTAGCTTTCCAACGATGTGTCACAAGTAGGCAGGGTTCCCATTTAGGATTTTTGAAGAGGGGGTAAAGGGGGGTGAGGGGTTGTCACTCATAACATCATTCTGGTTCCCCCTCGATACCCCCGAAATGGTTTTCGCGATTTTTAATGTCTTCTTTAGTTTGGAAAATATGGCCGAATGCAAGTTTTACAATTGACACCCTGTATATGCATCTGCAAATTGTTTATCATTTCTGGTTGCTTTACACGGGTTGCTGTAACAAGCGCATATCCATCCCTTGATCTATCTAAACTGTTAGGAGTATGTTAGTGTTTTTTCTCAACGTCGGATACCACACGAGAACAATCTTCACGAAGTAAAATTTTTGAAAAATTCAGAATTTTTGTGGAATCTGGAGAAGCTATAGTAATAATGTTGAAACAACCTCTGAGACTTTTTGAATAATTCTCAGTAACTTAAAAATCCCTTGAAAAATTGGAAAAGTATTTCAAAAAAAGTTCATCATTCAAGAATTAATAAAGAACATCTAAAAATTTTTTTATATATGCCATCTGACTCATGAAACATGGGTCCCACTTGGCGGTAGCCGAGAATCTATTTCAATAGCTTAAGTTCACTGCTGACCAAGGGAGCATTTCTATCTATTTAGACAAGCACCAACAGA
This sequence comes from Photinus pyralis, assembly GCF_008802855.1. NCBI lineage: Eukaryota > Metazoa > Arthropoda > Insecta > Coleoptera > Lampyridae > Photinus > Photinus pyralis. Next base: position 42,395,488 of record NW_022170596.1, on the reverse strand, counting down.
AACCATGCCTGTAGGTACTAAATATGAAAATAGCTTATTAAACCACCCGTCTGAATATTGTGTTAACGTTTTTGTGCCATATAGGTACCTACATACTATTTTTTACTTTGTGAATGTTGTTTGCCGAATAGGTAATATTTAATTTAATATGAGCGCAATTCACTCCAGTTACCCGAACTTTTACAATTTCAATTTCATCAGTCATTATGATAGCGTTACTAAGACACGCTGATGGTACCTACTACAGTGACTTTATAAAGTTATAAAACTTATAAAGTCACTGTAGTACCTACCTTGAGTGAATGTGCGTATTAAAAATTTGGATTACTTACTTTACAGAGGCGCGCATGCATACGGTAAAAAAGAAGAATGATCGAGAAAGTGCCAGAAGTGCTGTGGTACCTATGTATATGGAGTAAGTCGTTATAAAATCTTTAATCGATGTACGATTGTCATTTGCAATAGTTGAATTCCTTTGTCCATGCTGCTTTATCCTATTAACGCATTAGTCAGAAGGTATAAAATGTAATTTTGCAATTACCAGTCAGAAAGGTAAAAATCTGTTGATGAACCACAAAACTGTGCCCCACAAAAGAACAATAGTAACAGTAGCAGTACACAGCAATGGGCGCCTGCACGAAAGTACTGATAGAACAATTTACAGTCTATTGCACCATATGATCGGATTTCAAGTTCTTCCTGTGGCTCCTAAAACAGTTCTGGCTGCATACTTGTCCTTCAGAACATTTGTACGTACATTATCACCTCCAGCTTGTACGTTAACCCCCATTGAACTGGTGATAGAAATGTTCCTTAAAATATCTTGCAACTGGTTGGTAGGCGCAGTATTCGAACGTGCAACAGATTCTGTGTCCTCCCCAATAATATTTGAAAACTGCAAGCCACTACTTTGTAAAAATGAGTAGCTTCCCTTAATCAAAATTTCCCCTTCGTGCATTATCACAATTTGCGGTACTTGTTTTAAATATTGCAACTGATGTGTGACTAACACCACCGCCTTGCTGCCCAAATATTGACTAATGCAATAGTCGAATAAGTGCTGTCCAACATGAGTGTCCACAGCAGACAGCGGATCATCCAGTAAATAAATGTCCGCTTGTTTGTAAACGGCACGTGCCAAATTGACTCGAGCTCTTTGACCACCACTTAAAGATGCCCCTCTTTCACCAACAATAGTTTTATCTCCATACGGCAAAAGAGTAAAATCCCGCGCCAAAGCGCATACTTTAACTACCTCTCTATATCGACTTCTATCATACGGTTGTCCGAATAATATATTTTGCCTGACACTCCCTAAAATATGTTGCACTGGTTCGATTGGAAAAATGTGGGGAAGGATTCACCTGCGAACAACCACGGTTCTTGTGATGCGTAAGACACCGTGCCGTACATTTCCGCGGTCCCAACGAACGGCGGCAGCTCGCCAAGTATTAGCTGAAGCATGCAACTTTTACCAGCACCAACTTGACCAACGAGCGCGGTTAATTGTCCGGGTACCACAACCAGATCGATGTTCTTTAAACAGACTTCGTCTTCATACTTTGCCCATGCGCCTTCAATTACAATACCCATTGGAAGACCCATCCTCCTCGCCATTAGACTAATGTCGGTCTTCGTTGTACTCTTTGCCCCTCTTTTTTTACTGTCTGGATCCATAGGAGTTTTATCGCCGACATCTGCCTCGGGGGACAGCAGAAATTCACGAATTCGGTTTATTGCCACGGAAGCTTCCGCGATCTATAACCAGGGGATTATGCACAACATTAAAATAACTCACGTAAGTTATACTTGTGCGACCCCTTGCGGAAAATATACCGTCATGGTCTGCCTCAAAATTTCATAGTAGGCCGCTACCACGTAAACAGTTTCAGATGAAAGCTCATTGCCATTGTAGACATATGAAGTGATGCTCAAAAATAATGCAAACCGCGCGGTAAACATGATGAAGGACATTATAACACCTTTTATATAAGAAGTGATTCGCAGCGAGTTTATTTCGTGCCTGTAAGCAATTTCTGTAACCCTTGACTGGTAGGTGTACTCCCCTACTGTCGAGAGATAGAGATCTTCTTCAAAAATGGATTTTCCCACGCGTACATTTTTATGACTTGCATCCCTCGTATAATTTCGTTCATCTGCCTCACCCGGTTATCAGTACGGAATGCCGTTGTGTACCTCGTGTTGCTGATTTGACGCCCCAGCCACGCTGAAAATGATCACTTTAGTAAAGCGACTTATCCATTGGATCATACCTTGGAATGGCATGATTGCCGCCATTGCTAGCATTCCAATGAAAGCGGAAGTTTTTAATTCTTGATACATGTAGTACGTTATAATTAGGGCCTGTAAAGGACTAATCCATACGTAGTGCCAAAATAGTGGTGCCATGTCAAATCTCATCACATCGTTTGACATTAAGTTGATGGCTCTTCCAACCACTTTATCTCCTAGAGCTGTTAATCTTATACGTAACACCTACAAACACTCTTTTTACCACCCGCTGAATCGATTGGAACCAAATTTGGTACACATGTTCTCAGACATAAAAGGAAGAGCTGAAAAGCTTTTGGGCATGCGCAAGTGTATCGTTAACACCTAAAATGTAGAAACAATGTTATTAACCTTACGATAAATTAATGAGCAGCAGCCAACTCTTATTTTCATTCCCAAGTGCATCATGGCTGTTAAATTAGGGTGAAGAATTGCAGTAACTATTGTGGAGATCAGGAAAACACTCGATCCGTAAAAGTAGGCTTCTTCCTTCGAAATGGCGCACTGATTCTTTTGTGTAAAAAACACCGCTCTATTGAAATAAAGAGGTTCCTTCCGTCTATTAAAAAAAAATTAAAACCGAAACACAAGTAGGTACTTAAGGAAGCTGTAGCACTTACGGTAATGTATTGAGATCATTTGTTGGGTCAAAATATCGCACCAAAAGACCGATAAAAATTGGTTGATACAATCTTAAAAAAAAACAGTTAAATTAGCTATACCTATTAATTGTATGCTAGTTGTACCGGATTACAACTTCCATAAAAAATAACCAGCAACCGTACAATACAAACTCTGCAAAAATGCGTGTCCTTATAACTTTAGATAAACTGGGCGAGTCGTGTTCGATTTCGGCTCTATTCAATTCCGCTGTCCATGTTCTAGAGTATTTCTCGCCTAACATTCCAGCCTCGTGGCTCTTTAAAGGTTTCATCAAGTCGTCTTCGACTAGTTCAGCTCTGGCACCCATTCGAAAGATTTTAAAGGTATACCTTGGGTATAAGAAAAATTAGAAAACGTTGCCAGTAGCAATTCGGTTATGTACCAGAATGTGGCAACTGAGAGCCAGTTGGCTCGTGCCCGTGGATTTTCAAGTCGTGTATCATCATCTCCACGTCTCATCCTTTTAAATATTAATGTTTTCTTACTTAGTAATCGTTATTGACATTTACACTGACAACTTCAAACAAATTTGGTATCTGTGGGCTTCGTCTATAGTCAAGGAGTATTGATTTAGCTAAACTTGATTGCTTTAATTAACTGATGGCGTTTTCGTAAAAAAATGGTAAACTTGTGGGTGGTAATTAGCTCTCAGAAATTTTGGTTTCGCCATGCTACGGAAAAACTATCCAATTTTTTACTTGACCTCCTGTAACCCGCGCAAGAAACCCAACGCAATTTGGTAGTGACATTTCTTACAACGTTTTGGATATGAGCTACGAGCCAAAATAAAAAAGGTTTTCGTCCTAAGACGAGTAACTTTAGCGCATGTTCCATGCATTGATCAGTATTTGCCAAAAGGCCATAGCTCTACGCGCTTTTCTTTATTTTTCTTTACTAGAAGTTTCTATGGTCAACATTTCAAAAAAATCTCTCAATAAATTAGAAAGTTGATATTGCGCAGTCTGCGCATTCGCAAGATTCTTTCTTTGTTGAGGTGCCAGAGCAATAATAAGCTGTACCGAATGCAAAAGAACGATCAACTAACTAAATATCTTGAAATCTTAGACGGACCTCGGACGGACGGAGAAAGTGCCAATAATAACGCCTCCCAACATGAGTTGGAAAATGCTTTAAAAATATTCATTTTTACTTTTATTTCAAATAAAATCCAATTATGATTGCTGGACTTAAAAACAGGATGGCAGCCCTATCAATTTTAGGGTGAATTACCGAAAAGCAGTACGAATATGAAGTATTTACTTAACAGAAACATTCTCTTCCCCCTCGTAAAACAAGGGTGTTTAGCCGGGCATCTACTTTTTAAAATAACAGGAGCAGGAGTTCTTAGAGCTGGGTGCGCTCTTATCAGCAACATTAGTGGCGACCGTGACAGGACGCCAGACTAAGGATCGCGCGTCGAAAACTCATCCTTTGATTCCGTGCGTCGCATAACTTGATCGGTGTAGGTCGCGCGACTCGAGACGAACATTAAAGCAAGATGGATCAGAAACAGCGCGGACGAAAGGCAGCGAGAGTACCTACTGTTCGACAAATACTAAGTTCATGTAAACTATAGCGCGTTCGCACCAGTTATAAAAGACTACACAATTCTACATTCACACCACAACTGTTTAAAAGAGAGGTATTTGGACACCAACTTATGAGCGCAAACGATCCTCATCAAAAGAAATTACCCCAAACTTTATAATTTCAAATGCACCGTTCCTAAAACATGCATTTACACCCCTGCGGCTCTTGAATGTAGGTTCAGTTACAAAGTAGTTGAAAAGTTCAAGTTGAAGTAAAATAGGGACTAACAGAATAGATAACATAGGTAGACAAGTAAGCGCCATCTACTCTGTTCTTTTTCAGCACAGACTGTAGGTTTTCGACTGGTAGAAAGTGTTCTATGGTTCCGTCACGATTTATTCGCCATCTTTCTCTTTTCTTACACAACGTAGCATCCAACTAAAGATAGCAACAAAGTAGTGTAATGTAAATTGTTTAAAGTTTCGTAAACATTTGTAAAATGGCGGTTGCATAGAAGGGAGGGTGTGTGACCCAATATGCGACAGAGATAGTAAATTATAAAGTTCAGGGACAAATCCTCATTAAAACGTCATGATTGTGAGTACCTTTGATTGTATAATTATTAAAAATATTACAAAAATACTGACAAATATGTTCCCGTATTTAGTAAAATTGAGATCAATGACCATGGGTGGGTTTTGCTTCTTTAAAATTTTATCTAAGACGCACGTAAAACTATCCCTTTCTCCCTTTATCAGTAACAGTCTATATAGGTTCTTCTTCCTCGAACGTTGTTATTATCATAATATAGTTTAATGTTTGCATTTTAATTATTATTTATTTAGTTGTTTTTCTTAATTAAATGGTTGTTTAGTGCAAAATGGCAAAGTGTAATACCATCAGTGAGTATCTTATCTATTTTTCAGATTTTTTAATGAAAAATTAAAATTTAATTAGGCACAAGAATATTTGTGTCAGTACATCCTTTGAATAATTTTTTATTGATTACTCTTTGATTTTTTGTTAGTTAAATGCACTCTAGCTACCTTACTCGAGCTGACCTACAAACTATTTATTTATTTTTATTTTATAGGCAAACGTAATGGTCGTGTCGTAATTTTTTGTGCGTGGCATGGACTGCAATCGTGACACAAGTGCCTCAACGGGGCAGCTATCGAATATAAGCAACACGATTGTTGGTATGCATCATTCTCATTCCACACCAGCCGGTGTCGACGGTGGCGCGAGAACACCACCAGCGACCCCTAAAAAAGGTGGAAAAATGCTCGCCATTCGTGTACAAATGCTCGACGATAGTATTACGATATTTCAAGTTCAGGTGAGTGATTTTGGTAAGAATAAGCAATTTCTTTTATATAAAAGAAAAAAACAAAAAATGATAAACTGAAACATAATATCAATTGACCCAACAGAGTCAACATATTGAATACTTATAGTGTTGCTGTGTTTGTTTGTTGCAATATTGAGTATGATCTATTATTTCCATAAACCATCTGCCAACCATAGCTACCGTAATGGTAATAATAATAGCATCAATTATGGAACCCATTGCTGTTACCATAAGTATCAATAGATGAGATTTTAATTTGGACAAAATCATAACATTACTCATGGAAATGTAGGCTCAAAAAGCATCAATATATCAGATCCAGGCACTTGGATATTTTCAATACATCATTTCTCTATAAACTATGTTGCTGATTCTGTCAATTTCTTTAATTTTTTTTATTAAACTGTGCTTTAATATTGTTGGTTTGTTTGGGAATTATTACCTACATTAAATCTGTTTTTGATTGTATGGCATTACTTTTTTGTTTTTAGTTATCAAAAGAAATGCCTACCGTGTGTAAAGTTATAGAAGTCTCTCATAATTTGATTGTCAAGTGAGACATATGCAGAAAGTTTTTATGAAATGAACAGTCTTGTATCCAAGAAGATGCATTAGGGATATTTTCTTCTTTCTTCTCTTGTATTTTTTGTCTGTATTTAATGGTTAATTACACAGCTTGTGTGCCAACTTCTTTTTTTCTTGTTTTGAATATTGTCCTTTTATTTTGAATATTTTTTTAGATACTTAATCGTAAAACATGCAACTTTGATTCCAATTACAATTATAGTATACTGGGCGTTTCAAGAAAGAAATTATCTTTTCTATTTCTTATGTGGATGCAGAGTATAAATTGTACGTTGTGTTGGAGAAGTGAATGTTTCTTTTGCTTCTTCACGGCACATGATCAGCCAGTGTCCATAGAGGACAACTTCAATCCTGGTTAATTTGTTCAATCTATTGAAGGATCTTGTAGGAAGTATCTTATCTTGTATTTTTGTTCCTATTTAATGGTACAGGTGTGTCAACTTCTTTTTTTCTTGTTTTGAATATTTTTTAGGTACACAATTGCAAAACATGCAACTCAGATTCAAACTTTAATTATAGTATACTGGGTACACATGTTTCAAGAAAGTTTTCAAGAAGAGATTATGATTTCGAGGACAAACTGTTGTAAAAGTACATTGAGTTTAGGCTAAGAGTACATGGGTACTTTTAGGTTTAGGCTCGGCTTTAGGTTTCTTCTGCCTCATTACAGAACATGGGCGCAGTTTGATCAGCCAGTGGCCATGGCAGACACTTACAATCCTCCTTAATTTGTTTAATCTATTCAAATGATTCTGTAGTTAAAATATTTTGCTGTTCATGTAATCTGTTATGAATATAACGTTTTAGTTTCTTTTTATTTTATTTGGGTTTTTAAGCGAGGGGGCTTTTAGGCAAGAATGCTCTTCCAACCCAACCCACTACACAACCACAATAGTCGCATGCTCTCAGACGGATTCAAATCAGCGACCGTTTTGGTTCTTTATCTAAATTAGAACAAGGCGCATTTGCTGGGAAACTAAATAATTGTGAGGACTGTTCATTTCAAGATGAGGAGATTTTTTCAGGATCTGTGCTCTGGGATGATAGTCCCTCAATATTCACACGAAAAGAGATCTTGAACTGAATTATCTCACTGGCTCTTGGACTATTATAGTATAGAAAACCTGCTTTTAGTATGGTGTTAAGTCTATGGCAAGGCAAAAGTATTTTCTGAAAGTTTTCCGCCCTTTCCCCACATCCTTCACACCATAAACCCCTTACAAGTGACTGAATGACGAAAACTCACAAAACTCGATCTGCAGCTTGAACCTCACAGCCAGTTTAAGTTGGGCACAAATTGTTCATTGCTGATGTGCAAATAGCAAAACAAACTTTTTGTTGTTGTTGTTGTTGTCGAGTCGGCTTTGGATGTTCAAGTTAAATACGATTTTCCATGTAAACAAAAATTTCAAAGGGCGACTCGACAGCAACTCATTTTTGATCGCATAGTAATACTGTCTTACCAAGAACGGAAACCATTTTGAACATTTATTGAAATAAAAGCCAACTTTAGAAAATGTATCATATTAGTTTATTTTTTAATTTCCACGATAATTACTAACCTAAATGTAATGCTATTGGTATGGTTGGAAAGCATTTTTTCAGAGCTTTCCAACGACGTATCACACATGGGGGGTCACTATTTAAGATTTAAAAGTTGGGGTGGCTGGGGCGCAGGGGGTGTGAGGGGGTGCGTCGCCAACTATGTAATTGTGATTCCCCCTCCGAATTACCGAAACGGATTTTGATTTTTTTAAATATCTTGTTCATTTGCTAAGATATGGGGGGTGGTAAGTTTTCAAATTGTCACCCTGTATAAGCGATTGAAGATTTAACCATGCCCTCATGTACTTAAAGCTGGTCTAGGCTAGCACAACCCCTTTGTGAGTAGCCTGTTCCCACACCCCCTTCTCGAGAAACAGGCGATTAGAAGTCTTAATGTGGTCATCATGCAGATCTTACCTAGACCCATAACAATCCTTTCGTCAGTAGCCCGTTCATAAACCGCTTTCTCAAGAATCGAGTGAGTAAACAATTGACCCCATCGTCAGAGCCGCGACATTGCCACGGATATTTCATCCAAAATGATGTATGCATTGAAGAGATATTAATTAGCATAGGTTTACGCACGCGACTGACGTCACGTAAGAAAAGTTAATTTGGCTGAATTTCTTATTTTTTGTGCCAGTTAACAACAGTAACAATGCGCACGGCTCTTTGTGAATATCTCATCATGTAGAACTAATATACCTAGACCTTTCATAAGTCCTTTGTGAGTATGATCCTAGTATCATGTGGAATGAACTAGACTTTATTACAAGCCCTTTGTGAGTGGGTACCCCATGTCAACACCCTAGTATCAAGATATAAATGATTTAAGTCATGTAACTCTAGTCTAGACCTACCATAACCTCTTTCTGAGTATTCGTTATGGTTGTAAATGAATGAAGTTTTGGCCCTGCCATTATACACTGTGTCCAAGATAAATATGTCTATCATGGGGATCTCAGAAACCATATAAGATGGTGAAATTAGGGGAAAGTTGCGTAAAGAAAACCAGAAAATTCCGATTACTTCCGAACATATGCCACAAAAATCGAAATTTGGCGCTTTTGTTTTTTTCTGATGTGATGTGAACAAATACAAAAAATAAAAAAAAACATGTTCTCATTGCCACTATTTGAGCTCTACAAGACAGCGTTGAGAGATTTTTAATGTTTCGTATTTCGTATAAGTATTTTTTTGTATAACCTGTGAAAAACGTACATACAGTATTGAGTAGCATTTTTTATTATGAATACGATGTACAGCACACAAAAACAGAAAAAATGGAAACTGTTGGTTTCAACAGCATGGTGCCCCTGCACACAATGCATTGAGAATCCCCATGATAGATATCCTTATCTTGGGCACAGTGCGTATAGCTGATATAGGCCTTGTCACAAGCCCTTTGTGAGTATCTGGTTCCGACACCTGATATCAAGATTAAAGTTTTGACCTCTTTGTCATATAGGGTCTAGACCTACCACAGTCCCAACGTGAGTACCCCGTTACGACACATGTTTCTCGAGATATAATCGAGTAAACCCTTGACTCCGCGGTCATGTAGAGCTGCTGTAGACCTACAACAATCGCTTCCCCGTTCTCGAGATATACGAGTAAGCTCATTCCATTCGCCCAATGCTGCTCAGATGGTAGAAACTTTTAATTAAAGACATACCTCTTAGAAAGGTTTCACTAAGCAGACTGCTTCTCCATCAACTTTTACTACCTCATTGGACGTTAACTTAAATCTTTTATGAAAATAGCCTAACTTCTGCACATTTTATTTCGAAATCGACAAACTGCGTCTCCAACAAAACAACTAAGGCTGAATTTTCTTGAAAGTAAAATGACAGAAGTAGCGTGAGCAATATTAATTTACATCTTTACAGTGACTTTAGTATAAAGTAAAAATATCTTATGCCATTGCGTGCTTCTTTCGGCAATCGCATAAAGCAAAAGGTAATATAAGTGTATCTCCACTATTTGCGGCGTGCCCTTAAATACACAAATCTAAATAAGCAATTTACAAAAGTGATAAAATTTAAGCAACAATTATACAATTACAAAATTTCCAAAAGGAAAAACAACACTGAGATAACAAATTCAAATACAATAAACCAACTCTGTGTTTATTCGTAGATAATCCCCCAAATTTACACTTGGTAATTGAAATAGGTACTCCGATATACAGGATGTCCCGTCATTACTTTTGGTGTTTGGACCAAAATAACGTCTACATGACGTTGTTTATACAACATTCTTTGATTATTACAGTTGATTATCAAAATTGGATTGTAAATAATTAATCGAAGCTATGCCTACTGCTAGTATGTACTGGTATGATGTGGACATTGGATAATTGCATGTCATGTGTAATTCTGTTTTTTATTGCTAATTTTTGTAGGCGAAAGCAGTTGGGCGAGTGCTGTTTGAACAAGTATGCAAGCAATTGCATCTGCTAGAAGCTGATTATTTCGGTCTAGAATACCAAGATCTTACTGGTACAAAGGTAATACCTTTAACACTAACGTAAAGATTGTTAAGCATTTATTTTAGTACTGGTTGGATCTGCAAAAACCGATATCGCGCCAACTCGGACTTTCACTAGTCGATCCACTCTTACACTTCTGTGTTAAATTTTACACGCCCGATCCTGCGCAACTCGAAGAAGAGTACACCCCCGATTACCTCTTCTTGTTTGGCAAAGTGGAAGAGGGGGGAACTTATGCCATGGCCTTCTCAATGTAAACGACAACACGGCCGCGTCATGCGCAAAGTTAACATCGTTAACAAGGGCAGAATGCTGGGCGCATTACGTTTCCGAGGACTATCCGATCACAACCTACTTATTTCAGTTAACAAAAATTTGGTTGCCGCACCAAGATCCGGAAAAATGGAAAGGAGAAAAATAATTGGGGGAAAACCACAAAAAAGCCACGCGTTCGTTGCGCTGTACAATTACCCAAAGTATTTTTGATTGTCTAAAGCCATTTCTAGTGGGCCAATCAACCCCGGAAGCGGATTTAAATCTTATAAGAACACTCGAGAAGATGCGGCGTGTACGTATGAAAAAAAAATGCACCCGGCTAAGATCACGAAAAGTGGCCCCTTCTTTAAATTTTAGCAAGTGGCCCATAGTGGGAATTGTTGGTTTTGTCAGGAATTTACACAAAAATTAAATTACATTCTCGATGGGCGAAAATTTAGGAAAAAATATCTTTTTTAAAACCGTTAAAAAGAATTTCTTCTAAAATAAGCAACCCGGCAGAGGGATATCGTTAAAGACTTCAGGCACATGTTCTACGTTGTAATCTTTGAAATTATTATTGTGTCAGGGTTACAAAAAGATCATAGTCGAATTTCTTTTCGAAGGGAGGAACGAAATGTAAAAATTTTCTGGAGAAAAATGTGTAGAAAATCATTGGGTTTTATGCCGAGTGCTTCCCGTCCGGGTTAAAGCCGCCAATCGGCGTCATAAAAAAAAACACGTTTACTTTCAGGAGGGGAAGTTCATTTAGTACTCGGGGGGGGGGGTTTTCGTTTTTATTTCCTCTTTCTATTAATTTTCTTCTTTG